>NC_138145.1:26214939-26244939 GCF_964199315.1 Orbicella franksi
TGCACAATTGCCTGCATGTTCTCAATGCAAGCTAAAAGGAGGACATTATATACTGCACCTACCTTTAATAGAATCTTAAAATGAATACTTTATTGGCATGTACTTTCTGATAATTTCTTTTAAAGGCAGTACTTGTAGTAGAGCTTTAAATCATGTTGAGATGAACTATTCAATCAAAGTGATGTAATACATTGATTGCTTCCTCTATATTAGGCGGCCTGTTGAAGATCGTGTTGTACATGCCCTTGGAAAGGCGTGGCATGTTGAGGTAATTAATCCACTATTCACTAAAATTGAACTGATTATAGCAAAGACACAACCACAGCTGAAGCTTGTTTTATCAGAGGCCTCAAGTCTTTTCATTCAATTACCGGTAAATCAATCACTAATGAATAAATCTTTGTTGACGTAGGAAAAAAATGCCATGTTAGCTATATTAGTGTGCAAGCACAAACTGAATGTTCTTGCCAGAAAAGCTGACAGAAAAACTTTATTTGGAAAGCTTTTCAAGTGAAGAAAATTCAACAAATAAAATCAAACAGAATTTCAGATTTATATTCTTTTGCCAGATCAATGATGGCAAAAGAATATCATGGATGCCTCTGCAACATATGTGTATTGGTTTACTACCTTTATAGGCTACCATTAGTTGAAGTTGTGCTGTAGGTATTCTTGGGGTCTCTGAAATTTTGGATTTTCAATAATGAACAATGTATTTAACTCTCTCCCCTGGCCTGGTGCTGGGTTTCACAATTTCATCACAAGGCACATACTCTTAAGTTCCAATGATAGTTAAACATAATTTTTGATTTTGTGTTGGCAATTTTATTTTAGCATGAAATCAAAAGAATCAGGAAGCAACATTTTTACCCATATTGAGTCGTGTATTTCAAATGTTACATTTTGTAGCTAACATGATTGTACTTTTGGAGGGTTGCAACTTTCAGGGGGCCATTGTTTCTGGAAACTTTGCAGTAATTTTGTATCTCTTACTGAGGGGGGTGTATAGGGGTATGGAAATCTACTGATCGGTGCCTTTTTTTGCCAAAACTGTTGATCCGCCAACATTTTTGTTCAAATACGAAACCACAACCACATCTGGGAACAGAAGTGTAAAAGTTTAAGGGTGACCTGGTAAATGTGAATGCCATTGTTAATTTCACACAAATAGTAAAGAAGGCAACATGCTCGATGACTATAATACAGTACAATTCCAATAACAGTCTCACGTCTGAGTTTACATGAGCTTTGTTTGAAAAAAGAAATAATTTGGATGAACTCATAAACATACTGACCAAGGCTGAAGAATGATATATGATCCAAATTTCGTTTAGGACCCAAGATCCGAATGTCAAGACAGGCTGAATCCGGAATCCTTGCCAAAATTCACAGCTGATCCATGATTCATTGTGTTTTCAAAATCCACGAATCTGCTCGATTTACCACAAAAATCCACAATCCATGCGCTTTTTAAGGCCACATCAGTCAATCCGAAAACCTATTCACCTCCCTCCTTACCAGAAATGAGGTTATTGAAGTCAGCTTTAACCTTTCCCTCCAAAGTCAAGCTTTGACTGATGTGACATGGCTCTTAAACTTTGAAGTCTGTCAGAGAAATATAAGCATGACCATTCATTTCAAATTGAGGCAACATGTATTGAGTGATACTACCAAGTGAATAAGTTCATTATACTATTTTCCTAACTTGAACGTTTTAGCAAATGTTTTCATACATTATTTGTAAATGGTTCCTGTAAGTGCAAGCGAGCTTGACACCAAGTTTTTATGATTGTTTTTAACAGCACTTTGTGTGTGCCAAGTGTGAAAAGCCATTTTATGGTCATCGTTATTACGAAAGGAAGGGACTGGCTTACTGTGAGACTCATTATAATGAGGTATGTACAAATGTCTCAGTGGAGGAGAAGTAAATTTTTAAGACAAAAATTTTGTCACTCCTGTGGCATAGAATTTCATTTGTTCATTCTTGTGTCATTTGATTCGTGATATTTTTAGGCCTTGAGAGATTTATGAGGGTCATTTAACAGTCTCTCATCAGAGATTTGCAGATACCTTTAGTTTGGCCTTTGGAAGATGTTTTTGGGGTCATTGTGGTCTAATGGTCGTTCTGGACTCCGGAAGTGGATCACGTGGTCCAGGATCAAACCCTGGGCAGGTCATTGTGTTGTGTTCTTGGGCAAGACACAGTCTTGCAGTGCCTCTCTCCACCCAGCAGTATAACTGGGTACTGGCAGCTGATGGGGCAACCTGACTGAATGCTGAGAAGTAACTTGCGATGGACTAAAATCATGGACGAAAGTCTTGGGACAAATTTGCACTTTTGGGGCTTTTGCGCACATGCCAGACGTGAATACAACTTCACCTGCCTAACCTCGCCCCCCACCCCCCATACAATGTTGAAAACTAGTACCTGCAATTTCACCTGATTTTTAACATTGTGTTGGGTGGGGAGGGGGGTCAGCACCACGTTTTTAAAGGATATTGCAGGGTTTTTTTCAAACTTCAGTTCTAAAACACAGACAATTCGTTACATTACATGAGTGTCCCAAGGACTTTCATCCACAATTTATTGTCTGATTTTCACGTCTTGTGGAAAATGCACAATCAGGATGGTTTTTAGCCCTAAATGCATTTAGAACCCGAGACTGTGAACATCTGAGTTTAGAAAGGCATTTCTAGGAACTTTTACTCAGCTTTTCCATATTTCTCAATGGTTTTTGACTGATTGGAATCTCAGATAATCTAGAAACTTTTGTATATGATGGCAATGATAACGGCGTTGCTTGAGTTGGATACGTAACAAATTGTTTACAGTATAATGTGCAGTTTTGCAGATACTTCAAGTACTTAAACGACAAATTTGGTATTTAAGTCAATCTTAGTGATCACCTTAACAGTTATTACAGCGCGTTTAAGTATACTGAGGTGCTATGCTCTTGGTAGTGACGTCACTGTCCACTGGTCATCGCACATTACTCAGAGGCAAAGAAAAACATTGTTTCATCAATGTTTTCAAAGTATCAACTAAGAAAACCAGCAAAACTATTTTTCAACACGAGATTTATGGTACTGTTTTGAAATTATTTCACAAAAGTCACGTCACAGCACGCTGGCAGTAAATACAACAGTACTCACTTGATTCAATATGGGAGAATTGACTTGAAACAATTCTTAACGATGGAAAGTGAGTACCGTGCTTGCGGAGCTCAAAATTAAGTTTTTCCCACCTATAAAGATGTAGAAAGATCGATTGCCAAACACATTTCACTTTGACATGTCTTAAATGTGAGCTTTCAGAAATAAGTAGGCAGATTTTATGGTTTTAAAGTGAGTACTGTTGCTGAGAACTGTTGAGTTATGCAAATAAGGAGTGACCAACTCATTGTCCACAACACTAAAAAATGTCACAATATTTTTTCGTAAATAAAGAAAGGAAACGACTTCCACAGGTGGGAAACAACTTGCTAATATTTGGTTCGGTACCCTTCGGATGAAATTTTAGTTTACGATGTCCGCTCACTACATGTATCATATTCATGATACAGATGACTTGGAGATTTGACATTTCTGCACGACTTCTTGTGGTGAAAATCTTCTGTTTTCCTTATAAAAAAAAGACTTTTACTCGCTATTCAACAGACATTCTTGCCATATGCACAATAATCTATAATGCCTTATGCCTGTTTCTGCCTCAAGCGTTAACCATGTGTGTCCTTTCAAATACCACGCGCGAGTATGAGATAGAACAAATTCCGATTTACACCATGCGTTTGCGCTGGGAAAAATTGAAAAGAGAAAAAAAATATGCTTAAATAAACCACAAAATAGCTCAAAAATAGTCTTTGTATTACAATCTATTCACAGAGTCAAGAAAAAACACATTTAGATTGTGGAAAACTGCTGAAAAGTGACATTTCATTTCTCAACTGAAATTCAGACAATCATGGACAAAAGTCTTGGGACAAATTTGCACTTTTGGCACTTTTGCGCACACGCCAGACGCGAATCAACTTCACCTGCCTAACGTCGCCCCCCATGTCCCATACAATGTTGAAAACTAGTACCTGTAATTTCACCTGATTTTCACATTGTGTTGGGTGGGGAGGGGGGTCAGCAACACGTCTTTAAAGCATATAGCAGCATTTTTTTCAAACTTCAGTTCTAAAGCACAGATAATTTGTTACATTACATAAGTGTCCCAAGGACTTTTGTCACGATTATAGTATCCCATCCAGGGGGAATAGCAATACTCTAAGCTGCTTCATGCTTCAGAAACTGGAGTTAAGCACCAACAGTTATGAGTCAGTTGGGCTTAAAGAGGCTCTAATTTTTGGAAGATGTTTGAACACAATGACTCCTTCAGGATCCAATCAAAACCTGAAAAATTGACCACAATTTATTTTTCGGGATGTGGATTTTACAGTTTCACTGCAACATTTAAGACAATCTCTGGAATCTAGGAACTATAAGACCACAGAAAGTGTGGTCAGCACACAAAATGGCAGAAAGATCAGACATTGAAGACTTCTTCAGAGAAATTGAACCTGACCTGTGTCAATATGCATACACCTTTTGTGAAAGTGGTTTTACGTCTAGTATAACCATGAAATGTTGGCAGGAGCAAGACTTTTCAGTCTTTCAGTATATATCCCCAAAGGACATCAAAGACTGATTTTTAACATGGTCACTAAACTCCGTACATGCAAAGGCAAAACTGCAGAGCATGGCTCTTTTGTGTCAAAGAAAATCAATGAAACTCCAAGAAAGATGAGTTTCCATTCCAGAAGAGAGATCTCAGCTACCTTTACTGGTAATCCTAGGGAGAGTGCTCACCTGTATTTGTTGATGGTGAACATTAATTTCTGAGCGTGAAAGTTTGCATTACATTATGCTAAACTTCAAATGTTTGATGACCAATCAAGCCACATTTGACTCCCAATTAGAGCATATTTCGGTGTCACATGTTCACGCTTAGATGCAAGTGACGGTAGTACCAATATAGTGATGTCCTAGGCTATCCATTGTGAAAGTCAAATACATAGCTCAGTTTAGCTCACTGAGAAGTTTTCAAACATTAGTATCCAAGGTAAAGGCATAGTTTGCATATGAGCAAAGTGGCCCATCAGGCTGGAGCTTATCACAGTTTCTGTAGCATGACACGACTAGGAATATTTCTACTCCCCCATGGATGGGATACTAGTCCATTGCAGGGTTACCCACAGCATTAAGTTTGCCCATGCTCATTTATACACCTGGATGGAGAGAGGCACTTTGAGAGTGAAGTGTCTCTGGCCAGGGCTCAAACTCGGACTACTTGATCTGGAGATGAGTGCACTAAGCATGGAGCCATGGTATCTCCCAAAACAATATCCAAGGTTGACAATAATAGTATAATTATCAGGTCAGAAAATAATATTAAGTAAAAGACATTTTGTGCAGTATTTTAACAATACGTAAATGTTATGTAAGCATGGGTGTTAACTTCCTTTTCCTCTGTCCATAGTTATTTGGTGATATATGCTTTGAATGCAATAAAGCTATTGTGGGAGATGGTAAGTAATTTGCAGTGTTAAACACTACAACTTACAGGCTGACTATCATGCTAACTACCAACTTCTCATGAATGCCTAACTGAAACATTGAGCTACTACTGAACAGCTTTAACTGATAATAATAATAATAATAAATAAATATTTATATAGCGCCTATCCATGCCTGCTCTAGGCGCTGTACAATTTGCCAAAATGATCTGTACTAATCTTAATAATTAAAAATGTGCATTTAAGAAAGTAATAGAAAGTAAAAATCGCTAAGAATAATAAGTTTTCTTAAAAAGATGAGTTTTGAGTTTAGATTTAAAAGAACTTAGATTGTCACATGAGCGGATAGAAACAGGTAGACTGTTCCAGAGTTCAGGAGCGGAAACAGCAAAAGCTCGAGAACCATATGTCTTCAGGTGAAAATTTGTGGGGTTAACTGATACATTGTAACATAAGTAAACTTGAAAATGACCAACGAAAAGAAAAGTTCAACCAACTGATAGAACAACTCTTTTAATTTTTCCATTTTCAAGGGACTTTGACCAGGAAATGCATTCACAACATCTTTGGAACATCCTCAGAAATCTTTGAAATGTCCTCAGAAATCTTTGGACATCTTTAGATATATTTGGGCGACCTTCAAAAATCCTGGTACTCCCAGGATAAGGAGACTGCTGACAGTTTGTTTTTCTCTTGCAATTCAGCAGGCATTATGAGGCATTCCCTACTCATCCAAAACACCCTTTTGCATTAATTTTGCAATTGCTAAACACTTGCCTAAGTGATCCAAATAGGAAAGACTGACTGCCAGTGGTCTACAGGATAAGTGAATGCTTTATCGAGTTATAACATGGACTTGAAGTGACATGATGAATATTTTATGTGCACAATTGAATAATTTTATTATGATTTACTATATCTCATGGATGGTGCTGACCATTATGAATTTCTTGCAGTGGTAAATGCTCTTCACAAGTGCTGGTGTGTTCAGCATTTCACTTGCATTGGATGCAACATTTCTTTGAATCTCAGGTAATGGCCACAATAGAGATAATATAGGTAATTAATATTTGAATGTGAGCATAGTTAAGGATAATTTTGCACTTTGAGTGATATTTGGAAATTTTCTCCAAGTTGCATGAGCCTTAAGGTGATTCCTCACATTTGCATTGCGTATCCTTACTGTGCATAATTTATGGCGTCATTTGTGCGAGCTCTTGCATGCACACATTGAAAACATGGCGGATTTGCCTTGATATTGAGTTCTGTCAACATCAGTGTTGACTGTAGTTTGAGGAGTGTTTTCATGAGTCTGGGCTCACAAAGAGTTTACAATAACTTGGAATGTGTTCTTGTAATAAGCATTTAATAATGCTAAAATGGGACATTTTCAATGCCTCACTGCTCCTTAACGAGCATGGGCACCCCCGTTTTTTATTTTATAATTTAAGTTCTCATATGATAAATATTCAGTGGACAAAGTTTGAACAAAAATCTATTGACAGTTTTATTTCAGGGGAATTACCTTAAGACAAGGCTGTTGCCTAAGGAAATTTTTAAGGAGCCCAGGATAAAAGTTGCTATGGTCAATCCTGGAGGTTGGGGGCTTGGGGAAGGGGGTTGGAGTGACTTGTTAAATTTAGGGGAGGGGTCCAGGGGGCATCCCCTTCTCTGCGCTGAGATTTTCCTTGAGACACTAATATCAATCAAATAGTTGGTATCAAGCATTCAGCAAAGTGATCAGGTCATGACTGAGGAAGAATATTATTTATGTTGTAAATTATTTTAACAAAATAAATAAAATTCAATAATTGGTGTATACATGCAAGCGCTGCAGCTTTTTTTTAAACAAAATTGCATTTTTGCTTTTTTGTTAATTTTGCCATTCCAGAGATGCCAACCTAAAAAATTTAGTACTATTCAGCATTGATGTGATTTGAAAAACAGTATGGTATCAGAAATTCTCCAGGGTAAATTAATTTTAATGTTACAAGTTTGCCATCTGTTGAGATAATCTCCTTACTTCTCAGGAGCAAGTTTCATGAATTTGATATGCAGCCACTGTGCAAGAAGTGTTATGAGAAGATGCCTCTTGAGCTTAAGAAGAGATTGAAGAAAGCAGAACAGACAGCCAGTAGAAAGTAACATGGGCATTGAAACAGCAAGACGTCAATGAACTCATAGTGCTTTCTGCTTGGAAGCCTTATCTTGTACTTTTTTGTAAAACAGTGTTTGGAGTAATCAAACATATTAAGCAGACATCCCTTATGTTAGGTGTTGCTCTTCTTTAGTGGATATGTAATAACTGGATAATTGTTTTTCCAGAAGAACATTTTTATTTGAATTTTAAAGAAATTATTTGGCAAAACATGGTAAAATCCCCCCTTCCTCATATCAAACTCTTTTGTTGGTAAATACTGACTGCAACTGGCGTTATCTTTTTTTTGCACTGGTGTAATCTTTCGAGGTTTGATTGTATGTTCAGTAAACATGCTTTCACTATAAAATTGAACTGTTTACTTGTGGGTTTTGTACACTACATAAGCAGCGCAAGTTATTTCCCTTCATTTTCTCTCAGTATGGTGTAAATGACTCCTCAGTGTTAGTTCTGGTGGTTTTGCCTGAAAATTCTTCAGACTTCAAATATTGGCATACAGCAAAGCGTTTTGGTGGGTAAAAAAACTAGAGAGGACACTGGGAAGGTGTTGGGGTGAGCCTAAAGTACACTCCAGCTAGCCTTAGCAACACTTTGGGTCCAGTGCTTTGAGGGGTGTATAACACTATACACTGGATAAATCCAGATAGAGTGGATAAGGATTGACAAAACAAGCCAGGCTATCTACTGGATAGTGATTTAACTGGATAGCGTCTGCCCTTCAAACTGTCCCCAGATTAGCCCTCTGATGGTTATTTCTCAATAAGGGAATGGAAACACCCTCCTCTCTTTCCCCATTTTAGACGTGCTTGCCTTTCAGCCAATGGATCAGGATTGGAACCCACCAGGATATCTTGGTTCGATCACAGAGATGATAAATTGAACAGCAATGAATACACAAGCCCAGCATTTTCCAAATTCACTTCGTCTTGAGAAGTATTAGGCAAGTTCCTATTTTGCTCTCGGGGTAATTTATATAAGTAACTTCAAAATCGGGCAAAAATATGTGGATATTTGTCTGCAGACAATCTGTTCACTGACAGAAATACATGAAAAAAATACCTGCACATGTTTTTGTTGAGTTTCTATTAAAAAATGGTATTGTTTTGTCATAAGGGTTGAACTATTTATACACTAGGGATGTCATCCAATCAAAATAAAGTTCATATCATTGGTAATAAATATGTTAAGATGTTCTAGCTAGAAAAACTGGCGAATAAGTCTTGCTCAGATGTTGCTAAAATGACTGTCGAACACACCTACACCGTAAAGACCTATGTTCTCTATCAGATATTTTATAAATGGCTTGCTTACATGGAACAGAACAAAAAATTATTCAAGAAAATTTATTGCCAGTGCTATAAAACCCTTGTTGTAGGCTTGGGTTTGCATGAACGGTCAAATTCTCCCAAACCTCATGTTTAGATTTAAACATACCCACCAGTTTGGTAAAGATTATTACATTCACATGTTGGTTCACAAAAGCAGTTTATTATTATTTCTTTGTAATAAGGAACTGAACTTACAACAGTAACCAAAAATTCAACTTGAGTGAAGAATGCAAAACATCTGGGTCAACATCTAAACAGTAATACATGCAAAAGTTTTACTCTAAGTATGTTCAACAACAGCACGTTATTGCATCAAAGTAGTTCACGACACTTATTTGGACAATTTAATCCACTTCCTCAATGGTAGGTCCTGTAGATTCTCCTCCAGACTGAGGTGCACTTTGTCCTCCAGGGAAACCTCCGGGCATACCACCACCAGGCATTCCGCCACCAGGCATTCCGCCACCAGGCATTCCACCAGCTCCTCCAGCTGCCTGGTACAGCTTCGTAATGATGGGACTGCATACCTTTTCAACCTCTTTCTGCTTTGCCTCCAACTCTTCCTTTTCAGCAGATTCGTTCTTCTCTAGCCAGTCAATGACTTCTTTGCATTTTTCGGTGATGAGTGTTTTGTCCTCATCACTGATCTTATCCTTCACCTTCTCATCTTCGACCGTGCTCTTCATGTTGTAAGCATAACTTTCCAGGGTATTCTTGGCCTGAATTCTGTCACGCTGCTTGTCGTCATCTGCTTTGTATTTCTCAGCATCTTTCACCATGCGTTCTATGTCTTCCTTGGACAAACGTCCCTTGTCATTTGTGATGACAATCTTGTTCTCTTTTCCAGTGCTTTTGTCCACAGCAGAAACGTTCATGATTCCATTAGCATCAACGTCGAATGTGACCTCAATCTGTGGCACACCACGTGGAGCAGGAGGGATGCCAGTCAGCTCAAATTTTCCCAGTTGATGATTGTCTTTGGTCATGCTACGTTCACCTTCGTATACCTGGATCAACACAGCAGGTTGGTTGTCTGCATATGTGGTGAAGGTTTGACTCTTCTTTGTTGGGATTGTAGTGTTTCGTGTGATCAGAGATGTCATAACACCACCAGCTGTCTCGATACCAAGAGACAAGGGAGCCACATCCAGAAGCAGGAGGTCAGAGACAGCTTCGCTCTTGTCACCGTGCAAGATGGCTGCCTGGACTGCAGCACCATAAGCAACAGCCTCGTCGGGGTTGATGCTCTTGTTTGGTTCTTTGCCAAAGTAGTTTTTTAGCAGGTCTTGAATTTTTGGGATTCGAGTTGAGCCACCAACCAAGACAACCTCATGGATTTCTCCCTTTTCCAACTTGGAGTCCTTCAAGGCTTTGGTTACTGGTTCCATGGTATCACGGAACAGGTCATCATTTACCTGTTCAAACTTTGCACGACTGACTGTTACATAGTAGTCAATGCCCTCGAAGAGAGAGTCTATTTCAATGTTGGCTTGGGTACTAGAAGACAAGGTCCTCTTGGCTCTTTCACATGCAGTTCTCAAGCGACGCATGGCCCGATTGTTGCTGGAAATATCTTTCTTGTATTTCTTTAAGAATTCTTTCCTGAAATAATCAACCATGCGGTTGTCAAAGTCTTCACCTCCCAAATGGGTATCTCCATGAGTTGACTTCACTTCAAAGATGCCATCATCAATGGTGAGAACCGAGACATCAAAGGTACCACCACCCAAGTCAAAGATAAGAACATTACGCTCAGCACCACTCTTCTTGTCTAGACCATAAGCAATGGCTGCAGCAGTTGGTTCATTGATTATGCGGAGGACATTAAGCCCAGCAATAATTCCTACAAAATGACAGAATAGATTAAAACTCTAATTAGAAAAAACAAGTCATTCAACATAATGTTAAGAAAACTATGCAAATCAACAATCAATTGGCCTGCTCTCTGCCAATTACAGTTAAGTAATTTTCTAAGTCGTATAATAAATGGCAAGATTAGGTGAATTAGCGTTGTCTGGACTCTTATCGACAATGGCAAATCAGCCAATCAGATTGTGAGAACAGTAGCAATTAAGGTAAAAATCTTTCTGGAACAACCTGATATGTGTTTTGAACGAGGAATATACACACATACTTTTCTAGGACACTTTCCATTCAACTATAAATTCATGCACTTTCGAAGTGGAGGCATATTTGGAAAGTATCCGGAAAAACCTAAAATTGTTGAATTTTGGAAAGACGTTTCAACCCAGAGAGAATGGAAGTATAACTCGCAAAGTTTTCCTCTTTCATGGAAAATTATTCCAGAAAATCTGTACAAATCACTACTGGAAATTTCCAGAAAAAATGTACACGCAATATTTTATTAGAACTGGAAAGTGCCCTTTGCTTGCTAAGAAGAATTTCTACAGAATTTCTGCCCCCTGATCTGCCAAGTGTGTCGGCTACACAATACATTTAGAGTTCCTGGATATGTTGAAATTAGCAGACACGTGCATACCATATTCTATTGCGCAATATAGGGGCTATAAAGGTCTAAAAATGTTAGAATTTTCACTCCTAGCCGAGCAGATGGACTCCACTCATGGCAACAATCAAATATAAACAGCCATGTTATCGCAAGATTTGATTTAGTGAACTTCAAAACTGAGTGGCGAAAGAGACTTACCGGCATCTTTGGTGGCCTGCCTCTGTGAATCATTGAAATATGCTGGAACAGTGACAACTGCGTCAGTCACTTTCTCGCCAAGATAAGCTTCCGCAGTTTCCTTCATTTTAGTCAGAACCATTGAAGATATCTGTAGATAGCCAAAATACAATTCGACCGTGAATATAACTTAAGCACAAAGCCAAAATCGACAAAGCACATGGCGAAAGGCCGGTTACACCCGGCAGTTACCCTTCAGCATTGTGTAGCCAAAAAGTAAGCCACGAGTAAAAGTGCCAAGTGCTTACCTCCTCTGCGAAGAACGACTTTGTTTCTCCTTTGTGCTCCACTTCAATCTTCGGTCTTCCGCCATCGTTTTTCACCTGAAAGTGAAAGTGGGACAAACCAAATCAGAAACTTCAACACGTTTTTTTTAAAGCTTGATCCAGGGCAAAAATTCGTGTCCCTTTAGGTTTGCTCGACGTTGATGAATACTCACCTTAAAAGGCCAGTGTTTCATGTCCGATTGTACAGTAGGTTCGTCAAATTTTCGTCCGATAAGACGCTTTGCATCTGCAAGAACAAAGGTGATTTCGTAAGCATTTTATGACAAACATGGCGGACATTTCGGCGTTTCCGCTTGAATTACAAGAAACAAATTTCTGCCACGATATTTTTTTCAATATACAACTACACTCATGTACTATGTTACAGTTTCTTTTAAAGTTGACGACGCTTATTAGAAAACTCACCGAAAACTGTATTTGCAGGATTGAGGGCGACTTGATTCTTGGCAGCGTCCCCGATGAGTCTTTCGGTTTCCGTGAAGGCAACATAACTCGGAGTTGTTCGATTACCTTGATCGTTAGCGATTATTTCTACTTTACCGTGTTGGAAAACACCAACACAGGAATACGTAGTCCCGAGATCGATTCCTACGGCAGGCATATTTCAGTATTCAGTTGAAAAATATGGCACAAAAAACGTACGTAACACTCCCTGACTTGTCGATGTGAAAATTATGTAAGTCGCACACGTGCTCCTCTTTTATAACGGTTTCGCCTCGTTCTGGAACTTTCTGGAACCTTCTCGAAAAAAGATGTCATCGCTATTTTTGGGAGTAAAAAAGTGACGTAAAAGCGTGATGGTGCAATATTGCGACCTTTTGTAACCAGCAAATTATTTTCAAGAACTTTCGACTTCTTTATTTGAGCGAATCACTTAAAGACGTAACAGAGGAAAGCATCAAATGCCCTGATGCGCTAAGAAAAGTCTCTATTCTATTATGAAAGACGTACGTCCATATTTGTACATATTTGATAAAGCCAAGCAACGGTAGGTTAATCAACGATCCAGAACTTTACAGATCATTCCATAAACCTCCTGAACAACCCGGAGCATTCATATTCCGGAACATTCTGGCCTGCAGACAAACAACAAACGCGATGCACGAGCGTGGAGCGTGACGACCACGAGCACGAAGCCCACGCAGCAATCACGCGGCAGCACCATACGCTCCCCTCCCCGGCCCCCGCTTCTCAGGATGTTGACGACTAGTTCCCAGAGCTTTTTACAAAACATGGTTCAATATGGCGGTCTATCGTTTGCTGAGGAGGTGTTCTCGTAGTTGCCCTAAACTTCGAGCTTGTTTTTACACGTTACGTTGTAATGTTCACACGAAGGCTGCAGAAACTATTGACGAATTGGAAAACGTATACAATGAACGAAAGTGCTTCATAAACGGTAAGCTACGTGTGCTCACGTGCGGGAGATTTCTGCAGCGCAGTTTATATGACGAAGAAAATAGTTGGGTTGGAAACTTGGGAAAAAGACGTCTAAAATTAGTCTCTCATCTTTCAAGGAGGTGTTGTTTATGACCAATGTCCTGCGCATAGAGCAGATAAAGAGTGGTGCTTTGAAAACAAAGGAAATAGTAAAATAATAAAATAAATTTGATAGTTGCACTGCACCTGCAGCTGAACAATTACATAATTGCTTGTGTGAGCAAATACATTGTCAAATAGCTTTGTGTTGAAAAGAACAATAACAAAAAACTGGAAACTCAGGGAAATGCTGAAGAAAATAATGTTTCGTATTCAAGATAATACCGGTATGTTGTTTCTTCTCTCAGTCTCACACAAAAAAGTAGACTGCTGGCAGCCAGTCTTTTCTCTTGCTTAGCGTCAGACAAGTATTTATCTTTGAACATGAGTACATAAGGCTACCCCAGGGGGTGGTACTACCTTATATGGGCTGTATAGGTATGTGCAGCCCCAAAGGGTATGGGTTTCAGCCATTTGGTTATAAATAGGGTATTGAGTTTGGTCATTTTGGTCTCAAATAGGGTATGTTTTTTTTTGCTCTAGTCTTGAATTGGGTATATCTTTTAGAGGAAGCTACTTTTTCATCATCCTTGACAAGACCATCATCAAAAGCCCTTCATAAATTATGTTTAGGGCAACTGTGCCAGCCACAATGGTCATAAATAGGGTGCTTAATTTTTGATCAGGTCATAAATAGGGTTGGGGAAAATCGCAGATTTTGGTCATAAGTAGGGTAAGGGTTTTGGGAAGCGGGCCACACACCCCCACCCAATTTTACTGGGAATATCCCCCTTCTGCTGGGGCATAAGGGCAGTATGGATGAAAAGAGGTTGGTGCCAGATGGTGTTGCACTCATGTCTTGTCCCACTCCCCTTGCATGAGAAAGCTTGCCTTGTAATCTCTGCCTTGTTTTGAGAGAAAAACAGACCGCCAGCAGTCTAAAAAAACAGAGGAATTGACTAAAACATAATTCTACCTATAACCATATAGTTCTGTGCTCATGAGGGTGGTAAATGTGTGGTTCCAGAAAAAATCCATACCTCCTCTACAGAGGGGATTTTTTCTAAGGTTCTACACCTCTGGAAATTCCAATCAAACTTCATACATTTCATTAAATTTTTTGGTCTTACACAACACCCCACCCCCTGGAAATTCCAATCCCTTCTGTGGGGAGAGTATGGACATTTTCTTGAACCGCACAATGTAAATTATATACTCTTAGGAGAGCACAGAATGGGCAATATGGGAATCTAGTGATTGCATGACTTTTTCCCAGGCCTTTCAATCTGCTGATTTAACTTAGCATTTTTGTTAGGAATTACCTGCCTGCAGCACTCCTTCACACCTTTACTAGTCTGGGGAGGGGGTATGCGTTTGACACTAGTATTACTTTAACCCAGCCACTTGGAAGAAAACAACCAATCAAAATGTCAATTGAGAAAAATGACCACCTCATCTAGCAAGACAAGTAACAGGGTATTAAAAAAAATAAAAATTAAAAAGTCTTCAATGTCTGTTTGGAGCCAAGTGGTTCAAAAGGTTGGTGCATGTCTTTGGTTTTGAAGTGGTTACTATTCCTAGTTTCTTCTTACTATTCCTAGGATGCTTCTTGAAGGGTATTGTGAACTATGTGAATAGATTGTGAACTATGGGGTCTAGTTAAAGGGGATTGATATTATTATATATTACAGTGCACCTGCTTTCAGCGTTATGTGCATAGGCGACATCTTTCAACATGCTATCTCTCGACATGGCCTACATCAAAACTGTAAACACAAGGGACTTCTCTATGGTTGAATTCAACTTTTAGTTATGAAAGATTGATTTATTTGACATCAAACTAAGGTTAAGAGTATCTAGAAGTCATTCTGCGAGAGATAAATTGACTGTTTTGAGTGTTTTTAAAAGTAATAGCAGCCCAGTTTTACCAGAAGTCACTATTCAGAGCCGACTGACTACGCTCAAATTGTTTGATTTAAGTCAGGAAACATGCAAAGTCCAAAATCTTCAGCCATTTAAGGTCAGTAATTATCATTTATTCGTCATTTTTTCCACTAATTACCGGAAAAATTGCCAGTTTGACAGTTAAACTGTCTTTCAGCCATTTAAATAGCACGTTGAAAGATGGGATGTAGAAAGATGGTCGAAAGATGTCACCTATGCTTATAACATTGAAAGCAGGTGTAATAGAAACTATAACATATTTTGTGCTTTTTTGCAGAGTCAACAAATTACACCTTTGTAGATGAACAAGCAATCTTTGCTAACAATGAGCTTGGAATGCGGCACATTGACGTTTATGGCTTTGATTATGATTATACGCTGGCCTCATACTCCAACACACTGCATTACCTTATTTATGATCTTGCAGTGAAAGAGCTGATTTCTACTTATGGGGTAAGAACTATCGATTCTACTTATCAACATGTCAAGTTATGTTCAGTTGAAGAGGGGGGTTTAATGATAGGTCATTTATAAGTTAGACTTAGTTCCTTGGGTCTTTAGAGTCCAGTGTTCACTCCTGTAGCTTAGTTCCTTGCCCCCAAGTGGGGGATAGGGCCGGAAATCAATGCTCGCCATCTGTCCCTATTCTTGGCCACAGCTGCTGCTGCGGCCCACGATGTAAGTCCCAGCTCAGCGCGTTCCTTCTCCACAGTTCTCTGCCATGTTTCCCTTGGCCGTCCTCTACTTCTTTACTGTCTTCTTAGGGTGAGTCAACGCCCTTATCCGCATGCAAGTTTCTTTTCAGCTTTCACCTGCATTCCTCCTACTGCTGTCCATCAGGATGATGGAGTCGTCTCCTGTAAGACAGCAGGCCGCTGATCTCGCTCCTTGGTAGTTATCGGTACACTCAAAAGAGTGGCCTTGACATCAATTTCCAGTTTCCGTAATCAGCTTGCTTTTACGGGATGGGGTGATCGGCCCCATGCCCAACCCCCAACCTGGAGGACCAGGGATTTTCTGTCGGGGTGTCCTTCCCCTAGCCACAGGTACCAGATATTTAAAGGCGCTGGAAGCTTGCCTTTCGCCATTGTCACTCAGCTACATCGTATTACCAGGGTCACCAAACGTGGAGGTGTGACATATGACTTGCTGGCAGAGCCTTTTTGAGATTGTAGGCATTTCTTGGCACTTACGAGAGCTACCTAGTGGCAACAGTAGCTCTCACCAGGACCTTTTACCAGCCTTTGACCCCCTTCACTCCTGTAGACAGGATAATATTCATTGTGGATAGCTGTTTTTACTCTATTTACAACTGTATTTATTTGCTGGTTTGTTTTATTTGATATGTATTTAGTATCCAAGAGGGATTGAAGAAATGAAATATGATCCAGATTTTGCCATAAGAGGACTTCATTTTGATACAAGTAGTGTGAGTATATATTTAAATTATTCCACAAGTGTGTACTGGATATGAATTGGCTACCATCTTCTCATATCCAACAAGTGCTCATGGAATAATTGTTTTATTAAAAGCACCCCTTAGATATAGCTGAGCAGTTCTCTGAACGGAAAGTGCGAAGTCAGCAAGCTTCACTTAATAGCAGCAATAAGGATATCTATGATGCTGCATAATAATAAATAGGTGAACAACATAAAGATCGTGTCCTCAAAAAATAGTGACTTGGATATAAGCATTCTCCAAAATTATACTTGTGCTAACCAAACAATTGTTGTTGTCCATCTGTTGAGAATGCAAAAGTCAGCTGAAATGTTTATCTAAATAACACCAAAACAGTTCCCCTAGAGGAGGATGCTAATTTTAATAAGCAATACATTTGGGTGAACTAGCGATATTTCCATACTGTAGACAAGAATGTCCATTTTAAACTTGTCCACAGTGTTCCATAGTGCAGTTTTGATTTATATGTATTGAGGATGACCTTTGATTCAGACCATCTTGCAACCCGAAGGACGATAGCATCGCTCCTAAGTCATTATTACCCTTTTAACCATTGGTCGAGTCTTCTTGGTGCTTATTCCTTACCATTTCAATCTCTTTAAAGGTGTGTTTTGTTCTAAGTACAGATTTTGCTATCTAGAAGAAAACCATGACAAACGACACCATCTTTATTTTCGATGTTGTGATCACAACCAAAACTTTCCCATACCCCCTGGAATATGCAAAGGACTGAAACACAATATAGGTACCAAAGAAATCTCTGGGGAGTGGGCAGGAGGTAATTTCTTAGTATTTTCAAAGGGCCACTTACCTTGCCTACCCTAGGCCTGCAAAGGAGTTCATATATGCCCCCAGCTACCCCTACACAAAGTTAGTAGAGTATAACAATGAAAAGTTTAACATATTCTGTTACAGTCTCTTAGTATGTCGTCATATTATGATATCATATTATATTATGTCATCATTATTATATTATTATCATCATATTATATTATGTCGTCATAACAGCAATCATTAACTCAAATAATGTTGTAGATATTAGAGACAAAACAGAGCTTCCTGGCATTATCCAAGCTCTATTTTGTTTAGTTGTCATTTTGCACAAGACTTACGAGATAATAGTTAAAAGAAAGTGTGTCCATCTACTACAAAATGCTTCTGTCAACAACTTTCTGTTGTTTTTCAGTGTGTCCTTTGGGAAATTGGTTTTGAATCATGCATGATGTTAGTCCATTTTTTCAGTTGGTTATTGTCAAACATGCATGATGGTGTTGTAATGATTAGTGTGCCAGTGACCCAAAATAATTGTTGTTGCCAGTTATACTTATATTTTTTTATATATTTTAGATTTATTTGAACCCGTTCTGTGTAAAAGTGAGTTCCTTATGTGAAAGAGAGTGAAGAAGTACGTTTAAAAAAGCAAGCTTTTCATGTGTAAAACTAAAAATGTAAAATAAATGATGTGAAATGTGCAGTGCAGAAAGAACCAAGCCCTTTGTTAATTGTATGAAGCACCTTCATGTTTAAACTTGAAATCATGTAAAAATGCTTGGTTTGTTTCTTAGGGTCTCTTGCTTAAAGTTGATGCTTTTCACAACATTATGTTGGGTTCTGTTTATAGGTTAGTTTATTGTGTATATTGCACTGATTGTTCAGAAAAGTCCCATAAAAACAAAGCAAAAATTGACTATTGGCATGCTTTGTCAGGGCAGGAAAAAAAACCCAGGTCTGATTGCCCAGGGCAAGTAAGAATGGAAATTTTGTGGTCCAGTGGGCAAGTGAAATTAGCCTCGGTAGTCTTGTTAGAGATAATTTCCAATCAAAAACAATTTCAAAACTTATGACCGCAAGATGAGCAAAATAATGATTTGCAAGCATGGATTGGTTTAAAATCCAAGCATACTTTGCTTACGTTTGTTGCACGTCTATTGGGCAAGTACATAAACTTTTAGTTGGGGCAACTGAAAACTGAAATGCACTGGCCCACTGAGCAACTGGATTTCAATTTTTTTTCCTGCCCTTGTACTTATATATGTCTCCTCTAGCCAATCAGAGTAAATACCTCTTGCTAACCATGTTTGAGGGCCATGCTGTAAGTTCTGGACTGAGTTTTTTTCCCCATTGATTTATGGCCCAAGTGTGAAGTGTGTGGGTCATAAATTGAAGTAGAAAAACAAGGATCCGTAACTTACAGTACAGACTGAGAAAACGAGGTTAGTAAGATATTTACTTTATCTCTACTGTGTGTCTGTTGAGTTCAGGAATGATTCCTATTCACGTGGAACGGCTTCAAATTTCTGACACACCTTGAAAGCAAAACAAGTCAATCTGAAATCATTGTTTAGTGACTCTTAAGTCGTTAGCAGGTTGTAATACACATTTTCAGCTGTAAAAGAAAGTTTTAAACTTTTACCTGCCAAAAAAGTTAAGAACACTTGCAATAAATCACAAAACATTTTGGTAACATGAACAGCTTTTAATTTTAGCGGGCCGTACAGTAGAATACAGCCTGCTAAATTGACCAATCACAGCGCATGTACTAACTGAGAGATATAGTGAATGTGTTTAACCAGGCACTAATTGAATTGGAATTTTCCACTGTTTGTCACAGCTTCAGCTCATGCTTTCATTTTGACTTCTATTTGGCTTACTATGTCTACCTTGTGAGAATTAGGGAAAATGTAATTAAAGTTTTGAAAATAAGAATTCCAGAGATCATGTGAAAATGATAGGCTGACAGAAAACTACTTCATTTTTCAGGGGTTTACAGCCTGTACCCAATGAGGAAGTGTTTAAAATTTATGAAGGAACACATCTCGCCATTACAAAGATCAACCCTTCCAATTTTCTCAATGTAGGTGTAAGTTCAGTTTGCCTAATGTTTTATAGTGCAATTGGTTGTTTATATAATAAGTTATTTTATTCTTGCATATTTTTAATTGGTTTTTACTTATGATCAGCTGGAAGACAGACATATGAATGATGCATTAACTATTCCTTTTCTTACTATATAAAACAGATAGTTTAGTAACTGATCACATCAGTGACATACTTGGCCATCACCTTGTGTGCCACTTTTTTGCTCTTTCCACATTTTGACGTCATCTGTGGTCATTTACTCAACAGACGCACAGCAAAATGGAATCTACTTGTTAAATTCACTCATATAATTATATATAGGGAAAGCAAAAAATAACCTTTTTCAAATTTGTCATAACCAATATAAGTGTGCTTTCAAAAGAAGTGTGACAATCTGCATCTCCCACTTCCCAAAGAATTTTCTTACACATCAATTAATCTTTTTTCCATATGAAAAATCCTAATATTGTTAAGTTCTTCCTTTTGCTGAATAATATGGTTGCTGCAGTAATTTGCTCAAAGTCAGCCTTGGTGATCGTAGAAACAAATGAAATAACATGAACTTGTTTCTTTGTTATCCAGGGCCCAAGAAGAACCATGCATCATATGATTGACCTGTTTTCATATCCTGAGATGGTTCTCCTATCTAATGTTACTGAGGTAAAAATCAAGAATTGTAGTTGTAAAATTGTATTGTAAATTGACTATTGTAGACCCCTAGCTTTGTTAAACTAAGTTCTGATTAGTTTGTTTCTCTGCTGAAAATCCACAAATTTGATTGGCTCTCTCACTGTTTATTGCTTGTACCTACAGAGGATATGAGTACACCACCCTTGAAACTGGACATTTTGCCTTAAATTGGACTGAGTGGGTATTTGCAAATAGGCAACAATCTGTAGGCAACTTGAGTATTGCTCACATAAAATAAGGGCAATATTAACCTTATTCGTTTAGTAGACGTTACAAGGTTAGAAGTGTACACAATGATAGTTCTGGCGCAGAAATATCCTAAAGCCAATTTTATTCCCAGGGGAACCTTCTAGTAAGGGGTTACATGTACATGAACATGTAGGTTATGGCACTAGGACACATAATTTTTTTTCACATAAAAGTTCATGAAGACATGCTTGATCATCGCAGTTACATACACAACTTAAGCATTTGTGAAATTAAAGCCTGAAAAAAATTCAGTCCTGAACGGGATTTGAACCCATGTTGAGTCTGCGATACCAGTGCACTGCTATACCAACTGAGCTATCAAGCCAACTGGGAGCTGATCATGTTGTGAGTTCGATATATACCCGTAGATGATGAAGAATGCAAGTGAATACATGAAAGACCATATATTTGAACTGCGGAGAAAGATATGAAGACATGATTGATCATCGCAGTTATATACACAACTTAAGCAGTTGTGAAATTAAAGCCTGAAAAAAATTCAGGCCCGAGCAAGATTCGAAACCACAACCTCTGCGATAGCAGTGCACTGCTCTACCAACTGAGCTATCAAGCCAACTGGTATATAACGAACTCACAATATTATCAGCTCCCAGTTGGCTTGATTGCTCAGTTGGTAGAGTAGTGTACCGGTATCGCAGAGGTCATGGGCTCGAATCCCGTTATTCATAGTGAAAAACTTGATTTCTCTGAAGATCTTTCAGAGCTACCCTGCAAGCAGATGTCGCCTCGATTTTATTTGCAACCTATTCGCACTCGATCTAACAGCGCTGAGTCTCATAAAGGAGACTGCACTTTCGTCTTCAGGTGAGAAGAAAAATGTGTTGGGCCAGGCGACAAGAAGTTTACAAGGTAGAGTGGCTCAATTGAGAATAAGGAAATCCATTGGAGCAATGCAGTTCATGTAGTGGAGGTTTGCCAGTTCTTATACCTCATGAAGTATGCACAAAAGGTCCTTTTTTTAAAAAAAATAAAAAGACTGCTGTTATAACAAGTATCCCCAGAAGTCAATACGGTAACTCATATAACTAGAATAACCCATAAGCCACACATGTCAATCATCACCCATTGGGAAATTGATGGGTTTGCTCACAGAGCCTTTGATCATACAGCTGGGAGGTCCCCTTGGGATAAAAATGTTTTGTGAGATTTCCATATTCCAGAACCATCATTGTCTACTCTACTAAGCTGTATAATGTCTAATAGAATAAGGTTAATTGCCCTTATTTTCAGTGAGCAATGGTTAACTTGGCCACACCTTGTTGCTTATTTCCAAAAAGAACGCCCTAGCTCAGTCTAATTGATTTTCTGAGTCTTCCAAGAGAAGCCCTTGGACTTATTTTGATATTAAGACCAATTAATTTAGTGCATAAAAAATACTAATTTGAAACTTTCAAACACCTATATTTTAAAATTTTAAGACTCAAGTCTTAAAAATTGATGGCATTACTGCTTCACCCCTGAGCTGCCATTAATGACACAGACACTCTAGCCAGTTCATGCTGCTTTCTGCATACATTACAAATTTCCTCTTAAATTTGTAGGCAGATGTAGTTAGCTAGCTATGATCTAGTGGTGTCAGTGGTCTATTAGTTAGAATCCTTTAATATTACCAACCCAACAATACTACTGGATTTTGATAGTTTTGTTTAGCTGGATTTGCTGTGCATCACTTTTAATAAGTAAGAATTTTTTCCGATTATTTTGAGCAGTTTTTCCAGCAAAGAAGTATTCCTTATGACCCGGAGTATTTGTTTGGTGACTGTCAGGTATGTTTTCAGCTAAGTGATACAAGACATCATTACTGGCTCTAATACGAAGGCTGACTGCAAGCTATTCAAGCTAACTAACATTACTATTTAGGCTAACTTAGAGTGATATTTAGGCTAACCAGACTGTAGTTTAAGCTAACTGGAATGGCTTGCGTGACTTGTTGACTCGCTCTTTATGCAGACCTCACAAGCTGCAGGGTTTGTTAATTTATAATTTTATAAATATAAGTAGGGATTTGTAATATCTTAGTTTATTATCCATCAAATATTTTTGCTCATGCATGTCATGTGACCAAATATTCCCTAGCTAAAACTGAGGAATATCCGAGGATATTCCCAAATTTTCAAAACTTTGTGTGTTGTAAAAAATATTTGAAGGATAATAAACACAATAGCCTCCATTTGGCATGAAAGTATTCTTGCATATTTGTCCTTGGACATTATCTGTTCCTCAAAGCTCACAGTTTTGCTTGAGCTAAGCTCTCAAAAAAACTGTTCGCTTCTCGGAACAGATTATGTCTGCAGACAAATATCTGAGCATATTTTCGCATTGATGCAACACAAAGTATGTCAACCATGTAAACATCCATATGTACATTTATATGCCATCAGATTTTGTGCAATCAGCATTACTTTTTGGAGATTGAATGAAAAAAGGGGAAATTTATATATTCAGATACTAGTTGTGGCACTGTGATATTAGATTAAAACACTTGGGTGGGGGGAGTATTTGAGATGGTACTTGTAAATCCATAGATAGGATATCACGTGGTAAACCTTCAAGACTTTTGAAGTTGCAAGACCCTTGCTTAACAATGTGAAATGGACTTTGCTTTTTGTGATTATTTACTAACAGTTTCCAGTTATTTGACAGCATCATATTGATAATATATATAATCCTGATAGACTTGATCATGGGCGTGTAATAAGTGTGAAAGGCTGAGGATGTCAATCATGCCTTCTGCCTGCATTACATGTGTTAATATTGTGCTATTTGACATTGAACAATTGTTACATTTAATTTTTTTTTAGCAAGCTGTACAAAATGTACACAAATCTGGGAAGATGTATCAGGCGGTCATCAGTGATATAGGTATAAAAGAGCAAATCAACAGAATGAATAAATTGAGTTACACATTAAAATAAACCAATGTCATAAAAATGCATAACATACTCATTAGCAACATAAGGAGTTAAGATTACTTGAGAACTTTCCATCTTATCTTCCCAAGTAAAAATACATCGTGGCATTTGGTACAAACACTCGACTGTGTGCTTTGAAAATAATTGTCATGAGAGCTACTTGATGCTTTGGAATTTGTTTCATCAATTACCGTGACGGTGTTTGGATGTCTGATCTTAATTAGCGTAGATTTTTAAGATTTTATTTCTCCGCTTCCTTCTTAGTTTTAGGTTCCATTGAGCAGATATATCAAACACTCAAGACAGTGTTTAACCACATTTCCAAACACCTCGAAGCTCGTCAAAAATACCCCACTGCACGCTCTATTTTCAACTCACTTTTTGTTGTGTTTGATGCATTACTTCTGTCCCTGGCAAAAGATGTAGTTCCTTTTTTCTCTGAAGCTAGAGTTCTCAATCCTGCTCTTAGTTGCACCACAAGCTTTTGTACCACCACCACATTGGGTGATAAATTGTGATAAATTGTTTTCGATAGACAAATACCTCAAGAGGAGCCCTCGTCTGGGAGAACTTCTTAATAGACTTGTTTCTTCAGGGAAAGTGCTGTTCTTAATAACCAACAGTGGCTTTGAGTTTGTGTAAGTATGTCAGCATCAACAAATCATATTCACTACAGTTCACTGGGCTCATTTGCAGTGTGTAGCAATTTTGAGGACGCCGTGTTTCTAAAATAACCCAGTGGCTGACTGTCAGCCAAAGTGAATGAAGTAACAATAAATGTCTATTTCTGATACTAAACAAAAATTTTAAAAAAAGTTGCTTCAAATCTGTCACTGAGGCCCCGTTCACACTACGCCGGAGAAATTTGAAAACGGTGTCTTCACTCTGAAAAAGTATCATTCACCAAATGTCCATAGTGTGGACAGAAAACAATTAGAAATTTAAAAATGTACTAATTACCGGTCATTTTGGATTTGTGTTTTAGGAGAACTCGGGCAGGGAAATCATTCGAAAAGTTCTTCTAAGATGTTTTCCGTCCACACTAAAATACAAAGCTGGCGTTTCCAAATTCCTCAGGTTTGAAGAGCATTTTCGAAAAGCTTCGTTTTCGTGACGGATTAGTGTGGACGGTAGGCCTAACCGTAGAAATAAAGCTGTGTTTTCAGATTCCTCCATTGTTGTGTGGATGGGGTCTTAGGTAACATTTTATGAATGAAATCCAACGTGTCTTTAGGAAGAAAGGCATGGACCACATGGTTGGCAAGGGATGGCGTGATCTTTTTGATGTCATCATAACACAGGCTCGCAAGCCTTCTTTCTATCATCAGCAAGCTTCAAGGTTTGTTTGTTAGCATGTACTGAGACTGTTCACAGCCCTCTATTTTCTCGTATTTTTATTCCTTCGTTGAATGCGTGGATAGAATCGCGAGAGGACTGGGC
Organism: Orbicella franksi; assembly: GCF_964199315.1. Lineage (NCBI taxonomy): Eukaryota > Metazoa > Cnidaria > Anthozoa > Scleractinia > Merulinidae > Orbicella > Orbicella franksi. The sequence continues at coordinate 26,240,028 of NC_138145.1, forward strand.
ACCAGCGCAAAACGGGAGACTTGGCTCTTTTGGCTGGCTTCGCTGGCCTCCCTCTCCCCAGCCGCTTGTGCTTTGCGCTCGCTTTGCTCGCTTTTTCTTTCGTGCGTGTTGAAAAATAGAGCAGTCTAGTATGTAATCTAGCAGACGTCGAACATTAACAATACTAGTTTAAGCTAAGTTGTTTGACGGTTATTCGAATCATGATATATTTTCATTTTTGCACGGTGATCGTTTGTTACTCATTGTGTTTTATGAACCAATTGTTGCTGGTTTGGCCATAGTTTGTTCAAACAAACTAAAAAAAGTTGATTTTTTTAGACCATTTAGATGCCTTGACACCAGACTGTATCGTCCACAGTGGCAAAAGGTTTCAGCTTTGTGTAAAGGACAAGTTTACTTGGAGGTAAGGGTGCAATGAGTTTACACTTGACATTGCATTTGCTATTTAGATTACTTACACCTGTAGTTACTGTTCTCGTTCTTTTGGGCATATTGATCTTAATAATTCAAGTAATGTGAGGTATCTATCAATCTGTATTTTTAGGCTGATTGAATATATTGCCCGTTAGCAAACAGTTAACGTATCAATCAGTTCCACTCTGGTCCCAGTGCAACAGAATTTAACATAAGTGATGTCGCTCCGAAATGTTGTTGCCTTGAATTGTTTGTTGTTTACAGTTTTGAAGTCCTACTTTAAACAGACATTTTAATGTGGCTCACAACGGTTTCTAGCATTTTGCAGCACTTCTTTGATGATTCAATGCTACCACTCTTTTTCATTTAATGGCCTAATAATGGTATCAATAAAATTGTGTGATCATTTGTAAGCTAGTTGTGGTTATTTTCGTGATGCAAAAGGTTATCATACCAACAGCATAACCATTAAAACACCCGTAGTTTTAGCTTTAAGTGTTTATAACTCAAAAACTAGTCGGTGACTCCCATATTTTAATCTTGAATTGTGGTTGGCATGTTAAAATACAACCCAAGCCAAATTCAATAAGATATATGTATGTTTGTTTTTTTTTCTGTCAGGGAAATATTGAGCAGTTCATAAAATTTACTGGCTGGTATGGTCCAAATGTGCTGTACTTTGGAGATCATGTTTACAGTGACTTGCGAGTAAGATAGATTATTTCCCTCTTGTTGATATCTACTTTTGATTGTTATAGAAATCATAAATAACTATTAGTTATTATTACCTTCATAAAAATTAATTCCTGTCATGGGGGGCTTTTGTTAGGCCCTGTCCTCACTACGCTGGAGAAATTTGAAAACGCAGCTCTATTTTTTCGGTTAGGCCTACCGTCCACACTAATTTGCCACGAAAACGGAGCTTTTCGAAAACTTTCGTCAAACTTGAGGAATTTGGAAACGCAATTTTGTCCGGCATAGGGTGGATGGAAAACATTTGAGGTGTTTTCAGAATGACAACGCCGTTTTCAAATTTCTTCAGCGTGGTGTGGACGTGGTCTTAGTTGACTTGCTCCTTCTGTAATAAAGAAACAGGAACAAACTATTAAAATAGCGCTTTTCCTTGCTCTTACAAAATTGCCGGTTAGTTAGAAGCTATTGGTTTATTTTAGGATCCCGTTTTGCATCATGGCTGGAGAACTGGAGCTATAATTCCTGAACTAGAGGTACTTACTGCAACAAGTGACATTGAGCTCACTGTTTATTTAATATATCAAACATGAAAGACCGTGTTTGACCGCATTTCCAAACACCGAGAAGAGAGTTGAAAATACGACGCGCAACGGAGTATTTTTGACGAACGTCGAGATGTTTGGAAATGAGGTCAAACACTGTCTTGAGTGATTGATATATCTTCTCAATCGAAACTAAAACTAAGGAGAAAACGGAGAAATAAAATCGTGAAAATCTGTGCTAATTAAGATCAGAAATCCAAACATCATCAGAGTCACGATTTCATTTGCTTAAACTTGATGAATTTTTAATGACTTTGAGAATGCTAGTTTGTCTGGTCTGCGAGCAGGCTCACCTCTGAATCACGCGCGCGAGCGGCGGAGAGCAAAGCGATCTGTCGGCGGGAAGAAGACTGGTGAGTTAGCGCTCCAACGTGATCCTGCTCGCAGGCTAAGTTTGTCTAGTTATTATGACTTATTTTCTCATTAAATGTTTTAAACTGTTGCCGTGTCTCATTGCGTAGCTTGAGGTAGTAATACCATTTGTTAAGGTGTAAACATTCCATACCTACTTACTATTCTGAAATGTTTAGGACTAAAAAATTACGTTTTTGGGTTATTCGTTCATAAAAGACGACTGTCAATAGACTTCTTCTCCTGAACATAGGATGTTCTGGTTGATCTTAGCACAATTAAACATTTTTCATGCCATCCATCCTTGCCTTTTCCTGTTTTGCGATCTGTATTGCAACTAATCTTTTACTAATCCCCTGAATGGTAGGCTTGTCCAGCCCACGTTCTCAGGAGTTTCATTTTGTTATTCCTTGTTTCTTAGTGGGAAATCAAGCAAAGTAACTCGCTGGATTTCAAGCGTTCTGTTGTGTGGTTAAGTAATATTCAAGATCTGATCATCCAGCTGAAGGTACTCAATTCATATCAAGCATGTTTGTTAATCACTTCTTTGTATCAAAATGGTCCATAATTGAACTTATTTGATGAGCACATTTTTTATTTTATTTTAGACATTTTAAGTTGTACGCGCAGATAGCTTTGACTCTCTAGACTTTCTAAAAGTCCTTTCCAATTATTATTCCCTGGCCTGTTAGTTTCGGCGTTGGAAAGGTCGACTTCTCGCGACTTACGTCGCTCGAAGATTATATCGCTTCGCTCGAGGGAGATAGTCAAGGGTTAAGAAAAGGTGGACTTCTGGCAAGTCTATGACTCTCTCTCTCAGTGACTAGTGTACTTTATGGAGCTAGCTTGGACAATTTACCCATCAAGGTTATACTAGAACTTTGTTATCCCGTTTCTTGACGTGTAGGGCTGCTTATTTGTTGCCTCGTGCCTTCTTTACATTTCTAAAGAAGAAGAAAGGACTTTCCAATGTTTTGTACACAAACAAGTTAACTGGCGGCTTGAAAACTAAAATCAACAAAATTAAATGTTGCTCTCTGTAGAGGTTTAGAGTCACCTACTGTGTGCTTGTTTACTATTTTAAATTGAACGGTTTCTCAGTAAGAAGCAGTGCCTCTCAAATTATTGTCTGCAAGTAAATTTATAAATTATCATAAAAGTTGTATTTCTTTGTATTTTTTGTCAGGCCTTTCCCCCAAGCGCAAGAAGGGCACACCTTCTAGAAGGGTGGAAACAAGAAAGAAGAGAACTAAGGTGAGGTTAAGCAATCACTGAGCCTGGAATGATGAAGCTGCAATGCCTTCTCTCGATTTCATCATTTATACAATGCGCTTATTGGTTATTTTCATACTGTTGATTTGTTTGCTTCTATACTGTGGAAATGACTAATTTCTGCAATTTTCGAACTCTAGCCAGTATAGCAATCGTTCCCTTGCGAAGAGCTTTTCCACATTCTGGCTGCGCGCAAATTGGAGCGAGGAAAAAAACATCGATGAAGCAGGGGATGGTGGGGGCAAGCGCCCCACCACCCTCTTCTTCGCTGATTTTTTTTGCTCTCTCTCTCTCCAATTTAAACGCAACCAGAATGCGGTAAAGCTCTTCGTAATGGAACGCTTGCTATGCAGGCCGGTCAAACCCCTTCAATACAAACACCTTCAGTACAAACATCAAAAGGGCACATTTGAGTGTCTGTATTATAGAGGTAGAGATTATGAGATTAGGTGAAATCTGGTTTCCCTGGGGCCAAGTGACCTGTCTGTAACTTAGAGGTGTCCATGTGATGTAGGTGTCCGTAAGGAGAGATATGACTGGGCAGACACTTAGCTATGCCTCTTCGATTTCCGTATTAAGAGGTTCGACTTCATCAAGTATCTGTGTTATTTCTCCCTAAGGCTCTCAAATACCGTATGTATTTTGTTTCCGGACTGATATTGTAAAATATAGTGGTAATACAGTCGGACATTTATTGTTTTGATTGTTAAAAAAAGGGAAGAGTGGAGGGAACACTAGTCTCTTCCGCAGCCGTTTTTGGGGATGTCACGCAACGCTCCCAAAAACGTCTGTGGAGGAGACTAAGGGGACACAGGCCTTGGAGAGTCATTGAAATTTGAAAAATGCAAGTTTTCGTCTTGGAAAGTCCTTGAATTTTGTTAACAAGTTCTTGAATGGTCGAGAGACCTGAAGGTGAAAAAAGCAATATTGAGGTGATGTTGATGGTACAGGTGTTGAGCGATATAATGTGAAGTACATAAAAGTGTAAGTAATTCTACCTTCAACGGGGTCTTGAGTATTCTGTAGTTTGTGTCCCTGCCCACCTAAACACATTTTACCTGTGATTCTGGAGGAGACGAGTCCTTGAATGTTGCTGAATTTTCCTCTAGTAGTCCTTGGAAAAATGGTCTTGGGGCCTACCAGATAGGGAAGCTAAATAGAGGATTTACCGTACCATTTGTTCTGCTTATGGCAGGTATACGTTGAAAGCGATGTTCAACCCAAGATTTGGCAGCGTCTTTAGGACGTATAACAATTCCACTTATTTCACACGGCGTTTGGTGCGCTTTGCTGATCTCTACATGTCGTCAGTTGAGAACCTGCTGAACTATCCCAGCAACTACACCTTCTACCCGCGCAGAACAGCGCTTCCGCACGAGGCAGTGTTGGATTTCAGATCAAGTGGAATTCCTGACCAGCGCATATTTCCTGATACTTAAGTAAAGCTACTTAAGTCTGCTAGTGTGGAAAGTGTGAGAAAGTGGCCAGGGTGTTGATTTTGGCCAGAATTGAAGCACAAATACCCTGGCGTCTTATTAGACAAAGTGTTCCTTAAAAGGTACTTATGATAGTTAGAGTGG
>NC_138145.1:26247439-26312439 GCF_964199315.1 Orbicella franksi
AACTGTACGGAAGTGGTGCTTTTAAGACCCGAGTAACGATGACATGTAGTCTCTGCGAAAACGGCGCACTGCCCTGCCGGCTTTTCTTCCTTCAGTCATTTCTTCCTTTTTCACCCAAAATAAGGGGGGGGGGGGGGCTGGGCCCCTCCCCTTAATCCGCCACTGCCTTATACCTGTTTTTAATAAACCTTCCTATTGATTTACCACTGAAAAAACCATTATCTATCGTTTAATCACAACCACTCTTCCTTTGAGAGAAAATTTAAAATACCACACTTGTAAAACTTTACAAAAAACAAACAAATGCAAATGAATTGTAATTTGAATTCATTATCACTACTGTAAATCTTCTGTTTTATTACAAAAAATAACCTGTTTTCCATTATGAGTGTTTATCAGCTGAAAATCCTGTGGTTAAATCACGTCTTCTAGACTCTTCTAGTTGTTTTTCACAAACCAAACCTAATTTGTGCTCTTATCATGCGGGACAGTTATAAGCTGTTTTCATTGCAGCAAAAGGATTCGAATTACTTTTTTTAAAGTTGAAAGATACATTGCATTGCCTCCAGGTAAAATGCAAACAATAGCATAAACCAGAACTTAGCTCTTACAAGACTTGAGTATTCTTTGGCTTTCATGTAAATGTTGTGCAACCCAACCGCCACTCTGTATTGCATTAAAGAGACCATAATCTAAGCTACATCAACCAGTTCTGATAAAGACAAAACCTTCAGCTAGCTCACCTTTTCGCAACACTATTCTCCATTGCTTTCTGCTATCTCAACTGTTTTCACAGCGAACTTCTTCAATGTTCTTCAATTCTAGTTCAATTTCACCACAATTTCAGCCCATAGATATGTTTAGTTCAGCCCTAAACAACGCTCACCAATACGTAAATTTAATGTAGACCCTTGACCTATCGCGTGTCCCACACACGTAAGTTTAATTCAGATATCTCAGTGCTCATAAAATGCTCACACAGTGCTTATTTACTACCTCCCAGGGTGTATTTCCCTTCCACTGAGGAGTGAATCGTGTGCGACATAAGCGCGACGGACATAAGCGCGACGAAACTATGCGAAATCACTATCCAAAGGAATGCAAGCACGCCAGCATAAAGCGATGACGTCACCAAATACGTCATCGCTTCTTAAAAATCATAAGAGAAGTTCTGACTAACGTGTTATTAACTTCAGATGGTAACTTGTTATTTCTGCCTAAGTGAGATTAACTCGATAAAAATGTCCAAGCATACTTTATGTTGAGTGTGAAGATTTCTGTTGCTCGCTATGGTAGTTTCTCTAATACTGATTCCTTCAAAGTTTTTTTCGCAGGTTTCGAGCTCTGAAGTGAAAGCCCTAAAGGAGTAGATTAAAACGTGCGAGTTAAAACACATACTGTACCAGAGACCGTGGAGAACAAAAAATCTGACCAAGACAAATAAGCATTAGGAGTCACTGTTCCGCCATTGGCTGCCGTGTATTTGCACGCCATCGTAGTTACAACCCCGCCAATAAGTAAGTTAAAACGTGGTAAGGCTACACCCCACCAGCCCCTTCCCCTCCGCGGTCATGTACTTCATAATTTACTCCTGTAATTCAGTTCATGGGAACAAACTCGTTTTCACTGATGTATATGACCTAAAAAATCTGAAATAAAAATACAAAATTTACTTCTTTGTTATTATCTTTAATTTTTCTTTCCATTGTATTAACCATTAAATTATAAAACTGCTGCTAATGTGGTTTTCAATTGAGTGTCGTAAAACTATAACCAAACCAAATACTTGCCAATTAGACTACTCAATCAATCTCAAATTGCAGTAAAACCAAAACCAAAACCAAAGTAACTGCCTTACTACTTTCAACATTAAATTGAGCAACGCTTTGAAACTGCTATGGTTGTTCACATCTTCTTTACAGTTCATCCCATATAACAGGCAAGGAGTTGAGTTATTACAGAGAAAACCGAGAGAAGCAATATATTAAGAAAACAAATGAATGAAATTACTGCCTAAGGTTTCATATTTGCATTTAATACAAATTATGAGCATAGAAAAACTTATAATGCTTTACAGAGTTAGAAGACATTTTAAGAATCAGCTGAGGAAAAGCTTTATAGTAAAGTAATTAACATCCTCGTTTAATTAAGAGAAAGAATTGCGATCTTAGGATTAAGACAAGAATTGCAATTTACCTGACAGACAATCTACAGAAACCGCTCAATGTGTAGAATTCAATTGCAGATCAAATATAGTATATATTTCATAGTGCGAGTGACGAGTTCGAGGGACTACACGCGGGATCACGCGCATTTGTCCGGGAACATTGTGACCGAGTGAGGTTGGGGTCAAGAGAGAAACAAAGATGGCGCAAAACTGTACACATGTTGATGGTCAGAGGGAAACAAACTTTTAGTATCGTGAACCAGTAATAGGGCCTTTGCCTGGGGCCATTACATGAAAGAAAGTTAACTTAATCGTCAAGAAATAGCCGAACTCTTAAAGGGTGCAGTTTTACAGTGAAAAGACAAGCAGATAAAACTCCCGGGATGAAAAAGAGTAATCTAAACAGCGCGGGAGAATAAATGCGTTAAGCTAAGTGCAGAATTAACTTGAGACGGAAGGCAGAGAAGATGCAAACCTCGCCAGATTAAAACAAGATAACATTAGATGAATTCAACCTTTGCTTTTGTGCACTTCTGTACAGGTATGTTAATAATAACTGAGCTTATTTAATTGTGTAATAATTGAGTAATAATAGGTCTACTACTAATAATAATAATTAAAGAGGGTAACACCAAAAGAGCTAACATTAAATTTATTTAACAAATAAAGAAGCCTAAGCCGTGTATTACACTGTGATAAAACAGGACAGCATTTGAGAACACAAGGGAAATGTAGAAAACATGAGCCACAGATGAGTGTTTTCTACATTTCCACACTCATCTGTGGCTCGTGTTTTCTACATTTCTGAAGTGTTCTCAAATGTCCGGAGTGTTTTATCACAGTGTAATACATGGCATAGGCTTCTTCATTTGTTTTATGATATAGAGGTTATGTGGTGAAAAACAGTAAAACATGATTTTTCTATGTTTTATATTCTGTTAGAAAACAGCCCTAAGAAAATATGCACGCTGATTGGTTAAAAATCATGTTTCTATTTTTTTCCATTGTGGTGTTTTCTAAAGGAAATAGAAAACATGTTCTCCGTGTTTCTATCGAGTTATAGAAACACTCGCGAAAGTTTGGGAGAACTCGAAAAAGCTGTGGAAACACTCGCCTACGGCTCGGGTTCCCATAGCATTTCTCGTTCTTCCAAACTTCCACTTGTGTTTCCTTAATTCGATAGAAACATGGTACATGTTTTCTATTTCTTAAATAAAACATGGGTTTTTTCAGAGCACACGCAGGGTCCTATCTATATTATAATATTTGATAATCAGTTTTTAGGAATGTTGAATAGGGAAGATATTAAATTTTGTTTATGCTGATTTAGTTCTTCAAATTGTTAATACTTCAAATTTCAGGAAACAAAACACTTTTTGTTTCAGTAGCCAATACAACATGTAGCTCTTATATGGTTGGGATATACATACATTCATACATGCATACACACTTTAACTGATATTGCAGGTTAACTAATTAGGGTAGCTTATAAAGCTTATGTGGACCTGCTAAATTATCCAAAAAACAACAACAAATATTTAATAAATAGAATTTAACAAGGAATAGCAAATTACCTGACTAAAGTAAGAGGGTGACAAAGGGTTTTTGCGTGATGGGTGATCGCCCCAAAATTAGCTGCATGATGCATGATTCAAACTAAATTAGCCACATGACGCGGAACAGGACATCATAACGTGATGCGTGATTTGCTTTAATTTTATAAGCACATGATGTGTGTTTTACCAATTAGATTTCTATGATAGGTGAACGTTCTTTGAACTAGAAGGATACCATTCATTCAAAGTAAATAATAGTCTTTTTAAAATTTTTCTTATTTTACATCATGGCAGAGGTAACACCATTTTCTGGTCTTTTTTGTCATTTTCTTGACCTCTGAGGTCTTTGATCTTCATGGATTTTCATCGTACTATAGGCCCAAAAACTTGTGACACAATAGGAATAAGTGAATTAAAAAAAGTTAAACTTTGCACAAGGAGTATGAGCGTCAATGTTATTTTTGTCCACTTTGTCGACTGATCATTTTTGGCTGCAGTGCATCAGACCATATCCGAATCCAGCTATCGTATGAAAGATCTGAAAGAATGTCGTCTCCAAAGGGTGAAACTATAAGAGACGTTAGAGTTTGGTGTCATTTTATTCCGTTGGAGAAGACAGTTGTGTAAGCAATGAGAGACTACACAAGGAAGAGTTTGTAATTTTCACACTCTTTTCTGTTTTCATAATATTGTGAACAACGGCACCATCTTGGAGCTTCATTGTTTGTTCCTGGGCGTGTGGATGTAGTTTGTTAAGCTTACTATGCTTGATTTTGTTACGGTAACTTAGCCAATCACAGTTCAAAGTGTGGATGGACTGACTGGTTTGATTGTATGTTTGAGTGTTGCTCTTGATTTTCACCAAATATTAAATGTAGGTTGGTAAGTGGATCAGCTATTCTAGCAGATAAGTGATCAACACACGTGTATAGTGATAGTTCTGGGGCTGGGCCAGTTCGGGCTTATTTTGAGTGTTGCCTCGGGGCTCAACTCAAAATAAGCTGTTGCTCCTCACGATCAGGTACGAAAAACCGCAGGGCTTGTGGACCTCTGTTTTGATTGTTGCCTGGCCTTTTTTCGCGCAGCCACGTATCTTCCTTATCAAAGACTCAAAGTCAGCATATACCACAAATGGCGCTTTCATCTGCTTTTGGTGGTTCTTGAACTTCACCTTGTTTTCGCCCTCTTTGGGCAGCTCGGTCCTTGTGGGCCTTTTCAGCTGCCCCATGCATTCGGGTTTGTGTCTTTCGAGCAGCTCTGCCGTCATGTAACTGTGCAGACTTCTTTCACAAAAATGTTTTACACCAACGTGCTTGCTTTGGCCGCACTCAGCCTTCTCACATGTGTGTAGTGAGATTTTTCGTTTTTCTGTATTAACATCAAGTTGATTCTCGGGATGCTTCCCTCTCTTTTGCTGAGCCTATGCACAATCACACGGTCTTTTTCCCAGCCAAACACATTTATCGCTAGGTTAGGGTTTTGCTTTTCTAGCTTATTAATCTGTGATATGGGCATTGGAAAGTCTATTCCTGTAAAATTTAGCCCGTCTTCTGTGGGGTAGCTTGACGTTCTTGTCACCTTTTTCCCATCTGTTGGTGGAAATAATGCTGTATGTAGAGCCCTTCTCAAGCACTCGTTGTCTCTGTTTTTGGACAGTGATGGTTGCTTTTTTGTTTTGTAGCTTTTTGGGCAGCGGCATGTAGCTGCCTCCATGAAATGGTTGGTATTGGGCGACATTGACGAATGCTTCAACGACGGCTTCTACCACCCAGCCTGAGCCTCTTTGAGACCAGGCTTCTATTTCGCCTTTGACTTCATCAATGAATCAGCGAAGTACGCTATCTACTGTTGAGATCTCTAGTTATCGAAAACTTAATGGTAAGCCAGAACTGTGTTTTGGCACTTTTCAGGGTTTGAATTTCATTTTCTACAACTTCGGCAAATCTTGATTTCATTTTTTGTGCAAATTTCAAGAGGTCGGCTTTAGATTTATAGGCTTCAGGGACCGCCATTTTCCACACACGAAGCCATTCGTTGAAGTTGGTTCTTACCAACTGAAAATCAAATCCGTGCTGGTCCTGATTGGAGACTGAAGTCTCACGTTCTCTTCGCGCAAGATAGGACTGTAAAATATCTCTATCACACCAGATGAAAACCTTGACGCAGCCATGATTGCTTTAAACAAAGGCAGGCGGCTTGTTCAATTGGGATTTTTTTCTGGGGCCACTCTCGGCGGTATTGGGCAATGTCGATTTTGGGGCAGACAAGGCCGATCCTGGCAATATAACACACGTCTAGTGATAGTTCTGGGGACGGGCCAGTTCGGGCTATTTATTTTCAGTCGAGCCACGAGGCGAGACTCAAAGTAAGCCTGAACTGGCCCGTGTGTGATCACATATTCTGCACATGTGTTACACATGGTACACATACATTTTTTTTAATGGACAAATTTTGTTTGCTTACTTTCTTGTGATATCCATTATACTCAGCTCTAAAAACGGAATTATGAGTCCAGGCCTGAAACAAGGGCGTGTTAGGCATCTTTGACTTAAGTAGGGAGTTGCTTGACCAGAGGAGCCACAACGAAGTAGAGATTTGCAGAGATCTTGGATGTAGGGCAATTGCCAGTTGATACGTTTGGTGTTGCTGGTCTTAGAAGTTCTAGGTAAATCAACAGAAAGATATTTTGATGGAGGAGCTACCTTGCAAGTACAAGTAAATGGATTATCCTCAAGATGCCAAACTCTTTTCTCGGTATTTAAGCAATCTGAACATATGTTTTACCCTTTTTTTATCAGCTGCTTCTAACCACACTTAGCACAATGGGTGATTCCAGAAAATATCCATACCTATACCTTGGGTGGCTTTTTCGAATTCCGAGGGCAAGGGGGTTTCTTTGAAGTGGAAATCCAAAGGCATGGGGGGTACTTACGATTAGAATTCCAAGGGTGGGGGAGGGGGGAGGTTCCAGAAGGGGCAGACAAGAGTGTGATACATGAACAAACTGACGACACTACTGATAACTGGGGAAAGCAAGATACAAGATGAGTATTGATCGATCATGCATGTGTTCAGGTTCATTTACAGAAGAAAACTGATAAAATCTGGGTTGTAAATTGGTTTTCAGAGGCCTTAATGGTTAGAGTTGATGAATTTCTAGTCAGATTGTTTGCGAAGAAAGATTACCTGCCATATGCCCACATATGTTCTTATTTCTATGGTAATAAGCACAGAAAACAATTGAAATTTTTATTTCTTCATTAGTTTAGTCAAAAACTAGTGGTAAAATAATGACTGAAGAAGAGAAAGTTTTAGTTACTGAACATCTCAGGGTGTCCAATCTATGAAATTGATAATCGATAACCAATACCAATCGAAGAACAGGATTTGTTTGACCTTTTGTTGATTGTTCATCAATTACCAATGGCAATTGATGGCCTATTTGGTACCTATTGGTTACAAATTTCATCACGTTTAAAAATGTACAAGATGTTGGGAATGGGCACTTAAAATAAATCATTAACAATATTAAAAAGGTTCTTATTTGCCCACATTCATTAGTTCTGTAACTTTTAACGTGTTTCCACGTTCTCCCTTTTCCTTGTATGCAGTGAAATGCTTGCCAACATTTATTTCAAACTGGCAAAGGTGGAACCCTTTGATGATCACTCGTATTCGCAGTTGTAATTCGGTCAACATTACAAGAAAAGTGTTGAGGAAAAGGTTGTTGTTATTCATCGTGGTAGATGCAATAATAAAGTGTATTATTGTTTGTCTCACGATGTAGTCACTTGAGATGTAGATTGCGACGTTTCGACTGCTTACTGCTAGTCTTCTTCAGGCGATAAGGTCGACTGATTGCATGGTATCATTTATATCACAAAAGTCGGCTGTGATTGGTGCATTTTGCTCCTCCTATTGTTCCATTGTTCTGGCAAGAAGCTGTTCCCTCAGTGGTCCGCTGTTGTACTGTTCTCCTGTTGTTGTGTTTTTTTGATTGTGGGCATCCATGCTTCAGGAATTTCAATTCAACTATCCCTGTTGATGTTATTAGGGTGAAGTCTTATGAGAATAGCTTTCTTGACCCTACATGTGCCAGTGAGGATCTTGATCAATAAACTTGACCTCATTCCAGATAGGATAGTGGCCGGTCTCGTGGGTGTGTTCTGGCAGAGATCTGGGTACGGGTGAGTCGTATATCCCTGTCGTGTTCTTTGATCCTCTCCTGCATAGATCTCCCTGTTTCCCCGATGTAGACTTTGCCGCACTCACAGGGAATCCTGTAGACAACACCATCTTGTTCAGCTGGGTTGTCGGTGTCCTTTGGTTGCACTAAGTGTGACTGAAGTGTTGTGTCGGACGGTGCGAATGCTTTGTTGTTCTAGGCAGCAGCGGAGAGACTGCGAAACTCCTTGGACATAAGGCAGACGGAATTTCTTTAATTGAAGTGGACAGAAAGGAAAAAAACCTTTCCTTTTCTACTGAATAAATACTTGCTTGTGAAATTTTATGCCTGGCACAGTGAAAACAAAATAATAATTTAGTGGAAGTGTGATGTGAATGTGTTTATAAAGGACAGAAATCTCACTTCAAGCCTCATCCAGCAACGGGTATAAATCCTCTGTTGCCTTGCTCAATTCTAGTAGTGATTGTAGGTCAGGATTCTTTGATTATCATGATATCAAACAGACAAATCCACATGCATACCCAGTGGGAACAGCACAATGAGAGATTCCTCAAAGAATCACCTTCGAGATCACTATTATTGATGCTTATTTGCAGTCTTTGCAATTTTTCTGAAGTCGTGACTAATTCTAGGCTGTTTTTGTTCTACTGCTTTAGAAACAATTCATAAAAAATGCAAAGAACTGCTGTTCACAAGATGGCTACCATGCTGTGACATATGAGCTCCATATGTTTTCGGAGCTGCAATCTGCAAAACGTGTGACTTTCTTGGGTAAAAAATGAGTTAGACCAATCAGAATTCCGTAGTTAAATGACTAAAGCCAAAAAAAAATTCTCTGCATTCCATGGTTGTTGGTGTTATCGCTCTTAGCGGGAGTGTTACTTAATAATAATGTATAAGAATAGAAGAGCTACCTAGCCGTTATAAAAGAATATCTTAAGACAGAAATATTCACAGAATTTTTCAATTCTTTCTGGAAAGCACGTGGGTGAAAAATATTTACTTACATGTAATAGTGAATTGTGTTTTTTTAGGCAGTGTTATTGGCAGAGGCAGAGAGCATTGGAATGTGGATTTTGGGCCCAGGACCAGAGATGTTGGACCATGGACTGTGAACCGTGGACCATGGACTGTGAACTGAGGAGCATGGAACCAAGGACTAAGGAGCATGGAACAAGGACTATGGAACAAGGATGGGGGACCAACGAGAGAGGACTTAAAACCAAGGACAGAGGGTGGGCAGGAAGCCCTGAATGATCACAAATTGGACTTGACCTGAACTACAACTATTATTTGCATGTTAAGGTAATTTATTTTACCTTATTTTGACTTACTTGGGGAGCACGGATGGCACAGTGTCAAGAATGCTTGCCTCCCACCAATGTGGCCTGGGTTTAATTCTGGCCCAGTGCCATATGTGGGTTGAGTTTGGTGTTGGTTCTTGCCTTGCTCCGAGGGTTTTTCTCCGGGTAACCCGGCTTTCCTCCCTCATGAAAAACCAACATTTCCAAATTCCAATTTGACCAGGATAGAAGACTTGCATGAATTTCAGCTTCTGATTTGGCTTCCTCTTTTTTCATCATTGGCAAGTGGTTACCATGATTTCACTTAGTAGATCATTTGACACTGATTCCTATATTTGGATTATCAGCCAAATTCAACAAAATTGCGGTTAATAATGTTTTGCGTCACTTTAGACCAAAAATTCCTCTTCCTCGATTACTCATGGTAAACATTTGTTTTACAATTTAACATTAATGCTCTGTTTATTTTTCTAGTTGCATGTGCACTAAGTGCTACAGATTTCATTTCACATAGTCTTCTTGGTCGTTGTTATTTGGGTGATTAGGCAAATTGGGGAGAAATTTTTATGATGTCTGAAATAACTACTACAAGTGACACCACAGAATCTGTCTGTTTTCAAAAACTTTTTATTTTTATCATGGCAAATGGGAAGCAGTATCTAGAATTAATTTTACATCAGTCAATCAATCAGTCTATCAGTCATTGAATACTATTTTATTAATTGTAAACCACTAAGGCACATGCAAAAGTGTTCCTAAAATTGCTCATACGTTTTATGCAACTAAACTAATAATTAGTAGCCGCTGAGATTTTTAACTGACAGAAGTGCAATTTATTTCAAAACATTCACTTTGATGCACATGTAGCTACTAATATTTAAACAGAGTATTCATCTGGCCAATATGTATTGTGTGCCATTCATTTGCAAATAAGTGGCTTGCTTACAAATTCCTCATTATGGGTATCTGTAAACTATTTGGTCACATATTTTCCATCAACTGTCTATTTTGAAAGCAAAAGCATCTTTTTCTTTTATTTGATTCTATCAGTCTAGAAATGTCATTTTGCCACTAGCAATCATCACCAACCTCAAATTCAGTAAACTTTATTTTAAGGTAAAAACTATGTGTTTGATTTTTTCTTGTGTACAGACATTTTAATGTACACATTAGAGACTCAATTTTTTTCAAAACAATTAATGAAAATTCGTTCAAAAAGAAGTGCACAAATTTGCACTAAAGAGAGTGAAATTTCAATAGTATCCTACACACCAAAGACTAAAAGATTGATTGCAAAAACCTATTTCAGTTATTATAGAAAAAAAATCTTGAAAATTATTTTTGCACTTAATTTGATATATTTTTTCATGAATACAATTAATTTCACTAAAAGCTTTACATCCATTTTAGAGTGCATGTTTAAAACTCTCAAATTTTGATACTATAGTATTATATCAAAGGCACAATTATTGTAAGTTATATTTATTTGAAATTTCACGCTATATTTGGAGAGTACAAGAATTGTAATTTTACTAAAGCCACTTATTTGCTCATGAATACTCAGTTCGTTTATCTATATTATACAGTTTTTTTCACCTTTAAACATTGAAGGCTTTCTTAATCTGCAATTTAAGAAGGTAAATTTAATTAGTCAGGGAAGGAATGACATTCTATTCGAACCAGAGACAATTTTCACAAGTTCGATTTATTTATTAGTGTACAAAATTATTATTTCTAGCACAGTTGACTTCAAACGACATATTCAAAACTTAAGGTTTTTATTTTATTTTTTCGCCTCCTTTGTTTAAAGGTGCCACAACAAGCTCATTAGCACAGAAGTAAGCAATTACTACTTAATTCAGTTACAAAATGGACAAAATATTACATGTTCATATGAAGGTACTTAAAAGGGTGGAGCTGGGTATAGAAAAACACTCCAGGGCTGCAGAATAGTCCCTTTGGATCTAATTAACCTTGCCAAGTTAGCCAGCTTACCTTTATGTAAACCTTTTGCATCTTAGGGGAAAAAAAGAGGGTTTTTTTTACAGGTAGCATTCATTTAGGAAATCATAGGTATTGCTGTTTTGAACTACAATTCAAAATTGCAGAAGAATTATTGTTTTGCAATCCTACACTTCTTCAATACTGTTTTATGACAAAGTTATGTAGGTTTATGAATTATTACAACTTGAATAGTTAGCATTTATGAACTATGGTTGAATAAGTTATTCTAGGGCATAAGTGTTGTTCTATGTAAGTTTGGTAGGTATTTTCCTGTTCTTACTGTGCTAATGAGCTTGTTGAATTTCTAGTTGTGTAGTTTATATTTTCCACTGAACTTAGTGTCTTTCAGATTATTTTCAGGAACTGAGATGGCCCACACACCCGCACACATAACAAATGGTCAGATTTAAACCTAGCCGATTGATGTCCCTGCAGGGTTGTGGAAACTCTTGCTCTGAGGACGGTGTTTCTGACTTTCCTCTGCAATATTCCAACTGAGAAATCCTGATGATTTTATCTGATCCGTTCATTTTTGATGGAGGCACTTGGACAAGGCATCACGAGGGAAGGTGAGAGTTTGCTTTTCATGTCTCTTCGGCTTTACTTGACTACATCAGAATACCGCACCTTTATTCCAATTGGCTTTCAAAGATGTTTGTCTCCAATCAATGTATCTGGATATTTTCCGTTGTTGAGGACGTAAAACAGTAGTGCTTTAGTGCAGGTCATGGGTAGTACATTTCCAGGATGTTGGGGTTAGGCTAGAACAGTGAAGGTCACTGATCTGGTTTGACTGGAATTTCACAAGCGACACTAGATTGAGCTGATAGTCATCTGGGATTCTTCTAAAGGAGCTGATATCTGTTTAGGGATTTTTTTCTTAAAATAAAAGATAATTTTCCTTTTACTTTTCTATACCAAAATTAAGTATTAAATAAAATTAAGTTAGCAAAGAAATATCAAACCAAATTGATTTTAAAACAGTTTTTCTAAGATCTTGATCGAAATTTATGACAGTAAGAGCTTAAAATAATCCTATTTTAATTTACAAATTTATCTCTTTTTCATTAACTTAGCAGTTAGTTGATCTGAAGGAGGTGGCCGCTTGCGCAGCAGTTACTTGAGTTGTCACGTAACGCATCTCCCCAGGAGTGTTGCGTGACAATCACAATAACTCCTGTGAAAGAGACTACTTTAGTAAGGATTTTGGCATAATCAATTTTGAAAAGTGGGTCAGTTGTTTATCTTAATTTCTATAACTTTAGACCGAATCTCGAGAAACTTTATTTGGTAACTAAATATATCATTTGATTTTGATTTTAAAAGTTAATTGTTCGTCTTTTTTTCGAAAACGTTAAATTAAACTCGAGTGAGTTTATTCTTTAAATAAATATACATATAAATATTTTTTATTTCTCAGGCCAATTGTTCATTTGACTTCCAAAACCTAAACTTAACCTGGAAAACTTTATTTGGTAACCTTAATTAGTACGCCAATTGTCGATTACATTGACCATTTGGGTGTTCATCTTAACTTCCAAAACAAAACTAAACCCAGGAATTTTATTTTTCATTTATTTTTTATAATACTTTTTCGACGTCGTTGTCATCCTCGGGAACCCACTGCTGAACACTTAATTGGAACGAGACGAAGTAAACAGAGCGTCAACTTTCGTCAACTTTGGGGCTCCGACTTTACCGCTCGGTTTACTTCGTCGCGCCCCGATAAATTACCCCCGAGTTCCCGAAGATGCTTCGTTGTTCTATTTTATGCAAAACAAGAATTAACAAGAACAATAAATATACAAATAACTTACTGAATTCCGTCGTGTTTGGATTTTAAGACGAGTCAAAATCTTGAATATTTAATAAGTTACACTCAATAATCCACAGAAAATTGCGCGAAAAACATTTACACCTTGATTTCTTTTCAAAGATATTTCGATTCTTGAACACTTAAAATAATCCAATAAATATAAAACTTCACTGATTCAAAAATTAGCTTCACGCAATTCTTACTTAAACTTAAACGATAGAAAATTCCTAAACTTGCATCAGCTTTGACGGAAGAATATCAGATTACTTGTGTTCTTTTGGTGAAGTTTGTGGGATGACAGTCCGCAGGAGGTTTGGTCGGCAAGTCCGATTAGTGGCTTTGTGTTCAATTCTTTTCTTGGCATCCATAGAAATGTACTGAACATAACTTGTAATTTAGCACTTCCGTTTTCCTGTTCTTCCGACGGAAATTTCGTGATACATTTATTGAAACATCCATCTTAAATTTTATTATTTTGGCATTAATCTTTTCGTGCATTACTTACAGCTCTGAAAGCTAATAAAATTCCAATTCAAATGATGTGGTATTATGACGTAAGTTGAGTGAAACCGTGGAGGCATGGGGAGCAAACTCTCACCTCCCTCATTATGCCATCTCCACTTGGAAGCAAACGGCCATACCATTTAAGTGGTCAAATGTCGTCATTAAAGATGGCGGAGCAGATAAACAAACCAGGATTTTAAAGTTGGCATATTAATGAGGAACAGAAGAAACACTTCAATTCAGAGCAGAGTGGAAACAACCCAACAAGCGGGGGCAAGATCGGCTAGATTTTTTTATTTTTTTTTAACACAATAAAAGGCAAATAAAGGAGACAGAGACATTTTTGTGTTGTCATTTTTACCAGCAATCCACCATAATAAACCAGGTAAACACTTGTGTCCATGACTAAGTCCTGATATACAGTGTAATCTGTCACGCAGCTAGTCACGCAATCTTATCAAAAAAGGCGTGACAAGTTATATGAAACATTAAGCCGTGTACCACAGCACATATTGGTCAAAATCGTTACAAAACAAGTTGCTTCAAATGCAGCACAAGGTAGAAATGAGTTCTCTGACCCTTTTTTTTGACCCTCTGCAACTGTTGACGCAAACTGTTTCATAAGAATATTGTCTGTCGCATGTTATGTTACACAACGCAATGTCTCATACAACGTTCTTGTCACACTGCCTTTGGGAATATTGTGAGACCAGTTGCATAATAGATTACAGTGCATAACAGGACTCAAACCAAGTTCTGCTTTTTAAGAAAACCAGCACTGAAATAATCAATGTCTACTTCAAAACTCTCACTATTCCTCTGTGGCATTTGCAAGTTACAACGTGTGTTTTTGTTACTCAAGAAGTTGAGTTTTAAAATAACTTTGTCATTGCTGTTGCATGCCCCAAATGAGGGGCATCAAATGGAGAATTTCATAAAATGTGCAGTTTTGTTGCTAAAACTGATGAAATTTTGAGATTGATGGCAAAAACTCTATGCACTTGTAAACCCTCCTTCAAGGATTTCCATGCTTCCGTGCTTTGTAACTACTTTTGTAACCCAAGACAACTCTCAAACTGACCAACTAAACAAGCCATTATGAGGACCAACTCAAGAATAACTTCAAAAATTTGCTGGTAAAATTGGCTGTAAATTTAAAGAATTTAATTGCACTTCCAAAAAGTCTTCAAATGTGAATCAAATTGAATTCAAGTTTAGCAACAGCTGCACCTTTAAATAATGTATCTTAATTTTGTGAGAGTGTTTCATAACAGGCATTGCTCCTCAGTGGTTATTTTGTAGTTTGTATTACTAACTGTACAGTGGCCCATAACCTTCCAAAGAGAATTTAATAAAGTGACCAATTTTTTACTAATCACATTCACTGTACACTTATCCCTTCAGCAAAAAGTGAGAAAAAATAGTGAGAATTTAAAAGAATCAAACTTACAAGTAGTGGACATTTGACTTATCACAGCAGAATAGGAAATGGTAAGTGGAATTGTTAACGTTATTTGCTACATTCTTCAATACTGGTAATTCAATTTAATAATGCATCGTGAAAGTAATGAGAATTCAATAAATGGGCTCCACCTAGAGAACTGTTGAATAGCAAATTGAAACCACTCTTAATTTCTGCATTTGTCAATAATTCAATTTTCACCAACCCCTTCACTGCCTGTATGACATAATGTATGACATACTGAGTGCATCATGCGTCTTACACTTCACATGCCTTCTTGACATACTGAGTACGTCAAGATTTTGAAGGCTTTTGTCAAATCATTGGCACAACAAATACAAAACCCTTTGGCCTATGGGATCTTTGTTACTTGGGAGATTGGTAACTATAAGTTACCAGTCTCCCAGAAGAATGTTCTTGGTTTTCCCTGTAACTTTCTGCCATCTTGTTTCTGTCATGTGCTGAGGAGATGTGAGACGAGTTTGGGAATATTGGAAAATCTGTTGGTGAGGGAGCAAAGGTATAATGCCCAGGAAACTCTAGAAAGGATTTGTAATCATTCTGGTGACTAAGAAGATTTTGATAGCAATAAAAACGATGTTGAATCGTATGATTTGGCAAGTGAAGATGGAAGTGCGGAGTCTGAAGATGTGTCTGGCACAGGGGGTAACATGGGGGCTGCCAGTGAAGGGGTTAATAAACTTGCAATTTGCCAAAGTGATGAGAATTTAGAAAGGAAAACTAAATCTCTCTTTCATGCACCTGTCCCAACATTTTGCATTAATACCAATACTTCCAAATTGGGCACTACATCAAAACTCAACCCTATGAGCAGAAGCAAAATGCACAATTTTGAATTTTCTAGATACAATGTTTGCCAAATATTAGAAAACTCTTTGTTACTCATGCTGAAGGAATAAGTGTTAAGTAATAGCATTTTATGATGAAGTTATATTTGCACAAATTGCCCACTGTATATCGACTACAAGTACCACAGACATGCAAAGTCAAGCAAGTCAAATGCAATGCACAGCACAATCAATAAAATTAAAGCAGTTTTAATCAATCTCTTGGAAGTGGATAACACCTTGAAGAGGCATGAGAATGCTAGAACGAAAGAAAATAAATTATGTTAGACAATTTTTTTCAGAGCTGCAGAGGTTTCATTCATCATGTCACTCAATAATAATTCCGGAGACCACAAAACATAGTAAACTGTTTGCTGTTTTAAAATTGTTAATAAAATGATACAATTTACTTTTGATGTCCTTTCTATTAAAAATGTTACATAGAGAATTGAAGAGAAATTTGTTCCAAGAACTATAAAAATGATTAGAAATGATATATCATTTTCTTTCAAAAGTGTTTTGAAAATTCAGAATTACTGTATTTCCTCAATTTGACCTCTATTGATATGAGTCCCCACTGCCCTACCCATTCATTTGCCCTTGTTACTCTGAACCCTGTTCACGAATAAAACTTGCATGAGCCCGGTCCATCCTAAAAAATCCAATTTTCTTAATTTCCCTTGTGTGTTAACAGTGAATATCAGTCAAATCTTCAATTGAACCCCTTCTTTTAGGTACAACCAAATTTATATGAAATCTCGTTTTAACAACCCCATCCCCCTGAAAAAACTTTTCTTTCTCATCTAAATAAGTTCCTATTTTTGATAGTTGAGAACAATCAGGGGCCTATAAAGACCCCTTACCCCCTCTTATTAGACTTCCATTTAAAAAGCTCCCCCTTTTAAGGTTAAACAGAAGGAATACAGTAATAACATCAAGTGCAACAAAATTGCTATCAAAAATAAGGGAGTTATCCACTGCCAAAATGTGTTAAAAAGCAATTTGCTTGAGGGACCAATTATATTGTGACTGTAAGCAAGGATGTCTGTGGTCTTGCAAAACCTAAAGCAGAACTTGGTTTACATTATACAATACAAAGATCAATTCAAAACTTTCTTAACCTGGCTAAACCCAGAAAATTCACTGTTAGTTAAACCTGTAACTCTGTCCTGTTGCAAGTTGTCCAAAGAGGTGCCAGAAAGAAAACTCTGAGAGTATGCTAGGCATAGAGAAAATTAATCTCTCTGACTTTTCCCTTACACTGACCAGAAAATACTTTTCATGAAACTTGAAACTGATGTACTGTAACATGTAACATAAGGTAAATGGTAGAAGTATCAGTGTGATCTGCTGATCAAGGGTTGTCCTGAACAGGAAAGTTGTTGCTGACTGAAATGTTTACAGTAACACTGTGACGTTGTTAGCTGTTTCAAAGACATGCATGTATATAGTTTATATTCTTGATCAGTTATTGTCAGTTGTGGTCTAAGTTAGTGTACCAGCTTTATACAGTCGGTCATTGAAAGTAGTTTGTGAATATAACCCAGTCAAATTTGTGAATGTACATGATGGTGTTCAGTAATATCATAGTTAACATCACATTCATTTGCATTTTGGCAGTGTGACCTTCATAATTCTGCCAGTCTCTCTTGCCCAGCAGCTGAAACATTTGTAATGATCTTGTGCAGTATGATGCAAGACTTACATTTCTGTATCCCTGTCCTATTTGTCAGTCAATGTCATAATGCAGTAATAGATTTGTTGGGTATGTATAATAAATTGTAGGGCTGTACCTAGATTTGTGCAATAAAAATGCCTTAAAAGAGCCCATGTTGTAGGGTACTGTAAAATAAGCCCATCCTCTCAACTTTTTTAGGTAAAAAAAAAACCTTTCAACAATAAGCCCCTCTGAATGTAAGCCATGGGTGTAGGGTGGTTAGTCCTATGGCCAGTCAGCATATGAGTTGGTCTTATATGAACCGTCATTGCAATACATTGCTCCTGAGGCTTAATACGTAGTCAAGAAAGGGAATCTTTTCCACATTCAATTTTTCTTTTCCCATTCAACTTGAATAATGGTCAATTTTAATTATTTCTTGTCCTAGAATTTAGTGATTTTAATCCCAATATCTAGGGGGAGAAGGAGGTTAACCATCAGGAGTAATCCCAGGGGTGGTCCAACGTCCAGAATGGGAATCAGCCAGGTTTAGTTTTGATTTGATCAATGCACAAGAACACAAGTGTTTACCTGGGTCTTCGATTGCAATAAAATCATAAATCTAGAATAGGCTAACTAATGTAAATCCTGTTCTTGTCTTGTCCTAATGTGTCTCCACCTGTTAAAAAGAAAGAAAGAAAGATTATAAAATATGATTTCTTGCTAGCATGGCAGACTTAAAGTTAATGAATTATTTCTGTGCAAAGAAAGTTGTGTCCGATAGCCCTGAGCTGGTGACAACAGAGATAATTTGCTAAATAACTAACTGCAAGGTGGGCACTGGTAACCATCTTGTAGTTTGTGACAGTTGAAAAACAAAACTTTCAATGCTAAATTTTGTCCTCTCATGAGTTCAATCTCGAAATTCCTCAATCCATGTAAACTAGCTCTAACTGGAGAATGATAAGGTCATGATTTCAATGAGAGTGATTTTTCTGAGGTTTTGAAAAAACAATACCAGACACTGTTTTTTGCAGTCATCAGTGGTGAATAATTAGCACTTCTATGAAATTTGCTGCCCCAGGGTTGTAACTCCAAATTATGTGACTGTGTAAACTAGCTCCAATTTGTGAGTGATATGGTCGTAGAAACAACACTGCACATCCTTGTTTGGCAATCCTCGTTTTTGTGTGGGATTTCCCACACTTTGCCAATGTCAGCGATATTTATTTTTTTATAATAACTTCGAAAATTCTTGCATGCTCATTGGCTAATTTTCATTGTCAATAAGCGGACAGACACATGATATTTACAATTTATGCGATGCGTCAACGAGTGGGAGCAGACAATTTGACAAGTTGTTAATCGTAAAAAAACAAATTGACGTCAATTTTTCATGGGTCTGTCCTGTTATTGACAATGAATTTCATCATAACATTGTCAAAGTAGCTGTGGATATGTTATGTTATGACGAAATTCATGATGAACAACAGGGCAACTGCATGAAAAACTGATGTCAATTTGTTAAATTTATTTACTTGTCCACGAGAGCAGAGCATTTGTCACATGGTTTCTTAATGCGGGTACATGTAGACTGGGTTCCACTGGCAAAAGGTTGAGTGTTTTTATGCAGCGGCCATTAGTGTGATTACTCTTACCGGGTGTTGTTTTTTGGCGAATTTTGACTTGTTTTTGAGATTCAGAGGGAGTCTTAGGCCTTAGGTCTTAGTGTTTTTTCAGACACTCGCTGCGGTATTTATTTTTGACGTGCCATTTATTATAAGGTGGGTAAACATTCGCTTTCTGTTATGCACAGAATTCTTGGACGAATAAGGAACAATCAATCAATCATACAACAATCATACAAAGTTCCAGTTCTCGGACAGAACTTTCTGCAATTACATATTTAAACTATATCACATTGAAATTCCTTCAATCAGCTGAAAATCCCGACAATTTCTGTGGAAAATGAATTCTAGTGAACATTGTGCATGTCATGTCGTGCAGTCTGCAACTCTCATCTAATCTAAAATCAGCACATTTTTATCAACAACCAAAGCTTTACAGACAGATATAACATAATGACAAAGCCCAGTATTTTCCTGTGTATTTATGGTTAGCAAGTTGAGGTCCTCTCAACTGATAAACCATGATTTCTTGATACGTTTGGTGATGGTGCAGTTTCCGTAGACTCACAAGTTTAAAAGGAATAAATATTTACATTTGCCTTCAAACTTCACACTAAACATTTTCACATTTACTGGTCATGTTTAAGCACAAAAGCTAATTTCTAAAAGTATAATTTACATACAGTTTTCTCAGCTTGTCTGGAAGCATGAATATTAGCTGACATTTGCAATCGGAGCTGTGTTATCGTAAACAAACTCTGTGCAGACAGCGACCGATTCTAATATTTCCGCTGATGAATAAAAGTAGACAACATTTCTATTGCTATTCCTTGGTTCAGGCTTACTCTTATGGCATTAGATTATTTTTCCGAACAATTTTGACTGGATACAGAATGAACTTTTCATGAGGGGGTGGAGGTGGGGGGGAGCATCTGTGTAAGAGCTAAGGCTAACTGAACTATTTGTCTCCACTGGAACTAATCAACAAATCCCAGGACAAATGTAGCCAATGAAATAAAGCTGTGAAACAACAGTTACACAGGATTTTGCCAAGTTAACAAAAATGGCACATGGAGGAAAACCATTTTTCCTTTTGGTTACATATTAATGACAAACAGAGAAACATGATTTGCTTGTAACACCTTGGACATCAAAACACCAATGCAACTTACCACATTAAATGTCAAGGGCATGTGATCTTTTTTATGTATCCATGGGTATTAACCATGGGAAATTTACCTCCGAAAATATTGGTCATACTCGCTAAATGCAGTTTCACGTGGTAAAAGGGTCATTTACCAAGGTAAAGAGTTCCCTGTAACCGAACCCTAAGGGAGCGAATTTTCAGGAAACTAAAGTCCAAACATGTTTCTCCTGTAACCGTTTTTTCATCTGCAGCTTGGGATCTTATAACCAGGACTCCATGGTATCTTTATTCAACATTCATCACTACAACACAACAAAATGTATAACAGTATTCACTGTAAAGCTACAATTTCTCTGATTTATCGTAATCCATAACGCATCAACTTTTATTTGACTGAAATCCCACACAATTTCGCACTGCGGACCTATTCTTATTTAAACTCGCCATTACTCCCTTTTATTCAGAAGATTCAAGCTCATTTCCCTGGAACTCGTAAGTCTACTACTTGAAAAACACAGAACACATTGTGTTGCAACTGCACGTTATGACAAGTGTTCAAATAAAAACATATTCAAGAGTGAGACCCCCAAAAAAGAAACGGAACAACGCAGTCATAACTATTAATGTGGTCTAATACAATTAGCTCATTACAGTATTGTAAGTCATCATTGACTTTTCTTATATAAAACTTAGATGAATTATTGGTCTTCTGAGATAAAGACAGATGAGTGTGTCCACCCTACCCTAACTCACCACCACCAACTTCCCTCCCACCCCTGACAGCACCATGACATACACTTCTGACACTTTTCTACATCCCCACATGCCTAATTGATGAAAACCAATTATTGATATAATCAATATCAATCAATATAATCGATATTAATTAATCGATTAATATCGGAAATCGATGAAAATCGATCACCAAGAAAATTGTGAGTATCGATTTTCATCGATTTCCATTGATTTTCATCAATTGTCATCGATTTTATCGATTTTCATCAACATTATCGATTTTTCTTGTTTCATTTTAATTTCAGGGAAAAACGTAATGGACAAGAGATTAGCTTTGTTTGCGATAAAAGGAAAGGAATTCAAAGAAAACTTTTAATTGTTGGAGCCCATTTTCCTTTAATTAAATTGCTTTCTTGACCGTGTCATTTATATTTTTTAACTCTGTAAAACAGTAGCATCACAAGGTTAATGAACTATTTAACGTCTTAACAACTCATAGTACCCTTTCACAACACACTCTATCAATATCACATCCACATTCGACCGGACACACACACTGTATATGCAGCAAGTCCCGGGAGCAAGTCTGAAAATTGAAGGTATCCTCTTTCAAGAGTTACCGATTAAGATCGATGACAAGTGATGACAATCGATATAATCCACAGCAATTACAAGGACTAGGATTGTGAGTATCGATTTTCATCGATTAATTGAGGCAATCGATAATAATCGATTAATTATTATCGATTATATTGATTATATCGATTGCCTTCCGATGATCGATTTTCATCGCTTGGGCACTCCGGGTCTATATACATGACAAACTGATGCTAAAATGCTTAATTATATTGGATCCCACTCAACAGGGGGATGAAACACATTTTACTTCACCAACTCCCTAAATAATCATATTTTTGTTATCTAACGTAACTACTCCTTTTCAAGGCCGTGGCCAAAATTATGACTGAAGCAATGGCCACGAAAAAAATACGACTGAGGCAATGTGCATGGTTAAATTCTAGGTATTTAAGGTGTTTATGATGAATATAAAAAAACAAAAAGGAAAAAATGACTGAGGCAAGTGCCTCGGTTTGCCCGTTACGAGCTACCGCCGCACCCTGCTTCAGTTTGCAGACTGTTTCAGCACTCACCTCCCTCCAACTGAGTTGAACTTCGCGCCAATACAGACTTCTTCCCAGCTCTTTATAAAACAATCAGCAACATGCTTGACCTGAGTATAAAAATATACACAATGATAACTGATTCTTACTTAAGAAGAATAAGAGAAGAAGTATCTTACCGGAGCTTCTACTTTGGCGGCTTTTTCACAATATGGCGGAACCGTCCTTGCAAAGAACGCTGGGAAGCTTTACGGATCTCGCGAGTTACCCGCGCGAGTTCGCGAAGGAATGAGAGAACTAGGGAAACCGCGTTCTGGTGAATTTTTCCGCCCTCAAATTTACTGTCGGGAGAATATGAGAGTCTGGAAACATTATTCTGATTGCAGGTTAAGCATAAAATTATATTTTCAAGGAAAAATAAATGGAAATAAAATTTCAATAATTAGCTCTTCCTGGAAATAAGCCCCCAAATCAGTCTCGGACGCTAAAATCCTACCGATAATCTTTCATTCCGCTTTGACATTTTATCTCTCCTTAGGGTGATTTCAAGATCCTCTGTATGGAAAGCTTCCAGAAGTGATTCTGATCAGTAAGGAAGCCAGCACTTCTAGGAAATACGTGCTCTTGGATCATCCACCTTAGTTTCAACTTGACTGAGCTGATTACCCAGATGAGGTGAGGTAGCCTGAGTATTGTGGTACCTTATGCTATTTATATGACAACCTTTGGGATAATGGATAGTATGTTTAATAATAGGTGAGACTCGTTTATAGTGTTTCCAGTGAATCAGTGGTAACAAACAAAGAGCTAGACATCGCCTTTTCAGACAGGCAAATTCTGAAAACATAAGGTCCATGTCCACAACATTATGCTTATGCATGGAAAGAATTGCCTGGGAGGACAACATCTTCTCACTCATAGTACTGCAAAGATAGGTTTCCAAACTCTTCGAATCGCTAAAATGACTACTTTCAGCAACACATGTCGACACAGACTACGTAAGCCGCATTTATACATTCCAGATAAAACTGGGCCTGGTATGGTATAATCGAGCATGTCGTCGATTTATTTTGTGAATCACTCAGAAAAAAAAATAAAACACACACGAAAACTTTAAGGGACACAAAAAGGCAAAGTCGGTGTGTTGTGATAGGTGGATTTCGATCTTTTTCGTTTTTTTTTCCTTTTGCTATCAGATCTTAGGACGGCTGATGGTAGCGTAAAACTAGCCTGCTTGCGGGGGAAAATCCTGCTCACAGTCAAGCGCTCATGTAGCCTGCGAACAGGCTCCCAGTGAGCCCGAACCATCGCTTTGCTCTCCGAATTCTTCTGTTTTGCGCTCGCCGAAATTTTTTCGTCCTCGCCGGGAGCCCGTTCGCAGGCTAGCGCACATGGCATGGATCGGTGGATTTACTTACCTCTATTCATGGACGTCCACCTCGTAAAACAGTCTAGCGTTGGGTTTTAAACTTCTTTCAGTACTCGAATATTGAATAAAAAAAATGTTATTCGCCAAATTTTCATTGTGAAATATTAGCAACGTAATACGAACTTTGTCAAATTAACCGCTTTAATTAAAAGACACTTTTCGATTTTTTTTTTAATTTCTCGAAGTACGCGGGTGTGTACATAGATGGCTGCTACGCCCCTAGAGGCTATTCATTTGCGTGGAACGTGGGTGACAGGACGTCTGCGCGTGTTCTTTTTCAAGCTCGGTTACTGAGCGCGTGGAATCGATTAATACAAATTAGCTTACTGAGTGCTTCGTTGCATGAAAATTTAACGCCGCGTCGTGTTCGTCTGTATTCACCCATCCAATGAACTGATGTGGTTTCTTTGACCATCAGGAAAAATGAAAGTGGTTTTCCTTTGCAAAGGAACTAGAGGTGATGTGGCTCCTATCCTGGCCCTAGCGGTGAGCTTCAAGTAAGTTCTCGAGTGGCTGTTATCAGATTTATCATGCATGCATCTTAATTTGATTTCCGTGCGTTTGTTTATATAAATGCTGCACGGATATTTGCAGGATTTGTTTTCCTTCGTTGTATTATGGCTTGTTGCCAGTGTCATGCTGGGAATTTTTCAATGGGTACTTGAACTTAATATTGAGTTAGAAAGAAAATTGGCCATTTATCTTGATGTGCAAAAGAAAAGTAATGTAATCGAAGCGGAACGAAAATCGTTTACGATTGAATATTGGTGCAGATCAGCTTCACTTTTGCCGTATTTCAGGGATGCCCCTTGATGAATATTCATTTTCACGTTTTGCACTGTTTCCCTTTCGATTAGCATCTTTCGAAATTCTATGAATCGAGCATTGTTTTTTTCACCAGCGCGCGACCGTCCGCCGATTGAAACAATGGAACTGTTTACACAAGCTTATAGTGATGTGCATCGTGTCTGTTTGGTGCATATTGTTTATTTGTTCAAGCTAAATTTTCATTAGAACCTAGGCAATTTTGGTTAATTCACGTTCTTGAATAACATCGGCAACGCATATCGAGACACCCCGGGTGCAATTTAATATACCTTTTTCGCCGGTACGGTGAAATCATTTTGGAAATAGAGTAATAAATATGCTGCAAAATAAGATGGTCTAAATCGGATCTGTAAAATTTGATTTGTGAGAATCATTTACTGATCAATTATTGATAACTTGAGTTAAAACTGTCACATATATTTCAAAAATAAAATCGTATGGAATTTTCCTATATTATTTTGAACACATTACTCTTGGAGAGGGGGGGGGGGGGGGGTACTCCCAAAACAAAAGGGCTTATGCCCAAGGGATTCCCTAGGAGGGATGTTTAAATTTCAAATTGACTGATACAGTAAATTGTATTTTAACTAAAAATATAAATGTATGTAAATGCTGAAATAAAGGAAAAACATATGATCTATTTACATCAAATTCTGTTTTTTCTCTTGAATAAGGTTTGGGCTTCAGAAAGGGTATCAGTCAATCATTTTGAAGTTTGTATCCTTACACAGGGTCAGGGGTTAAAAAGGTGTTAGTGAAAGTACCTCCATAAGACATCATTGTTTAATTTTCTGCACCATGCACATTTTTGACGTGAAATACAGTTCAAAAGAACAGGCTTTAACCACGACAAGGTAATTCTAACTTAAACTATCTTGCATCTCCTTCAGACAAAACAGCCCGACAGATAACTGTACGCTTGCCACCCATGCATGCCACAGACTGAAATTTGATAGCATCCTTAAAAAGTATGACATTGATTTCATGGCTGTGGATGAGCTAGGGACAGATAATGGACCTCGTAACCTTGAGAAAATGGAGGTACATCTAAAAGCATGATTAAATGGTTTAAGATAAACAAGCAAGCTTGGGCGCATAGGATGAGACAGTTAAAGAAAAAGAAACTTCCATTTACAGACCTTTTTGAGCCATTGTTAAGGAGAATTTATTGCCATATAGCTTTGTCACAGCTATTTGTCTTATCCACTACAGTTATTCATCTTGCCTAGTTGTATATTAAATTATATGCAGCATGTTCCTGTGTACTGAGATATACTATTTTTTTTTTGTTTCAAGCTTCAAGTATGCAGTGGAAGAGGTTTCTCTAAGAGTCAGCAACAAGATCGAATTATAGAGATGCATGGAAGCTTACGAGCTTGCCGAGGGGCAGATGGCATTGTTTTTAACCTCTTTGCTTGTGAGGGTTGGTTCATTGCTAAGTATTTTGATGTACCATGTGTCGCAGCATCCCCATTTGCTGTCACCAGGTAAAACGTGGTTTGAAAGAGTCTGAACATTGTATATGGACATGGATTTTATGTTTAAAATTCAATGTAACATTTTGTTATTAATTTGTCAGAACCCCACCTGTAACATTCGAAGGCAAATTTGTTGATGCTTATCCAGATTTGTACCAGAGACTACGAAATTCAGCTCAAGGTATTTCTTTTATTAATTTCTTGCACTCAATGTATGGCATTAAATATGATCAGCAGTGATACCTGTGGGTAGTGATATACCTTTCTGATGATAAAATGCTGATCTAACAATTTAGAGGGGAAATTGCGAATGCAGTTTCATTTATGGTTGAATCACTGCTAGCAGACACCTTATTCCTTGATCACACAATCACTGACATTTATCATTCTCATCATCATTATCTTTCCTATCAGTACCAAGAGGGCATACAAGGCTTTGGCAATTCCTTACCACTCACTCCAATGGACAACTTCTTGGTGGGCCTCCTCCCATCTCTTCCATCTCTGCTCTTCACTCCTTTCCCTTTCTGTCATTCTATGCCCCTCCACGTGCATCACTTCAATATTGTATTACAAATAATGACAGCGGATGATTTTTACAACTTCTAGGTCAAGTGAGTTATGGTGACATTGACCACTGGATGTGGCGACTGTACTTGGATGATTTTGGTGAATTCTGTGACAGTATTGGCTTACCTGTGTGTCCTTATGCCGAGCTGAGGCCTGATGACCCCCTTCCACCACCCACTACCTTACTGTATGGGATCAGCCCACGAGTGATTGAGAAACCACAGTACTGGCCAGAAAGGTGACTTCATATATTCCAATAGCATCAAAACAGTATTCACCGATCGTTATAGGCATGCAATGCATACAAATGTCATTGTAGTTGTAGTGCCTTCTAT
This sequence comes from Orbicella franksi, assembly GCF_964199315.1. Lineage (NCBI taxonomy): Eukaryota > Metazoa > Cnidaria > Anthozoa > Scleractinia > Merulinidae > Orbicella > Orbicella franksi. The sequence continues at coordinate 26,274,215 of NC_138145.1, forward strand.
GCATTCTGGGCCAATATTTATGGAAATGTGTTTCTTCAGCAGTGAGTTCAACCATAGGGAAAATGGTACAGTGATAAAGGAGAGCAGGCATCCAAAACCTTGAAGAACTAAGAAAATACCCTGCTTACTACTTTGGACTTCCAAAACAATACAAGGGCACTGCAGCTGCCATAACAAAATTATGTCCTTGCAGGGCTCGACACTAACTTTTCAACTTACTAGCCTAGTGGCTAGTGATAACTTAAATATTACTAGCCCCCAAAAAATTTTGCTAGCCAAGCATTGTGGTTGGCTACCTTATTACATGACATTTTTGCGATTTTGGGGTGCACATATTTCACGACACTTAAATTCGGCAATTTTGCAAAAATTTTGTATTTTGAATCACTTTAACTTTGCATTTTTGAGTAACCCAAAATTTATTTTGTTGGCAATGTTACTTAAACATGTTTTTTAAATTTCTTTAACTGACTTTATCAAAGGTACAATAACGTCAAAAGTAACAAAAACGCAATGGCGGGACTATATGTCAACAGTAACATAATGTGTTATGTTCCTGACACTTACTTATTTGCGTCACTTTAATTAAAAAAAAACGCAAAATTAACGTGTCGCGAAAATTTCAGGTAGGTCCAATAACAGCAGAATTATTAGCAAGACTTGAAAGCACAATGCAAGCGACTCTCTTTAATACATAATGTTGGTAATTATACTGTACTTAAACTAGTTTTAAAAAAGTTCCAGTTCCCGAAAAGACTTTAAGGACTCTGTTTTTCTCTGAGACTTCCTTGGAAAAATATCATGACCCCCAAGACGTCACTGTTAAAACTTTCGAGACTTCTTCACAAACAGGTGCCGTAGAAATGTTTCAAAAGGAAAACAACTATCTGAGCAATACATAACTGTAAACTATCGTTGGCAAAATTCAACTGCTAAAAATGGCTGATTTAAATGCCGAAGGAAATAAATCTTTCTCTTCTAATTATTTCTGTAGTGGTGAGTTTGTAAGTTTGCATACAATGACAAATCACCCATGTACATGTATTGTTATGCTAAATGAAATGTAATCCCTTTACAGTTCCGCACTATTTTGTGCATGAAAAAAATTTCAGCAAGAATTCCTCTTAACAAATAATTTGGCAGGAATTGAATCGCACTGTTTGTTTAGCATTGGTTTCAGTTCTTTGATAAAAAACATTTCAAAAATAAGGCAGTCAAATTTGGTCTGACACTTTCTTAAGATTTGAAAACTGTGCAATGTCTTCTAACTCCATATTGTGCTGCTCTCTGAGGTGGTTTCCAATTGCTGATCCTTTGTGTTCTTCAATTCGTTGGTGTAGGTGTCGGCATGTGTAAAAAATTTCGTAACAAAAAAGAGCATTGATGTGTGCTTTCAGAAAATGTTGTCTTGTTTGTCAAATATTTCTTTCAACAAAATTACCATGTTCAGTTCCCCATTTACGTACCACCCAGCAAAAGGTAGACAAACTTAAATTTGCATACATGCTGAACAGCACATGCCCAGTACATTGGTATGTCCACAATGAAATTCTGACCTTGTTTCTAAGAAAAGTGTAAATTTTGTGTTTGTCTTCCTTGAGGAAGACAGAAACTAGTTCAGCCAATTTCACTTTGTTGACTAGCCAAAGTGGCTAGTTGAAATCGAAAACCTACTAGCCAAAACTAAATTTCTGCTAGTCTGTGGCTAGTTGGCTACTGTTAGTGTCAAGCCCTGCCTTGACAAAACAAACAGCTGATAATGATCTCCTGTTGTTTGTAGTGTTGTCCTGTGTAGTTATTGGTTCTTGGAAACCCCAGATGAGCCTATTAACGACATCAAGGTGTATCATCCCACATCAGGATACAGTACCCTGCCAGATTTTTTGTCTAGTTTTAAAGGCAGTGGTGAACAACCAGTTTACATTGGGTTTGGCTCCATGGAAGAGCTGGGATTCTTTTCTAGTATTGACTGCGTTGAGCTTCTTGCTGTACTGAATGAAGGTAACAGGTGTTTTTATTATCAGAATGACTACAACAATACACCGAAACATGATGCTTTTAGTCACTAAGATAATTTTCTGATTTGATTCTAAAGTTACCAATAATTGAAAAAAAGGTATTTAATGGGAAATTGATTGTAACACTCCCTTAATCTCTGTATTTTCCAGGTCTTGTTCAATGTGGCAAGAAAGCCCTATTGCAGCTTTCCCCCCATTCTAATCTACTCAAGAGCTGGGAGATGGTATGTAAAAACTTCCAAAACTGTCACATCCACTGTCTAATGGAGTTCGTCCCACATTCCAAGCTCTTTCCCTTATGCCAGACTGTAGTTCATCATGGTGGTAGTGGAACAGTTGGTATGGCATTGAGGTGTGGCATTCCGCAGATAGTGTGCCCATTCATGTTTGACCAGTCATATTGGGGTGACAAAGTATCCTGGATGGGGGTGGGTGAGTCTGTCGGCCACCCAAGGTCACTGGGAGCTGAAGTGTTTGCTTCTGCCCTAGTTAATGTTGGAAACCCAGAGGTGCGAAACATGGCTGCTTCATATGGGAAAATGTTACTAGGGGAAGATGGTTTGGATTATGCGGTCCAGCGACTTAGAAAAGAGTTAAAAAGGAGATAACAAATTTCATGAAATCACTATTAAGTTATTGTGTATTAATATAAATAGTGACAGAAATGTAGTTAATATACTTAAGGAGTAGATCATTTCACAGTAGTCAATTTTGATGTCTTTTTAGTTGAGATGGGCCAGCTGCCTATATTTTGTCGTAAAGTTTTAATTGTTTTAAGTGTTTTGTGATTGGAGATATAAAGAACAGGATTTGATTACCCCAAAGTTACTACTTGTTGCAACTTAACTTACAATGAGTGGTTCAAACACATTTTTACTAAAATGATTACAGTGTGATAAATAAGTTGTTTCCTCGAGTTATTTTAAACTGGGACAAGTCATAGTTGTGTGGGTCAATTTGGCTGAGTGCAGACTAATTTATTTCTTTTAAAGAAAAATATTAATACTATTTGTTTTATAAGTCTATTCTTCACTTTTGAATGTTACAGCCCAAGTTACATCAACTAGTGTTGTGTGCTAGGTTTTATTTAGTACTTTGATTCTCAGGACAAGCTCATAACTGGTTTGCTGTTGTCAAGCCTTAATCTGATTGTCAGTGAGTATATTTAACTCCTCTAAGTGTAAACTCTTTTTTTGATTCTGTGGAAAAGCTGATACCTGGTAACTGTTGACATGCCTTGATCAGTACTCTGTTTGACATCCAGTCAACCAGTGTTTTCAACTCTTCTTAGATAACAAAATGATCACTTGAAAACAGCGACTGTTAATTTATTATGAGTGTTGTGTTGTGTTGAATTCTCGTCAATTTATTCTAAATTAATAAAGTGTTAATGGTGTGTATTGGAGGTGGCCAAGCTACTGTTTCTGTGAGGTAATAAAGTAAAAATAATGTTGAGTCAACTGTTTCTTTCCTTTCACTGTTTACCTTTTGTTATTTATCCAGAGCAAAAGACTACTTCTTCATAGGTAGCCACCAAAGAACAGTTTAACATACTGTACAGTAGATTTGGTACAAGAGAGAAACAGTGTATCAGCAGCCATGAAATACAAGATGAAATAGCCAACAAAATGATAGTTTGCTTTCAACCATCAAACATGGCTTAACCTTCAAAGGACTAAAGAAGTCGGCTTTTAAACCTGTGAATACAGCTGCCTCTCAATCCTCCATACCAAATTACCCTTTTATGAGAGGCAGCATCTGTGACTGAGGCCAAACTGGCTGTGTGTAATGACAGTCAACTGTATTTTGCAGTCTAAAAATATGATTATGTTTTAGAGTTTTGCACAATGTGTAGTTCCAGAAAATATCCATACCCACCCCAAGGAAGGTTAACGAAAATTCCAAGGGGGAGGGGGGTTTCAAAAGCCGAACTTTTAAAAGGAAAGTATGGCACTAAAATGGAATTTCCAGAGGAGAGGGGGTGGGGGTCAAGCTAAAAAAACCTTCCGTGGGAGGGGTATGGATATTTTCTGGAACAACACAATTTCTGACCAGTTGGTACTTGCAAATTCCAAAATGATTCACCAGGTGCTACCAATCCTTAGCACTGAAACAGAATTAACCTTAGCTTACACTGTAGTTGTTCTTAGGCCCTAAGCTTTCCGAAAGTTGCCAATCAGGAGGCGGCTGGAAATAAGGTTACATGTATCTGAGTAAAATTTGGCTCAAAATAAAATCCAATAGACCATTATTGTATTTTAAGTAGCATGCACTGGAGGCTCGCGGGGAATGTCATTAATCATTTACATTTGGAAAAAAATTCCTCCGTTAGCTTTAGCTTAATACCAAAAATACCAAAGTGGTCAATTCTAGAGTAGTACCTTGTGTCTTTACAATCATTTCAAGTCAGACACACAAAAATAAATACAACTTATAACATGGATAAGGTCAAATTCTTTTATTTACAACTTCATTTCCTACTTTTCAGTTGTTATACCAGTAATACAGCATTAATACAACCGTCATTTTCTGGATTGTTTGTGACTTGAGCGTATTTACCTGTAAAATGAGACACACCAACAATTCTTAACAAGAAGCAAAAGTCCAAATCATAAAAAACAAGTGTTTTTGCACCATATGGTGGACAGTATTCTCTGTATAAAGTTACTCAAAATTATGACTTTACTAGTTGATGCACAGGAGTCTGGCATATTCTACTCATTATCACAAAAAACTTTGCCAGCAAATGTCATGTGACTGTAACCAAGGAGAACATGTAAAGTGGTCTTAAATTAATATTCCTTCCAACCCTCACAAGAATAAAGGAATTGCTTTCAATTCACACTTACCCCATACAACTTTGCCACCTTGTGTCACTAAGCCAAGTTCACTTACATTAACCTACACCAGAAAACAATTTTGTAAATTAGATCATCACTTCTTTAATTCATAAAAGAGCTGTTCAAGAAGGTAACAAACTAAGGAAGTTCTTTATCAGTGAACAGCTTGACCTCCTATGTGCAGCAAACAAATTGTTGTTTGAAAGTTTGTGGTTCATCATGGTGATGTACGATAATAATAATAAAGGAAAATAATTGGTCTCACTTGGGATGCTCTCGAAATTACAAAGTAAGTAGCAGGGAGGAGTTAATTCTTTTTATCCTCCTACAAAAATGGTAAGCAGACACTGCATTTTGTTAGCTGCTTTGCCTGCAAGTAATATTGTTCTGATATCACCCAATGGTGGCCACGCAAAATTTTATCACTGAACAGTTTTTGCTAGTGATGACCAAGGAATATTTAGTGGTAAACTACAACAAGTTTTAGCAATACTACTGAATGTTTGGGAGACCTTAAAAAAGCTGTGGAAATACTTTCTGTGGTTGGTGTTCCCACAGCATTTCGCATTCTTCCAAACTTCCACTCATACTCATACTCATACTTGTACAACTTTATAGAAATGTGGAAAACAAGGAAATACTGCTTACCTCAATAACAGTTCCTTTTGTTATAACTCCTAGTTGTGTGTACATTGGTGATTGGGGGTTCTTTTTCACACCAATCAAGGGTAGACAGAAAGTTGCTTTCAACTGAAAAATACCAGGAGATACACCACATTACAGATGGGATTCAAACAAAATAAGATATTCAATACATAGCAAGTGCCTACTCAATAAATTAGCAAGTGTTTGTTTTGCCAAACACTGTGTGAATTACAGTGTTTTTCAGCATGTTCCTGTACACATTCTATACTGCTATTACAAGGAAATCCAAGCATCTACATGAAGACCTCACACAGTTTTGGCAAAGGTGGGTGCAATGTTTTGCTTGGTGTAGCAAATGAAACAAATATATTGTAGAAATAAGACACATGCATGTAAATACATACAAATCATTTCTACAAATATAAATGTTTCATTTGTCAGTCAGCCTTTGTGACCATAGCCAGAAAGAGCTTCACAGAATCTAGGATCTCACCTCGGGATGTGTGACATGAGCCTTTTTGAAACGTAAACCCTAAATAGAAACAAAACAGGCTACAGTTAGGATTTAATTAAACTTGACAAATATCAGTACATTATTTTTAGCTTCAGTCCAAAGGAATTCAAGGGAGATGTCTACAGAAGGGGTCTTCTGAGCATAATGTAGTCTATGAACAGCTCCTAAACACACTTTCCTCCATTGAGGGAAGAAGGGAGAGAGGGAAGGCCATAATGTAGCATAAATGCATATATTTCTTTTTGAGTACAGGGGACAGTTTGAACAAGATTGGAACAGTTGATTTTCCTCACCATTGGTCTGATAAATCTCTCATACTTTGGAGGTTTTCTTGTAAAGCCCTCGCCAACGTAACAGACTTTGGTAACCATACGCTTCCATGCTTTCTCTAAACATGCAAAAACAACATCGATAAACACATGGATGGAAACAGTGTGTCACTAACATCTATAAGGATCTTGAAAGGTCTTTAAATATCAAGAAAGATCCTGCAATATTGTTTGCAACTTAGGGGAAAAGAGAAGGAAATGGCATAATTGCAAAACCCAAAGGCCACCTCCACAGGACGGTTTACAAAGTCATGTCTTTGAGAGAGGCATAAAACAGTAAACCTGTTCTCCATCTGACCACAGTTTCATTTTGTTCGTTGATACTACTGCATCATCTTAATGAAGCCAGTTCACACATATAATCACAGTCACTGCAACAAAGTGAGTGAGGGCAAAATTGAACACCAAGAGACTTACTTTTAGATCGTCCAGTTTTTATAACTTTGAAAACTTCATCTTCCCCCACAGCTTTCACTTTAGGAAGTGGTACATCCCATTTTCCCTGAGACAAAAAAAATGCAAACATTACACTGAGGTGCATTTTCTCGTCAAAATAACTCTTTTTGAGTAAGAAAAATAACCACTCTTGACAGTATTCAATATTAGAATCAAAATAGACCATTAAAAAGTTCTCAGAGACCACCACCTCTTGTAATGCACAAATCATACACATTCCGACATTACGGTGTAAAATCCAAAGTACAGTGTATGTGGTATTACCAACACTTGTCTAATGTCAAAGATTGTTCTCAACGTTTCCATAGATGTACTTACCGCTTTCTCTTTCCTCTTTTGTTTGACCATGTTACTGAGCACTTTAGCCCGTGACTGCCCTTCTCTGTCCAATAGATATGCAGGCACAGCACCTTCAGGGACATCCTTGCTGTCTCTTGTTTTTGTCTGGCGTTGTTCATGCATTCTTAGTCTGAAATATATCATTCACAAGATTACAGTATTGATCAGAGAGTAACACAACACTGTTTCACAACTTGGATTTGGAAAAATTTGTATTCTTTTTACTTACGTCTTTTTCATCTGTATTTTTTCAAGCCGGCGCTTTTTATTGTATAGTTTGGCCCTGAAAAAGAAACCGCACTTTAATTTAAGAAGAGAACAGATTGTCTTAATTTCACAAAATCTAACAACGTCAACCTGACAATGTCTAGTCGACTGTGGGGTTGTGGCCCATGTTTATTACTCGAGCATCAAATATGACACGAAGAGCAGCAAAGTAAACACTAAAACTTCTCAGTAACTGATAACTGCTGTTCTTATAACCTGGCTAGAGAGATAGAGAAAGCTTGTAGAGATAGAGAAACCTTGTACTCAATGTTTACATTGACTGTGAGAAGTGCACAACTGAATTTCATAGCGTTTGTATACTACCAAGCTAAAATCCTGAAAGGGAGTTTAATTTGAAATTGAAAGGGGGCAAAACTTGTAATAATTTTACGAGTCTGAAGAGTTCACATTTGTAAAAAGTTGTCCAACAATGTTACAATGAAAAGATTTCTGCCTTATAGCAGGGGCCTGTTTCTCGAAAGCTCCGGAAACTTTTCGGGCCCGCAAAGCCAGTTTTAGTTTATCTTTATCTTTATCTACAAACAGAAAGGTGTATACACCTGAAACTTCTTGTATGAAAGGAACTTCTGGTCATATTAAAATGTAAATGAAACAGCTATGTAATTGTAAGGTCTGAGATCTTGCTACAGCTTTCCGGGTGGAAAAAGTTTTCAGGCCCCTGGCCTGATTTTGCCAAATACCGGTAGTGACCCACTGATTGACCAGTAACTTTCATTTTTAAAGGTTTTTCTCCAAGTAGAGATACATGTATGACCAAATCATTTACACACTCCCAATAGTAAAACAGAAGTGAGATGCTAAATGCTAAAATTTAAGTTATTCAACAACTCTGTAGATCAGCAACTCCAAGTCAGACCTGGTTAAAAATAGTTGAATTACAAATAAACACTATGAAGGGTATCTACACTGCAATGCAACAGAGCATGTACTAACATGTAAGCTATTGATTCTACGTTACCGTAAGAATTAATACAAGTGCAACAATGTACCATGTGACATGGCTGCTTAACTTACTTGAGGCCATGGAGTTTGTGAGCATACTTAGCATGTGTATGCGGTTCACGACTTTCCTTTTTACGCCTGAGGGAAACAAAATAAAAAAGCATTATGGCTGGACCCTGCTAGTTTGAATTCATTGTTATTTCAAACTCAGAACCATTTCCCTTAGATTTGCACTACAGTCATTTATTATTGGCTATTTCAAACTGTTTTTCAGTTACCTGGGAGTTTGAAATAGCGAGGCTCAACTGTATTAAGATATCTGTAGCAACAGTGTAGTCACTGAAGGCTACTTACTCCCTGACCATGCATAGTTACAAGCAGCAACCAACAGTCGCAAGTTTTGAAGTACTTTGAGTCCAGACTTGGATACCTTAGGTGGTCAAATTGTCTAACAAGTTTACTCCTAAGTGCATGTAATTTGAAAAAGCAATAATCATTTTAATACTGCCACTGCATGCCAGGGTGCATTTTATGTACACCACACTTCATATATCCATGGATGATGGCCTCTAGTATAAAGTGGCATGTAAGTGAAGCAGCACTTGGCATCACAAGGATTGAAGATTGCCTACTGATGTTACCAACAAGATTGATCAACGGACTAATTGATTGGTTGATTTATTGATCAATTTATTAAATTATTGATGTCAATTTATTGATTGATATCTATTGAATGCTGAAGGAACCATTGGGCATTGAATGGCATTGAATTAAATGGGTCATTGAATTGAATTGGCATCAAATTGAATTGGCATTGAATTGATTGAAAATATGCATTGAATTGGGCATAAAATAAGGAATAAACTGAAAGAAAATTGGTTTTGAATTTCACTATAATCCACTTGCCATTGCCAAACAAAGTCATGGGTATGAGTGAACACTTGTTACTCTGTTTAGCCAGGGCTTCATGCAAGGCCATGAACAACCTTGATCCCAAGTTCTCTCCTCTATGTCCCTTGTCGTCAAAGAGAGAGCTCCTGGATGAAAGCTGGTCATATGACCACTTGTGAATTTAATTTAACCTTTCCACCAGTGTATCCTATTCTAAGCTTCACAGAGATCAAAAGAAACATGTATTTATCCAGCATATTAAGGTATGTAAGTCTGACTTCAATTCCAGCCGGTCGATTTTACCATGAAATCAGAGAATTGTAATGGTGTTTTATGTTGCCTGAACATCACACACATTATTCGCAATGTAAAATGATGTTAAATTTACCATTTTGCAAAATATAATTCTTGACTGTTGCCAACAAATGATTTGCTTATACATCTGTGTCTAGAAGTAAACTTCACAAATCTGATGCAGATGAAATATACATCATTCTTCATGTGGAGTTAAATGTCAACAAAACTGTAAATCATTTTGCATTGCTGTGAATCAAGTCTGAATTCTCGGCAAATCGGTCGCGTGACAGGAATAATGAACATCCAAAATACCTCGTAAAGAAGAAAATAAATAACCTCTGAATTGACACCGATATGCACTGATTTCAGTTCAATTCGGTACATGACAATCACGCCAAACCGTTTATTTATGTAGTGGCAGTATATTATAATGATCAAGACAAACTCTTTAATTAAAACTATAAAATATGTTTAGTCTCAAACTTACTTCTTTTCAAAATGATCGAGTCTGTATCCACGACGCTTCCGTGACTGTTCTACGTATTCGTTTTGCGGCTGTAAAGAAGATCAAACACCACATGTAAAAAGTTCTTTCAATAATTTTTCAATCGCGGTACCGAAATACGATTGTATAACACTGGTGTACTCACCATGGCTGTCAGTAGTTGTTTCTATCACAATATTCTTTCGTTAGTGACAAAATACGTAAAAATCTAGAACTTTTCTGGCGTTGTTTCACTGCTCATATCGTTCAAGTTTGTCAGCCATGCCTGAGAGACCTTCCCATGGTGCAATGCGGTAGTTTGCGGTTTTGCGTTTTCACGTGACGTCATCAGAACTAAAGAGCCACCAAAGTTTTTATCCTCATTTTAGTATCACCCAACTAGTGGACTAATGCAAATCCTAAATTTTGATTGGCTACGCTACTAGGAGATTATAGATCGTTTTCACGTGACGTCATCAAATTCCAAAATCCAAAACTAAAGAGCCACGAAAATTTTTATCCTCATAAGGCATAAGGGGATCTAAACTTAAATCTGTTTACAACTTTTAAGCTCAATAGTGTGCTTGGTTTAGAAACCAGTGCCGTTTGAAGTTCAGAGTTATGTCGGTGCGTGACATACCACTCCGATCGCGTTTGTGGAGAAATATAAACTTATCTAATGATTTTTAGCCTTTTTAGGAGTTAAAGTGTTAGGAAAAGTGCTTGTGTAAATGTTTGTTGGTTCAGTTCAGATAATCAGTCACCTAGATAGCCAAAGTAAGTTCCAGATGTTTGCACTATTTTCCGGCCGCCATGTTGGTGGAGCACAGAGCTCCACCAACATGGCGGCTCCATACTGGGCTCTGTAAATTTGCGCAAAACATTTCGACGAATATCTGAAGTTTGGGAAAACGCAGAGATCCAAAAATTGGAGAAGTTTCTCCTTTACCTGTCTCCTATAATATCGAAATTTCTTGACTTTATCCACTGAATAGTTTTCGATTTATTTTTTCGTTGCGTGACAGTGAAAACCATCTATTAGTAATAGTCATCGAGTAGCGAAATTGGCGCCATCGAGCGTGACGCTTTCTTTCGTTTTATTCCCAAATAAATATTTCTTCAACTTGCATTTGCTAACTTTATTATTACTTTTTCTGTCCGACTAGTTGGGTGATACTAAAACATTTAGACCCTTCGCCCTCAAGGGCCACGGGTCAATAGCCCATTCGGTTTCGCCTCATGGGCTATTGACCCGTAGCCCTTGCGGGCTACGGGTCTAATTGTTAATTAGGCATAAGACGTACTAATTTTATATCTGTTTACAACTTTCCAGTTCAATACCGTCCTTTATTTGGAAACCAGCGCATTTTGAATTTCAGACTCATGACGGTGAGTGACATAAAGCCTCGATCGCGTTTGTTGAAAAATATGTATTTATCTAGTGATTTTTAGCCACTTTCTTAAGACGTTAAAGTATTTGGAAAAGTGCTTATTTAAATGCTTGTTTGTTCAGCACAGTTAATCAGTGTCCTAGATAGCCAAAGTAATTTCCAGATGTAAACACTATTTTCCGCCCGCCATATTGGTGTCCCACAAATGAACACCAACATGACGGCTCCTTACTAGACTATGTAAATATTTCGCCCGGAACATTTCGACCAATATCTCAACTTTGGGACAGCGCACACACTTTAAACTTTAAAAACTGTCTTCTTTATTTATCTTCTATAATATCACAATTTCCTGACTTTATCCACTCCATGGTTTTTAATTTTATCTTTTATTGCGTGACAGTGAAAACACTCTATTATGAAGAATTTTAAGTAATTTTTCATTTTCATAAAGCCTTTTTCAAGTCGGTTCCTATAAATCAAGTGTTAAAAACGCTTGGTGTTCTATTTGCCATGTGTCTCCATATTGGTTAGGCGGTAAGTGTTGTAGCGGTTAAAAAGAATGAAGGCATGACTAGTCAAGCATTTTATGGAAGCTTTAAGTGGGTGCCTTTTCTTGAAAAGCATATCAACAGGAAACAAGATTATAAAAAATATACATCGACTCAATTGACACCACAAGAAAGAAAAAAAATGTGCGGAGTCCCCCGACTTGCGTCGAGCGTATATATGCCCTTCCGACCGCACAGCAGGTCAGATGCGTAACCCATTGGGCAACCGGGGGACTCCTTGACAAGATGTGAAAATTTAACAGCTAAATACGTGAAACAACAATGTAGTTGTTGCTGACAACCTGATCTCAGCTTTTACGAATGTGCCGTTAACAAAAATTTCAGACGTAAAGCAGATTTACAACGCTTGGTGTTTCATTTGCACTGGTATTTCTATCCTTTGTAGGGTCTTCGCATACTCGTTTTTAACTTTGTACTAATAAAGGAAGAATCAAGGCATGGGTACATTGGCACTTTACGACAACCTAGGGTTGATGCCCTTTCTTGAAAAGCATTTTAACATCAAACTTACTTCAAACGGAAGAAAAGAGGATTGTACAAAAAAATATATCTATTCAGGTTGAAACGAGAAAGAAAAAAAAAAGTGCGGAGTCCCCCGACTTGCGTCGAGCGTGTATATGCCCTTCTGACCGCACAGCAGGCCAGATGTGTAACCCATAGGGCTACCGGGGGACTCCTTGACAAGGTTGAAAAAATTAATAGCTAAATACGTAAAACAACAACATACGTGTTACTGACAAACTAATTTTGCTTTTACAAATCTGGATTAAAAAAAGTTTTCCGACCTGAAACAGATTGGGTTCTGGATAACTTATAGCCACTCCAAGGATTTTCGTTCTTCTAAAAATAGTAACTCGCCGTCTTAGCAAACCTTTTCTAGCTGCCAAAGCTTAGGCTAAAGTTTAGTTCTGTGCCAGATGAACTCCGCTAAAGTGTTGGAACAAAACCATCATGAAAAACGTTAAATAATTTTTCATTTTCATGAAACCTTTTTCTAGTCGGTTGTTATAAATCACATGTTAAAAACGCTTGGTGTTCTATTTGCTATATGTCTGCATATTGGCTAGGTGGTAATTTTTAGCGCTTAAAAAGAATGAAGGAATGACTAATCAGGCATTTTACGGAAGCTTAAAGTCGATGCTCTTTCGTAGAAGTTATTTTCGTATCAAAATTACTTTAACCGGAAGAAAACAAGATTATACAAAATATATATCAATTCAATTGACACCACAAGAAAGAAAAAAAAAGGTGCGGAGTCCCCCGACTTGCGTCGAGCGTATATATGCCCTTCCGACCGCACAGCAGGTCACATGCGTAACCCATTGGGCTACCGGGGGACTCCTTGACACGGTGTGAAAATTTAACAGCTAAATACGTGAAACAACAATGTATTTGTTGCTGAGAAACTGATCTCAGCTTTTACGAATGTGCCGTTAACAAAAATTCAGACGTAAAACAGATTTACAACGCTTGGTGTTCCATTTGCTCTGGTATTTCCATCCTTTGTAGGGTCTTCGCATACTCGTTTTTAACTTTGTACTAATAAAGAGTCCGTAGGAAGAATCAAGGCATGGGTGCATTGGCATTTTACGGTAAGGTAGGGTTGATGCCCTTTCTTAAAAAGCATTTTGACATCAAACTTACTTCAAACGGAAGAAAACAGGATTGTACAAAAAATATATCTATTCAGGTTGAAACGAGAAAGAAAGAAAAAAATGTGCGGAGTGCCCCGACTTGCGTCGAGCGTATATATGCCCTTCTGACCGCGCAGCAGGTCTGATGTGTAACCCATTGGGCTACCGGGGGACTCCTTGACAAGGTTAGAAAATTTAATAGCTAAGTAAGTAAAACAACAGCATACGTGTTACTGACAAACTAATTTTGCTTTTACAAATGTGGATTAACAAAAGTTTTCAGACCTGAAACAGATTGGGTTCTCAATAACTTATAGCCGCTCCAAGGATTTTCGTTCTTCTAACAACAGTAACTCGCCGTCTTAGCAAACCTTTTCTAGCTGCGAAAGCTTAGGCTAAAGTTTAGTTTTGTGCCAAATGAACTCCGATAAAGTGTTCGAACAAAGCCATCATGAAAAATGTTAAATAATTTTTCATTTTCATAAAGCCTTTTTTAAGATGGTTATAAATCACATGTTAAAAACGCTTGCTGTTGTATTTGCTCATGTGTCTCCATATTGGTTAGGTGGTTATTTTGTAGCGCTTAAAAAGAATGAAGGCATGTCTAGTCAGGCATTTTACGGAAGCTCAAAGTGGATGCCCTTTCTTTAAAAGCATTTTTGTTTCAAATTCATTTTAAATGGAAAAAAACAAGATTATACAAAACGTATGTCGATTTAATTGACACCACAAGAGAGAAAAAAAAAGGTGCGGAGTCCCCCGACTTGCGTCGAGCGTATATATGCCCTTCCGACCGCACAGCAGGTCAGATGCGTAACCCATTGGGCTACCGGGGGACTCCTTGACAAGGTTAGAAAAGGTACTAGCTAAATACGTAAAACAACAACATATGTATTACTGACAAACTAATTTGGCTTTTACAAATGTGGATTAACAAAAGTTTTCAGACCTGAAACAGATTGGGTTCTCAAAAACTTGTATCCACTCCAAGGAGTTTCGTTCCTCTAACAATAGTAACTCGCCCTCTTAGCAAACCTTTTCTAGGTGGCAAAGCTTAGGCTAAAGTTTAGTTCTGTGCCAAATGAACTCCGATAAAGTGTTGGAACAAACTATCATGAAAAGTGTTAAATAAGTTTTCATTTTCATAAAACCTTTTTAAGTCGGTTGTTATAAATCACATGTTAAAAACGCTTGGTGTTCTATTCGCTCATGTGTCTCCATATTGGTTAGGTGGTAATTTTTAGCGGTTAAAAAGAATGAAAGCATGACTAGTCAGGCATTTTACGGAAGTTCAAAGTGGACGCCTTTTCTTGAAAAGCATTTTAACATCAAACTTACTTCAAACGGAAGAAAAGAGGATTGTACAAAAAATATATCGATTCAATCGACACCACAAGAAAGAAAAAAAAAGGTGCGGAGTCCCCCGACTTGCGTCGAGCGTATATACGCCCTTCCGACCGCACAGCAGGTCAGATGCGTAACCCATTGGGCTACCGGGGGACTCCTTGACAAGGTGTGAAAATTTAAAAGCTAAATACATAAAACAACAATGTAGTTGTTACTGACAACTTGATCTCAGCTTTAACGAATGTGCCGTTAACAAAAATTTAAGACATAAAACAGATTTGCAACGCTTGGTGTTCCATTTGCTCTGGTATATAGCGGTTCAAAAGAATGAAGGCATGACTAGTCAGGCATTTTACGGAAGCTCAAAGTCGATGCCCTTTCTTAAAAAGCATTTTCGTTTAAGGGTTACTTTAAACGGAAGAAAACAAGATTATACAAAACATATATCGATTCAATTGACACCACAAGAAAGAAAAAAACAAAAGGTGCGGGGTCCCCCGACTCTCGTCGAGCGTATATATGCCCTTTCGACCGCACAGCACGTCAGATGCGTAACTCATTGGGTACCGGGGGACTCCTTGACAAGGTTAGAAATTTAATAGCTAAATACGTAAAACAACAACATACGTGTTACTGACAAACTAATTTTGCTTTTACAAATGTGGATTAACAAAAGTTTTCAGACCCTAAACAGATTGGTTCTTAATAACTTATAGCCACTCCATGGATTTTCGTTCTTCTAACAATAGTAACTCGCCGTCGAAAACGCGTGTGTGGCACATCGGTAAGCGCGCGAAAAAGCGCCAAAAGAAAGAAAAATGTCATTGGCGAGAATCTTCAACCAACTTACTGACGAATTCATCTGAATTCTATGGGTATAACACACGAATGGTGATTTGACGGAGGGTCAAAAGTGGCATCTTTCAAAAGCCCATTGAGCATAGATTAGGATACCGAAAGTAAAATCGCGACTGTGGCACATCGGTAAAGGCGTAAAGGCGCGCAAGAAGAAATAAAAATGACATTGGTGAGAATCTCCAACACAAGGACTCTCCAACTCGATAGAATGCCACACGTGAAAGACAGGTGTGGAGATTTAAAGGAGAGCCAAAAGTAACCTATTTTTTACCCATTAACCATAGTTTAGGATTGCGAGATCCAAAACGCAAGTGTGGCACATCGCTAAGCACGCGAAGAAGCACCAAATGAAAAAAACAAACAAACTGTCATTGGCTACAATCTCTAACCCGCTTACTGACCAATTCGTTACAATTCTACTTGGGAAACACATAGTAATTTGATCGAGGGCGAAAAATGGCATCTTTAAAAACCCAATAAGCATAGTTTAGGATTCCAAGACCAAAAACGCGTGTGTGGCACATCGGTAAGCGCGCGAAAAAGCGCCAAAAGAAAGAAAAATGTCATTGGCGAGAATCTTCAACCAACTTACTGAACAATTCATCAGAATTTTATGGGTATAACACACGAATGGTGATTTGACGGAGGGTTAACACTGGCATCTTTCAAAAGCCCATCGAGCATAGATTAGGATACCGAGAGCAAAATCGCGACTGTGGCACATCGATAAAGGCGTTAAGGCGCGCAAGAAGAAATAAAACTGATGACATTGGCGACAATCTCCAACACAAAGACTTTCCAAGTCGATAGAATGCAACGCGTGAAAGACAGGTGTGGAGATTTGATGGAGGGCCAAAACTGACATATGTTTTACCCATTAACCATAGTTTAGGAATGCGAGATCCAAAACGGAAGTGTGGCACATCGCTAAGCACGCGAAGAAGCAGCAAACGAAAAAAGAATGTCGTAAAACAAAAACATACGTGTTACTGACAAAGTAATTTTACTTTTAGAAATGTGGATTAACAAAAGTTTTCAGATCTGAAACAGATTGGGTTCTCGATAACTTATAGCCACTTTTTGCTCTTCTAACAATAGTAACTTAGTTGGAGTTTTTAGCTCGTAACTCTTACAAGTCCTTTCTACGAGACCAGTCGAATGTTGCGTTGATTCTGCGTACGGACCGTTTGAAACTTTTTGTTGAAATAATCTTAGCACGCGGTGGTCGATAAAACCCCGCTTTGTGGGCCAATTTCAAGAAATATTTAGGGCAAATCCTTAAGGTTTTTAATTAGCGTTGCATCAGTTTTTTGCTGTTTTTAAGTCTAGCTGGTCCAACTGTGACCCTTGGTTTTCCAGGCCTAGTAAAGAGGGCTTAAAGCAAATAAAAGCATGGCTAGACAGGTATTTGAATGTCAGCCTGAGCCAGGTTTGATGTCGTGTCTTAAAAGGTATTTGGTTGAATGTATCGTTAGCAGTAGTATCATGTGCTTTGTTGTTCGTTTGCGGGAGTCCCGGCATGAAAGACACGGAAGAGTCGACGTTCGTGTTCTCAGACTGTTAAATCCTCCAAGGTCAGTCGGCCCGCCTGGCGGTACAGTATTTACCAGCATGCTGTATTCATTTAAACTAGTTAATCAGACGAACCTCAGTCATCGTGAGATCCCTGGTACCTTGCCTAGTTCCAGTACGGCTTTCTCTCAGGCCTTCACGGTCAATTGGTGACATTTCGAGACGAACGACCCGGACTTTGCGCCTCGGGCCACGTGAACCGAGAACGATTGACCGTGGCGAAATATTGAGGCCTAGGAACTAGGCAACCTGGCACCTAGGGCAGATTTGTGCCGAGCATCCAAATACTCGGGACCTAAAAAGGCTAACAGCCCTACACAACTAGAATTTTACGTAAGTCTGGGGTAATAGATATTTTACTACTTCCACTTAAGGGTAAACACATAATGCAACCAGTTATGAAAACAATAGGTCACTCTAAATGAGTACAAGAGCTTTGATGTCAGTCAAATACATTTATTCACGTAAAAGGTGAGGTCTTTATACATTCAGCTATCAAATCATAATCTCATTTTTGTACACAAGCTATGTGCAATAGATGCTTCCATACGAAAAAAAACCTTCAAAATACATAGCCCAACACTATAGTTACTTGTTATATTTTCAGGAAGTTCCCATCACGTACCAAAAGATAAAAACTCAGAAAACACTGTAACAACTACGATACGAGTACAACAACACAGCAAGGACAAATTTCTTTCAGTAAAAGCTTTGATGTGTTCAGAACTAACAGCTGGTTTGCTTTACTGAGTTACATAAAACACAGGCTATCAAGAGATGGGCGTTTCTCTGAAATATCTGTTGGGTGTTAGAAACTTTTGTATGTAATAACAATTAGTTATTGAATTATAAACCAATCCACAGTGTGATTATTTTGGGCGTCTACTGTTGATGCCATGAGTTACAGTCAGTATTTATAAACGTTCAATTTTAATTTATTACTCTACACTCGTGAACTAGCGTCCCCAGCATAGATTTCCTCCTCCTCTTCATTTGCATCCGCACTAGGAGCCTCTTCTTCAGGGGCCATGACGTATTCAGCCTTTTTGTTCCCTTCGACCACGTGTTCGTCTACGAAAACTGCCCGAATGTTGGAGCCTGGAGCATCAAACATGGGTTCCAAGAGCAAATTCTCCTGTAGAGCGAACAAGGAAAGTCAGTTGTACAACAGGGTCAGTCGTTATTTGATGGATAACGCTATCCATCGAAAGGTCAATATCCAGCAACAAATCTACTACGCTAGTAATCCTATATCTGGATGGTGATTTTCCTGATGGATCGAGTTAACCACAGGGATCCATATTGGTTTTTCCTCCAAGTCGTGAATCGGGTAAGTATGCCAGATGACATATTTACCCGTAAGAAAACTGCAAATCTCTCTCTGCGTTCTTAAAGTTTCAAATGGATGACAAGTGGTGACAATGCAGGGAACTCATAAGAAAATTTAAGAATTTTTGTTTCCTTTTTTCTGGTACAGTCAAACTTAACTCGTCTAGCGGACGAGTTTTCGTATTGTTTTGGTCGTCCCTGCGAATTTTTAGTAGTCACGGACGACCACACGACTGCGAATATGGATCCCTGTAACCATCAATTGACCAACAAGCTCAATGTCAACAGACAGCTAGAGACACCTCCATATAACAGAAAGTTCACTTGCTGCCAGAAAAATCAGAATTCATATGATCTCCATCTACCTTCACATACGGACACCTTTGCACCCATTTATAGTGCTTATCCTAAAAGGACTAGTTTTCAAAGGACACTAACTTTTTAAAATAGCAAGAAACAGTTTCAAGCTCATTTAACTCGTCGCATAGTATCACCAACCGCAGCAATTTTTTCTCTTTTTCATATCATCAAGGGGCACACCACACGTTGTAACACTTTAATAGACAATTAAAAGCAAAGTTTTTCTGGTTCATGTGTGGCTCAAGACATGCATATTGGCTGAGACGGATAAATGAATTGGTTGATGGAATATTTATGGAGAAGTCTAGTTAAACAACGTTTCTAAAGGCTGGTTTTCACAGGGGCATAAGCACAAGCACAAGCACAAGCACAAGCATAAACACAAGCAAAAGAAAAACGAACAGTTCCGTTTTTCTTGTGCTTATGTTTATGCTTATGTCGAGCGCGTTACTAGTGAAAACTGCACAAGACAAATAAGTAGGTTCGTTGTTCTCATGTTTCTGCTTATGCTTATGTTTATGTCGCGGCTGTTTTCCCTTGTGCTTATGCTTATGCCCATGCTTGTGCTTATGCTCTAGTGAAAACCAGCCTTAACGATTTGTTGGTTAACACTGGGTTTGTTCTTCTAATCAGCTATATCCTCTGCCCGCGTGACAACAGACTGTAACGCAATGAAGAATGATAGTGTCCAGAGCTGCACAGATTATTCGGACCGTCACGCGACACAGCTGCATCACGTGATCCCCCAGATAACGGCTGCCATGGCGACAACTCACAAACATTGCTTTAAAAATTCGCATTTATCCAGTGGTATTCGTTCAGTAGAAATAAGGGACTTGGTTTGTAACAGGTTACATTGTGTACATACCAATATGGCTCTCAATCCACGAGCTCCTGTCTTCTTTTCCAAAGCTTTTTTGGCGATTAGCTTTAAGGCATCAGGACTGAGATTGAGTTCAACCTGCATAAAGAAAGAGCTCAGATTTGACACAGACTCTAGATTTAGAATGAAACTGAATTCGATAATCGCAAACTGTCAGAAGTCTCATACCACCCACTATGGACAAGTTACTGACTACTTGTTAACAGAGAGTGAGGTCTTTACTGCAAAATCTCAAACCGAGACCTTGCCGGATGGCGAGGTCAATACGGCAAAGCCGAGTTTTTAGATTTTCCCGTTAACACCGAACGTTCGAGGTTAATATGTTGTTGTTGGGAGAAAAATGCCCTTGAATTAGCCAATCAGAGCGTGCGTTATATCAGCTACTAACACAAGCCAGACCACGAGTCTCTGGCAACAAATGGCGGGCAAGAGTTTCCGGCCCTTTTCCAACAACTCTTGGTTTTCACCAGACGTCACGGCGGCCATGTTGGAGCCCCGAAACAAAGAAACGACGGCCATGTTGGAGCTCAAAATTTAACCTCAGGGAATTCAACTCTATTTGTAGGTAAATCTTTTCTTTGTTTCGGTGAGAAAACACGGCTGTTGATCACGTGAGTGAAAACCAAGAATAATCGAGTCTATAACAAAATTCTCGATCGTAATTGACTCTCCGCGCGTATTTGTCACGTAATCGGCGCGCGATCACGTGAATGTCCAATTACAGGTATCCAATTTGAACTTTTTGTATTTGGATACCCACGTGATTCGCACGTCAATTACGCGCGCTTTAATAGTTTCTTTCGTAATTTTTTCTACAGTTTTCAAAACTTATGAATAGGGCTACAGACGTTTTCACTCAAAAAAAGTTCTTAAAAGACATTTTTAATTCCAAAATTTGATATAGATACGATTAATTAGTTACTGGACCTCGTGTCGTACAATTCATAATGGTAATAGAACCGAGTGGAGTTTAGTTCGGTCTGTAGTCATACGAGTGATTAACAAAATCGGACGACCGCGAAGCGGGAGTCCGATTTGTTGATCACGAGTATGATTACAGAATGAATTGGACGACGCAAAGCCCTGTTACCAATTAATCGAAACTATGACAAAATTCGAGAAACGAACAAACCATCGATTGAGCGCTGAACGATTTTAAAACGTTGTTATGAATGCTGAAAAACACAGCAGTTTACTCAACTAATAATACACATGAAAAAATTACTCGATTCTGATTGGCTGAGAGCAGTGCGGTTCAAGTGTAACACCAGTGCAAAAAGTGTAACATCAGTGCAAAAAGTGTAACACCAGTGCAAATTACACATCGAAATTCTGGATTATGATTGACTGAAAGAAAATAGGAACTTTTCTAAGAAAATGATATCACGTAAAATGACGACGAAAATTTTGTGTTGAAACTTTGAAAAAAGTTTTCTCAAATGACAAAAAAATGGCTTCAAGAAAGACCTTCCGGCACTTCTTCCGCGCGAATTTTTTCATGTTTATATTATTAATAAGTAATCATACGGTTTTTCTCGTTCAATTTGGAGTTAATTTGCACTTGTGAGTTTTTCAAAAAGCTGAAATTACACTCGCCGAAGCGGCTCGTGCAATTTCAGCTTTTTGAAAAACTCAGTCGTACAAATTAATTCCAAATTGAACTCGAAACCTTATGATTACCTATACAAAGTGCACCGCAACAGCGCGCGCAAAATGACGCGTACTGTCCAATTACAAGCATGACGCGTATACTGTCCAATTAGTCCTCAAATCGGGCTACTGATAGCCAATCACGTTCGAGAATTTTGTCATAGTTTTGATTAAGGGAGTAATCGTGCTCGTAATTTCAAATCGGCCTCGCACTTCGCGCTCGTCCGATTTTGAAACTACACGCGCGATTGCTCCCTGAATTGTATTCCACTCGGTCCAATTACTATTACTTATACTTTGACCGATCAATACTACCACTCTTTATTAAGTGAGTGATACTACACTAATGCTATCACACAAAAGATCCATTTAAGTATAAGTGATGGAAAAAGCTGGCAACTGTTGTCAGCCACCTTAACAGCGCTGGACTGGTGGTTGGTCTGGGAGCAACGCGAACAAAGGTGAGAGAAAAAGTATGATATAATATTTTACTCATTTACAGTGCGAATAACTCAAACCGGGTCACTTGGAAAAGAGTTGACCAAACAAAACAACAAAGAATATCGATCTTTTTCTCAAATAAACCAACAACATTGAAGAAAACCAACAATAGATCTTAACAACTACAAAGTGCGAGGTACTGAGAACCTCTCAGGACACGTCACGAGAAAGCTACCAGTCCATTGTTCTCAGTTTAGTTTTTGATTGGTTAGTTTTCTCCAAGGGGCCCGGTTCGAGTAGACAAACGGTACGAAGGACTTCGAATAAAAAGAAACTTAGAGAACCCATGTTTAAGTAAGTTGCAGAAGAAAGCCTGAAGATGGGTTGAGTTACCTTGTCCATACTAAACAGCGCTTGATACTGTGGTACAAGAGCATTTCTAGGCTCCGTGAGTATCTTAACCAGGGAGTCCTCATCCAATGAGTGTAAACTGACCACTACGGGAAGACGACCCACGAATTCGGGTATCATCCCGAACTCGACGAGATCCCGCGCTTCGACTTTACTTAGCAGCTTATCCCGTTCGGCGTTATCTTCTCTGACGTCAGGTTGAGAGTTCTTGAAGATGTCAAGCTCTTTTTCTTTGGAACCGCGATCACTCGTAGGAGCTCCGAATCCGATCACCTGTTTGAAAATAATGAAGATTAACATTAGACGTGTTGAAACAGAGGTACATTGCTTCATGGTTGGAGATTTACATCACAAAGATACCATACCGTAAAAATACAGTTATTATCTCGTACGATATTGTCCGAACTCAAGGGTGCTACACATTCGACTAACAGTAACTGATGAAGCAATCACACCTTCGATCCGCTCCAGTAGGTAGCCACGCCCAAGCACAGGAACACACGTGTTCTTTTTATTTAGGTAAGTTGCATCATGATTGGTTTAAGTTCTTATCCTGATTGGTTGAAAAACACCCCGTTTCCTCTGATTGGTTATAGCCTACGACGTTTTATTAGTATGGGTGACCAAATGGTGGCGAGTGAAATTAGGAAATAATTTCACGCGCGTTTTGTCAAAATTCTAATAATTTCCCCAGCCTTAACGCAGGTGAAATTATTTCTTAATTTCCCGAGCATACTATTTGATAACCTTTAAATATCATGGGTGACAAATTGCACTTACAATCGTGGGTTGTTGACTTGTTTATTGTATCGAGAAATTTCGCGCCAAACTTTGTCATGAAAATTTTGTTATTTCACATGTAAAATTAAAAATCAACGCTGAAATTTCGCCCTAAATTTAAGGAGTAAATTGTCACCCATGATATTATAAATCTTCATTGAAAAAACACGCAAATGTAAACGAAACGTAAAAACTTAACGTGAAAGCGTCAAGGTCCAAGTTCGTTTAAGACCTGTCCAGTCTGAACGGTGGACAAATTAGTACCCTGCCGTGAAGTCCTTATGGAAACAGTTATCTCTGTACCTTCTCTTGGTTTCTCTTCTTAATAATCCGATCCAGTCCGTTGAACGCTCCAGACGCAACAAACAAGATGTTAGTAGTGTCCACGGCTACACTGTCGCCTCGCATCTTCCTGGAGTTTCTCTCTGGTACATTCACTACCGTGCCTTCAAGGATCTTCAACAAGCCCTATGAAAAGGATAGATTGAAAAATATCAAATTTCGAATTCAACCTGTGGCTGACACAAAAACACTTCAGAGTTAGAAATAACATAATCCAGTCAGTAAACATTCTCTACTTTACACTCCCCTACAAAAATTTACAAAGTGACAAATTATTAAGACTGTTGCTGTTTGCTTCATTTGGGATGCCACATGACACTGCAGGGGTGGATCCAGGATTTTTCTTAGGAGGGGGTGCACCACTAAGGAATGGCGTAACTGACTAGCTGGTGAGGTAAACAAATTTTAAAAGTGAACACGAAGAACTAGGCTTCATCACAGCGTGGGGGGGGGGGGGGGGGTGATTTGCATATTTGAAAAACAGTTTGCAAATCAACAGTGCCATTTAACAACAACAATCTTGCCTACATTTCACGTAACCCAATTCTTTTGAATAAACTCTGAAACACAATACCTGCTGCACTCCTTCACCACCAACATCTCGAAGGTTATGAACACCTGGAACACAACTGATCTTGTCCACTTCATCCAAGAATACAATTCCTGGGAATGATACGTTAAATAATTTATTACAAATACAATCAACAAAGAGAAAGACAACACAGATGCAGTTTTTTTATGTTAGTCAATCTGGTATCTGCTTTGCATGGGAGTTGGAAGAATGCAAGAATGCAGTTACATGCTCTATACATATAAGTAATACCTTGTTGGGCTCTTTCAACACTGTTACCAGCCTCCTGTGATGGGAGAGAACAATAAAAATACATTTTGTTTTTCACTTTCAGACACATTTTATTTCAATTGAAGTTAGAAAATTAATACAATTGTAAACTGATCTGCTGTTAGCGTTTGGCTAATCTAAGCAGATCAGTTACTATCAGATAACTTGGCCTGCAATGCAGGTGTTATTTTGGAATGGAATGCTCGATAAACCAGGTTTTTGGTGTCGCCATCTTGGATTGTAATTGGATGCTTGACCGGTAGAGCGTTAGTGCAGAGGCAGGTTGGGGGGTGGGGGAGTCCCATTTTTTCCACTTTACGCCTTCTCCCTCTGCAAATTTTTCCTCCTCCCAATCCTCTACAGTTATCAAATCCAAGATGGCGGCCTAATACAAAAATGTGCACCTGCATGCCCAAAATACATCTGCACTGCAGGCTACAGATTACTTCAACAACAAAATAATTTCATACAACTAGAGACACAAAGAAAATATTGAGCACACTAATTTTAAGTTAATTCTACATTTTCCTTTCCCTTTAAGGTACAGTTCAAATAATCACAGGTAGAATCCAAATCATATCTATAAGGCAACTTACACAAGATGGGGCAAAAGTGAAGAACAGCCCCCAGAAAATACTGCTGGTTGTTCGTTGGCTGACTATTGGCTGTTTGTTGGCCTCTGTCAGTAGACTGTTGGCCATTTGTCCTATGACTGTTGCTGTTTGTGAACCAACAGTCAGTTGACATTATGCCTGACAGTCAGCCAACAGTTTTCCTAATTTTTTCGACATAAGTCTCAGCTGACTGTTGGTAGCCAGTCTGCAAACTGCCAGCAATCTATTGATCTATCTTTAGTTTGTCGGTAATTTGTTAACTAAAACAATCACAAACATTTTCCTATGTCGGAGAGGAAAGGGACTACAGTATCAATAGTTAAAATGACCAAAGCCTAGTAAGAATGAGCAATGAGTTATGATGCACTGACCTGTAAGAGCTTTGCAATAACAGACTCAATGTCTTCACCCACATATCCAGCTTGTGTCAGAGCAGTGCAATCACAGATTGCAAAAGGAACATCTAAACATCGAGCTATAGTTTGTGCTAACAGAGTTTTACCTGAATGATGAAAAATGAAAGTATTTCTATCTGAGTATATTTAAAATGTCAAATGGAGGCTATCGTGTTTATTACCCTTCAAATATTTTTTGTTCCACGCGTGATCTGAAAATTGGGGAATATCATTCTCGGATATACCCCAGTTTTAGCTGGGGCATTCTCAGTCATGTAATAGGTTTAGGCAAATCGTGTGTAAGCAAAAATATTTGATGGATAACTGATGGACAGACACCAAAATAGACTTTGTGTTCTTGAAGTGGTGGTAATCTATTTCCATGTGATTTTTTTACCCTTTACTCCTTGAACTTTATTTTTCCTTTAAGTTTCACCAACTTTTGTAAAAATCTAACCATACCCCTGCTCCACCCCTCCCCCTAAACATCATTATCATTTTGTTGCTCGAACATGCTAAAGAGAGCAAAGGGTTCTTTATACCTGAGCCAGTTGGTCCTAAAAGTAGGATGTTACTCTTGTCTAACTGGATCTTTTCCACATCTGAGTCCAGTATGTCACTTCCTGCTTGTTCTCGTAATTGTGCTGGTGAATGGACACCACTTGCTCCCAAGGGAGAATTAAGATTTGATGTCTGTGTCATAAGCATCTGTAATTCTACAAGGCAATGAAGCAAAGTGTCACCTACATGTAACAGTTTTCACATCCGAAGAGTACAAGGAGGAAAATCAAGAGTAGAGTCAAAAACATGTCAACAAGTAGTTTTTCTCCACATGCATGCATTCTTCTCGTTTTGAAATGCCAATTCCAGTTTTGCTTAGGTCTAAGGTTGTTTATTACGAGTGTATAGGGTGTGAAGAAAACCAATTTTTGGGCTTGCTCAAATATAATATACTAGCCTGAAAGTCAATCTCATTCACCGCCCCCCTCCTCCCCCCCCCCAACCTCAAAAAAAATTCCACTGATTAGCATACTTCCATAATTTTAATTTCCTCAAAAATATGAAGGAATGAATCCACTAGCCAGACTGCAAAATCCACAGTTGTGTCCTGGGCATATGGACACAACTTTTGTTGCACACTGATGCAATGTTAAAAATGGAAACAAAAAACTACTAAGGGTACCTGTACTTCTCATCATGATGATCTCATTACGTATTTAATTTGCTACATCCCTAGCAAACTTTGAATAAAACAACAGGTCAGACACACACACTCTGATAAAAGTAAGATGGTTACCCTGTGGTGATCCAGCAAACTGTCTCTGTACAGGAACTGGTTTGACTTCAGCTGGTGCAGAAGCTTGTTGGGACTGTGGTAGGTTGACTGATAGACGCTTGTAGTGATTATACACAGCTACTGACAAGACTTTCTTGGCAAAACCTTGACCTATTACATACTTGTTTAAGTATTCAAAAATCTGTGGAAAAATAAATTCCGTGAATGATTCAATTTAGTATCCTCCTGCAAATACATGTGAATGCCTGCCTTTCTAATAAGAACTGCTCAATAGGTTTCATGCTTTAACAGATACAAGTACCCCTATTCCAATGTGCAGTTCCAGAAAATATCTATAATGCCCCCACAGAAGGGATTGAAATTTCCAGGGGGGGGGGGGTGGGGGTTCTGTAAGACCAACAAATTTAAAGTAATCTATGAAGCTTAATTGGAATTTCCAGATGGGTGGGGGGGGGGGGTCTTAGAAAAATCCCCTTCATGGGGAGGTATGGCCATTTTCTGGAACTACACAATAAGCTCCTCACTGCAAGACTTTGAAATATAAGACTGAATTAGATTGTCTTCTTACTTCTCTGGAGGTAATGTAATATTGAACAAATTTACTTCAAATGAACAAGCAAATGTTGTTGTAACTACGTTTTAACTTGAGTTACAGTTTGTAAATGCCCCTCTCTAATTGGATCATTACAGCACATACATGAAAGATAAATACAGAGGGCCAAAGTTCAAGCAAAAAAAAATAACCAAAGCAGAAATAGAAAGATCACTACTAGAATTAAGTGTATCTAAATTACTTTAATTTGTGGACTCTAGATTGGGAAAAATTGGCCACCTCTCTACAATAGCCACCTCTCTACAATAGCCACCTCTCCACAATAGCCACCTTTCTACAATAGCCACCTCTCTACAATAGCCACCTCTCTACAATAGCCACCTCTCTTCAATAGCCACCTCTCTACAATAGCCACCTCTCTACAATAGCCACCTCTCTACAATAGCCATCTCTCTACAATGGCCACTTTTTTTGTTCCGGCAGATGGTCCATACATTCAATCTTATTTTAACTTCTAAACTATAGCCACTGCAACATGTTCCAACTGCCAAAATAACCTCTTGACAATGGCCAGTTAATCAATGACTGACAAATGGTGAATACAAAAACCTACTTCATATTATACCCCATTCCCATAACTGCCACTTCTCTACAACAGGTACTTTCATCTGTCTTCAAGGTGGCTATTGTGGAGAGGTTAGACTGTATGAATAAGATTTGTTAGTTTTGAAACGCCGATCATTTATCAATTTCCTTTGTAACTTCCTACTGATTTATTATCAGTCATTATCCAAGCCAAGTACGTGATTTCAAAATCAAAGCTTTCATAAAATTGTGATTTTCTCACATATGTAATAGTTCTAGAAATTTTGCCGCTAGGAAGTTGTCTTTATTGTGGGTGCCACGTTTCTCACAACGCCCTAGTTTTTTCACGTAGCATAGGCAATATAAGACGATGCGCAACTTCTTTTAGTCAGAGATTGTTAGTGAAGTTACACCGCTACTGTGCTACGATCAGAGGATCCAAGTTACTGCTATTTCAAGTGTATTTCGCTGTCTCTCTGCTACCTTTTGGTGCGAGTTGTCAACCAAAGTACGTAAGTTCTTATTGTTGTAGTTATTCGCTAAGTCGTGAATTGTTAGTCTTTTCTTTGTCACAAAAGGTTTCATTTAGTTTATCTAGGTTTTGTTGAAATCACTTTCACAGCTCTACTATTGCTAAGGCTTATTGTCATGTGATTACCAAATTGTGATTCTTTCACGCTATATTTAGCTATTTTGTGTGATAGCTGTTGACATATTCGTTTGTTACGACAAGAGTTGTTATCGTCTCAGTTTTATTAGTTTCAAGTATCAATTGTCACGTCTATTTGTTTCACGCTGTGATCTTGTTAGTTTTATTATGATTGTTCTATCCTGTTAGATTTGCATTTTATGCCTAATTTAAGTAGGACGTATTTTAACCATCGCTTTTCAGTTTGAACCTACTACTACTACTACCACTACTACTACTACTACTGCTACTGCTACTGCTACTGCTACTGCTACTGCTACTGCTACTGCTACTGCTACTGCTACTGCTACTGCTACTGCTACTGCTACTGCTACTGCTACTGCTACTGCTACTGCTACTGCTACTGCTACTGCTACTGCTACTGCTACTACTACTACTACTACTACTACATCCACTTGTACGACTACTACTCCTATTCGTATCTGCTACTACTACTTGCGATCTACTGGTTTTCGCTACTTCTTCAGTCGCTACCTATTGTGAACTAGATCTATGGACTTGATCTGTCATTAAATCAGTTTGAATCTACCAAATGGAGTTCGAATATCCCGCACCGCGCTACCCCTGTAGTTGTTTAAGATAAATAAATAAATAAATGAATAAATATCTTAATTGACCACTCCCCCAATGGGGCTTTTCAGGGTCAATGAAACCAAAAATAAAGGCAGCCTCTAGAATTTTTACAGTTACAATATTTAGTGTTCAAGGTGTATGTGTATATACCTTTCTTGGTGGAGGTGGCGGAGCTTGTACTGCCTTGGTTTTTTTTTCAGCTTCATTGCCTGAAGCCTTATCATATTTGACATGAATATATCGCTTAGAATCTGTTTCTGATAAGATCAGGAAAAAGTGATTACACTTTTCACATTGCACAAAACGAGTAGAGGCTGCAAAACAAAAAGAAAAGAATGTTAAAAACATTTTCATAGCATAACTGGAGCCCAAATTAAGAGCAGATATAAGGGCACTTGTTAGTAACTCCTTCAAATTAAAAGGATGTTGATCAGCTTCAACTAATGGGTCGGTTAAGTCAAGGATTCACCCTCAGCTAACTCTACATGTATCTCCTTAGCCAACTAATAAATTTGTCCAATATATACGTCTAGATATACATAGCAAAAATGTTAATAAATATTGGTAATCCAAAAGGCAAAAATGTTGTCTTCTAATGAGTGCATTGTGATACAAAAGCACATTTGTAGTGTTTGACAGTAGTTTCACACTTGGTTTATATGCATCTATCAATGTTATGCCCAAGGGGGGTGGACCCCAGACATATGTGGGGCATTTGACTGTGATTGCTTTCCCTACTCTCTCGAATTTGAGTAAGACTCTGGGCCCCAGGGTGGGGACATTTGAGTTTTTTGCAAGGAGTAATGGAACCAAATCACATCATCACATGTGCTTGTCTGCCGGGCCATCTTGAAATACTGGTAGTTCTCGTGCAGAAGAACACAGGTGTTTTAGAGATAAGCACTTGTTTTCAACAAACGAATTGAAGGAACACCTCTCTTTCTGGAGATTACATGGATTTCTAAGTTAAAGTGTTGCTTTTGTCAGGCAATCAAGTGTTGAAATTCTAATATTTTCCACCAACTGACACCAAGAAATTATGCCTCCCTTGAAATGAATGGATGCCTGCAGGGCAACATACTACAGTACTACCCTAAAATGGGGACAATTGATCCGTATTTACACATTTTTGGGGCCTACAGTGGGAACTTTGACCAAACATTCTTCTGAAAAATCGAATGCCCCACATTTGCCTGGGGTGCCCCCACCACCTTGGGCATAACATTGATAGATGCATTAAATTTGAGCAGACTTGTTCCCTCTATATGTTCTTTTCTCCACTATACTGATTGACTGTGTTGACTGTGTTTTGGTCTTACAAAAAAAAAGTCTCACAAAACTGCTCTACAGTATGTATATTTCACTGTTGTGTTGGTAAAAAAA
Organism: Orbicella franksi; assembly: GCF_964199315.1. NCBI lineage: Eukaryota > Metazoa > Cnidaria > Anthozoa > Scleractinia > Merulinidae > Orbicella > Orbicella franksi. Next base: position 26,304,778 of record NC_138145.1, read on the forward strand.
AATTATGCTACCTGCTAAACAACCTGTTAATCACTATTGATACTTTGAAAGATCAGTATTTTGGGGGGTTTGCTTTGCTTGATATCAAAGGATCAAGGGAACTTTAAAAAATCTGATGAAACTGAAGTGAAGCCTCTTAGCTCCCTGTAACCACATTATCATAAACTTACGTTCCACGCTAGTACATGGATTTCCACATTTTGGGCAACTCCACTGATTTCCAGATCCTTTACCAGTCTTGTCTTTGCCCTCATTACTTGAAGAGTAACCTCTTCTGCAACTTCTTTCATGGTAATGAAACGAAATTCCCAGTGCTGTGTGACTTGAGTCATGAGGACTTGTGATTGCAGCTAAAACCTGCCTACTTTCTCTTGAACCAAGGCTGTGTAATCTTCTGATACTTGAGAATCTACAACCTGATTTTACAGATTCTGAAAAAGTAGAAAAAAATAATTGTGAGTGCTCAATACAAACTTAGATGTCTCAGTTGCAAAGTGATCTAAGCAAAATTTTACTATGTCAACCAGCATTTCCCTGAATTTTGTGTATCACCAGCCTGAGCAGATAGCATTTGAACAATTATGTTTTTTTTATCAGCTATTGTTGTTGCATCCCACATGTAGTCCCGACATTTCCTTGACTTGTCATGTACTCCCCAAGACAACAGAATGTCAACATATATGTAGGAGACTTCTTTTGTTTCTAGACTACACTGGTAATTCATGTACTAGGTTTCCAGTTTTGGAATAAGAAAAATCCTTTTTCCTAAACACACTCTTAAATTGTCTCCTGTAGCAAGATGACACCATGAACTATTAAAAGGAATTTATGGTCACAATATAGATCTTATTAAGGTTATTGATATTATTTTGTCTGGTATGGAAATGCAAAGATTATTGTACTTGTACGGGAATCCAAAAGTGTCACAAATTTCAAACCAGAATGTAAATTGCTAACAACTCATTTCCATCTCTAATGAGTTTGTTTAACTTAAAAATGGCAGACAAAACTACAACAACTTCTGTTTTCATTTCACCCAAAGTAATCCCCTTTCTCATGATTATTTTGATATGATATAATTTATCAAGAGATCAATACAAGTTTACACAACACTGGAGAACTCATTGAATTCTTGAAAAGAAAATGTATTCATTCATACACGTATGATGTGAAAAAAGGGCAAGAAACGATAAAACTAACTGCACGTGGTGAACGTAAGCAGTTTAGCAGGAATAAAATTTCAGCTTAGTGTTGTTAGCAACAAAATGCACGTAAGCGAACTTTGTTATGTCATATGACAAAATTAGCATAACGAATCCCCAGCCCAAAGTGCGGAGACCGAACTGAAAAGTAAAGTAAAAAAGTGTAATACAAGAGTGAAAATTAAAGTTGTCGGTTGTAATAAATTAACTTTTCCTCGAGAACGTACACGGAAGACACGTAAGCTAACTCAGATCGTGAAACGGATGTTGCATGTTTAGGCAAACAAAATAGATGTATTGATCACGTAATATGGTAGTCTTCCAAGGCAAAATGTTTGCTAAATACAAGACGAATAACGGAAAATATCACATTTGACCAGAACTCGAATAATCATCGAGCTGTGAGGACCATTGTACATTCATTTCACTCAGTAAGTTAGCTTACATGTTCAACAATTAGCTTACGTGCAGAGCTAATAAGCTTACAGCGAAACAGGACCAGGAACGCACTGCACTAGTACTCGTAAGCATTTTAGTGAATTAAGTGTGTATACCGATAATCAACACCTTACCTTTGGAACTGTAGATCTGTTTACTATTCCCTCGGATGTAACGTAGAGAACTGGGTATTCTAAACATATTTATGCTTACTAAAACGACGACAACTATGGATGAAAACTTTTTGGACGTTCGCAAACACAATAGATCGCCACAAATTAAGCTAAAATCTTGCTTTGTACAAGATAAAACAATGTTAAAATCTTAATCACAATATAATATAGTGATTGAACGTGTATTGGTGTCTAAAATGCTAAAGCGAATGCGAAAAATACAGAACTACCGGAAGGTTTCAATTAAAATTGCAACTTAGCTCGCCATCTTTGTTTTTTGCTCAATTGCGCGTGCGTAGTTTCATGACAAATAAAATTGCCAAATCATGCCTTACCCCCACTCACCACGTTTTTGTTATGTAACTTCCTTTTTGGCACGTGTCTTGCGCGTGCGCCCAAATTTTCTCTTTCCACCAATCTCGTTCCCAGAGCCCTCGTTCCACGTGTGAGTACAAATCCGTCAAAAGAAAGTTTTGGTCATTCAGATGCTTGCATCAAAAAATACACCAGCTATATTTAACGGTATTTGAGTGCTGCAAGACGAGGCCAGGGCTCTGGCGACGAGAAGCAATTCAGCTCCTATATGCACCGATAGAAGAAGTCTAGGGTATGGAATTTAATGCCCACAAAATGTAAACACTTTTGCATAACATGGAAAAGACACCCATTTCCAACGTAACGCAGAAAACCAAATTGCTAGATAATTTCTGAAGGCCAATAACATAGAGCAGTTTAAACAGTTCTGTTTTCCAATTTTCTTTTTTTTCTCTACATTCTTTTTTGGCCGCTCCCTAAGGGACCGTTCATTTTTTATGAGGGAGGGAGGGCTGGTGGGATTTGGGAAGCACCATTTAAAACTCGCATGACCCCCCCTCAGCTTACCAATTTTTTCACGTGCCCCCCCCCTTATAGCGGTCATTTTTTGGGATGACCTCCTCCCCCCAAAAAATTGAACAAACAATATTTAGATTTCAACTTTTTTAATATTTCTCTATTATCCCCCTACTTCACGTTTTGTGCTCACTGTGAAGACAATATTTACAATCCCTATACTACAGAGAGCTGTTGTTTGAAAAACAAATCAAAAGAAAGAGAAGTCAATTTCGGATCTCCTAGTTATGGCTCGGCCTGAGCGTGTGGCATTTGGCCTCTCATTGGCATCTCCCTCATCTGAATTGATAAATGCCCACAGTTTTAATGTAAAACAGATCAAATGTATAGAAGCTAAGTTGACGAAGGTCACGCAGGACATGGAAGCACTAGAAAATAAGAAGAGCAATTATAACAGCATATTCAAGGGCACACTCAAACAGCACATCAACAAAAGGAGAAGGAAAAAAGAAAACCGCAGAAAGTCAAATGAAAGAAAGAGGAAGCGGACTGAAAACAACGTCCAACGAGTTTATGGAATCTGTGTTGGAAACCCGCTAGGAAATGATCTTCCACAATGGCTTGTGTACCCTCCTAGAACGGCCGTCCCGGAAGAGTGTATTAAAGTTGAGGATGTTGCCACGTCGTTATTTAGAAGAGATGGGCCATACATCGCACAGCTCTTGGAAGGGAATTATTTCACCAATGCTGCAAGAAGCACAATCACCACCAACCTTGAGCAGGAAGTCAGAGATTATGTTTACACCTTCATGTACCCTGAAGAGTACACTCTGACGGAAAGCATTGCTGCTTCTTGCAGCATCGGTGAAAGAGACTCCCATAGCAGCACAAGCGGCGACGAAGAACTCGACGACAGCGAAGATGAAGATGAGTGCCAGTGAAAGTTGCATTCGAAAATAACAGTGTTAAATACTTCTTTTCAGTAGCTACAAATGTTTTTTGTCGCCAAACGTTTTTTTAAAGCGGAAGGAAAGTTTGTAATAAATTTGTATCCTGCCTTCTATGTTTATTCTATAGCAATTTTTTTGATATTCAAACATTATGCCATTTTAAAGTTTTACTAAAATATTTCACGTGACCCCCCCTTTTTCCCTTATTTTTTTGGGATGGCCCCCCCTCGAAAGCCATTTTTTTTTCGCATGGCCCCTCCCAAATCCCACCAGCCCCCCCTACCTGATGAAAAATGAACGGTCGCTAAAGCCTCTGCACAGCCTCTCTATAGGCCTTTCAGTACCCTTTCCACATCTTTCAGGAAAGTGCCACTGGCGCAACAGGTCATTTTTTCTTCGATTCTCAAGTGACACAGTTGGCATTAGTACCATGGTTCTTCAGGTAGCCTTGTATTCGCAGTTGGGATTGACAGGGTTGAATTTAATTTCATTGACAACAGTTCGATGTTGCCGTGCGTCTGTACAGCAATATATCACAAATGACGTCAGAGTGTTATAAGAACAAACAAGAGGCACAAGAGCCGATAGCCGACTGTGTTACTGATGTTCTTACCACATTTTGGCGCCTTCTGTGATCTATTACTAAACAAACGCGCGGCAACCTGGAATCTATCTGTTTCGTATAATAAAGAAACAACAACAAAAAAAGTTAACGTCATCTATAGGTCTTTCCTCTAATAGATCATAGGTAGGAACCAATCAAAAAGCCAGAATAATTTAACTTCTTATATTAGTGAAAAATTAGAAGAGTGTAATTGTTAGCTTTTAATGATATTTTTATCATAACCTATGGCAAGGTAGCACCTTCGTAGGGTTTTCCTTCAATTGGTTGTGTGGCTAGCGTTCCCGTACGTACGAGTAAAGACGTTCTCGCCTGCTGTTTCTGCGAAATTTGGGCGAGAACAAAAAATCGACGAAGAGGGGAGGTTGGGCGGCCGAGAAAAGCAAAGGGCGTGTTCCGTAAGTGAGATCGCATAAGGACTGTCGTTCGCATGGTAACCTTGTCATGCGCAACAAAGAAATTTTGAACAAATATACGTAAAACATTCGGTATTTATTTTGAGCCATTCTTCCACTGTAAGTCAAGTAATTCTTAATTTTGCTATCTCTTTGCAGTCACAATTTTCAACTCTATCATTCAATTTAAAATCTGTACAAATACAAAACTGAAACGGACTTCCTAGCTGATTTATTTTGAACTTTTTTCGCACACCCAGTGTTCTTGTTTCAATTTAAACTTATTCACGTCGTGTTCAAATAGTATGAACATAAATATATATATACTTTTTTTAAATTTCTAGATTAGCTTTGTATAAGCCATCACTTCCAAAACAGCATTTCAAAACACAGCAACCGAACGTTTTCACGGGTATCCTATTTAGTTCCTTTTACATTAATTTAATATTTAAATATTTTGACCAATTTAAGGATTCGGAACGGTTAAGGTTCCTACTATAGTGTCACGGACAACACTCCAGACGGTGAAACAACATTGTAGCCAAGCCAGTCACTGCTGTATTGCGTGACCCTTTTGGCCATCGAGATTGCGTTACCAAGGGCAGGGCAGAAGCCATGAAATGAAGAGAGAACTTGTTAATGTACTAGTCGTGAGGCTGCTCTCCTTCTGATTCACCAACAGTTTCACTGTCGTCCTCGTCTTCCTCCTCGCTGCAGGATTCCTCGTTTGTTGATTCTCTCGTTCGGTCACCGCTGCTGGCTTTAAAAAGATTCAGAAGATCCATAAAACGCGTTTTTACCTGAAAATAAATACAACCATTACGTTGCAAATTAGCAAAATTTTTCTATGTTCCGTCTTCTCTCTGTTTCTCTGTCTACAGATAATTCAACATGACAAGGACTAGACTGAACTGAGCAAGACTAGATGAAAAACTAGAGTGAACTATTGATTAGGAATGACTTCGCAGGAATGAATAAACAATATAACGAGCCAATGACGAATGGAATCAAAATTAGCAAACAAAAGGGTCGCAGAAGGAAAGAAAAAGAGAAGGACTACCATTTGGTGGCTGAAATTCGAAGTAAACATTTTCGCGTAGGAAACGAAAAGTACAAGCAATCCTGGAGGAAGGCGTAATACAGTTGCAAGAAAAACTGATCTGGAGGGAACTCACTCCCCCATTTCTTCCAGTTGAGTCTAATTTTTCAGAGCAGTTGCCTTCTTTCTAGTTGGAATTAACAAGTGCTAACAAGTAATGAAACTATCCAGTGTAGTCTCACCTCGTCTGCTGTTTTATTTTTTAAGCCGTTGGCTATATGTTCAAACGTTTCTGGCTTAGCGCCCATCTTTTGACAAGCTTGCAATATAACTCGGTCATCTTCCCTGAATAAAAACAAAATGCATAGATCACTATCACTGACACTTACGATGACTGACCAACAAGTGACAAAGAGCTCTAGATTTCCATAGAGGTTTGTGACTGTCGCTCACAGAAAACAACTCAGGACAGATTGGAACAAAACGTCAGACGTGAAATATGAGCAAAACTTGATCCTTTGAAGAGTATTAAATCCTCTTTTCGTCTTCAATGTACAAGGGACATGAAGAGAATCACCACCAAATAATCCTGCCACTCCGTTAACACTACTTCGATTAAACATCACTTTTGATAATCCCTGACTTTTCCCTTAAAATAAAAATAATAAATGTAAAAATACATTTATCCTGGCCAAATAAATACAAAATGTCAGATATGGTAGCTGCTCCTAGCACCTTCCCCCCAAAAAGAAACCGTCCTCTCAACCCATTAATTCTAGACTGATCCATTCTCAACAGTTTTCGACTTTTTCATTAAGGAAAAAAACATCATTGACCCGAAATGTTTCTTCCAGCCTTCAATGCTATCAAATCAGCGGTGTTATAATTTCAATTTCCCCTTACTTTTCTTCAAAAGTTAATTTTTCCCTCACTCAAAAAAAAAAAAAAATGTTAAACAAATAAAATTCCCTGAACACGAAGAATTTTTTTTCCCTTGAGCATTCCCTGACCCTGGCACCTTGATAGCATACAAAGCGAGCTTACCTCGTCCACAAAAGGACCACCTGTCCATCTTGACTACGTTGAAGATTTTTAGCTGGCACAACAGCTGAACTGGAAACAACGTTAGCGTCGCTATCACAGCCACTGGCTTCAGCGTCTACGTCACTCTTGATGACGTCACCGTCGATGTCGTCACCATCCATATAATCGTCATCGTCATCTTCTTCGTACCCATCATGCTCCATGTCAGAATTCCCATCATCCTCTTGTTCTTCGCTATCGGAGTGTCGTCGCTCGCGTTCTTCTTCATGTTCCAGGTTTAAAGTGTCCGTATTAGTAGGATTCAACTCTTCTCCCCGATAACTGTCGCTGCTGGTTTCTGATTGCAGTGATGTTGTAACGGAGAGAGGTCCTTCTAACAAGTTGACCTCAGTTCTTTGATCATTAACTCCACTCTCCTCTCCTGTCGTTTCTACGTTTGTCGACCCTTCAGGGGTAGGCTTCATGTCTTTTGTCGCATTATCTCCTTGGCCTTTACCTTGGCTGTTGTCTTGTTTCCCACCAGCCTTAGTCTGATCCTTCCCACAAGTGTTTGTTTTTGCCTGGCTGACTTTTGTTCTGTTTCCCAGGGGTTTGCCTGTAGTTCCTTGTTGTTTACTTCCTTTCACAGCCGCACAAGGTTTTCTAGCCTTTCTTGTATAAGCGTTTTTTTGCAAAGTGTCCTTGGCGGGTCTGCCTTTGATCTTCTTGGGCTCCACAAAACATGGTATGACGACTTCTTCAAAATCATCGACCTTTGAAAAATTAATCAATGATTGCTTTAAAATCTTGACCATTTGGTAACATCGCAGGGACAAAAAATGTTGAATTTTTGTTCTCATATATACTTACAGTGACTGGTTCACAAGACACAACACTATCTTACGAGAATTTTACGCCTTCGGAAACGAAATTCTTAACAGGGGTCAATTAAATAAATTTTACCTCTGGTTCGCTCCCACTTCCGAACT
>NC_138145.1:26317439-26337439 GCF_964199315.1 Orbicella franksi
TGTCTTCCAGTCAGAAGTTAAGCCACAATCAATCAAGCCGACTGGCCCGAACACGTTTTCCTCTGCTTCGCTCCAGCCACACTTATTTTGATTGGTTCACTGGATTCTCTGCGTTCTTTGTGATTACATAATCCTCTTCGCGCGTAAGTGGCACATAATGCCAATGCTGACTCGCTCGCACACGTTTTCCCGCTCTTTGCGTCGGATACACGTCTTTGCCTCGAGTTTTGATTGGTTCACTGGATTGTCTGTGTTCTTTGTGATTGGCTAAGGTAATTACTTTGGCTTAGGTTTTACAACATTCAATTGAAAACCGTTCTAACTAATCTATTAAGGACTCACATACCTTGACTTTAGCCAAAAACCCTTCCGCAAATGCGTGAGCGCGATTTCTGAACTGAAATAACGAAGCGTAAACGACATTAACCACATGTCTGACAATACGGTGATGATGATATCAAGGTTCTTTAATGCGCATAGCACGTAAGTATACACTGAGATAAATTGGTTTAGTGATCACGGCTCAAGGATACCTCTCCTGAGCTTATGCTCTCTTATAGCCTCAACTTTACTATCACGATTAAATAAAGAATATACTACAAGAAATAAAAGGACTATTGGACACAACGGACAGAACAACTGAAGCTGGAATCGCAACCTGAACTCCGAGAAACATTTCGAGAAACAACAGGAAAGACAAAGCTTTCCTTTACAACAACATGAACGTAAAGGAGCTACGCCACGGTTCATGCATCTTGAAAAATTAAGCCTAAATTTTTCAAATTCGTCGTTTGTAATCCGTGTTAATCTTCTCCATCCTTAACCATCCTTGTTTCTTCATGGTTTATTATTATCTTTTTGGTGTTTTTCTATCTTAGTTAAGACGGATTCCGCTCAAAGTTCGAGCAATAAGCGAAAAAATTATTTACTAAAAATCCACTCATAGCACGGTAACTTTTGGAATGCTATTTGTAACAACTCACTTTAGTTCATTTCTCTAAGTGACCCCGCGATTAAATTCACAAGCAATCTCGAGAAAGTTAATGTCAAACCTCGTAAGAATGGTTAAAGCGTGTGTTGTTATGTTTTTAACTAATGCGAAACGTCTGTTTTAATTGAAATATGGATAACTTCAAGTTCAATTTTCTCTCGCGGGGTCAGCTTGAGAGCCTAAGTCTCAATAAGCTCTTCTTAGCTGTATTCAAAATATTACCATGCCATGAGGTTTTTTTTGGTAACTTAATTTTTGCCATTGTTGCTCGAATGTTCTACGGAAATCATCTTAACGATTATTTTCAGGTTATTTTGTATGTGGCCAAAATAATACAATGACCTTCAAAATGCCATGACTGAGCGCCTTTAACAGTTGAATATTGTCACTGCTATACCTTTGGGTCTGGTTCCAGGATATAGTTCCCCGCCCAGCCGGCTTGTGAGTTTGGTGCAGGCTTGCGGGAAGTCCCACCGGCATTTCCTCCACTCTCGGAGCCAGAGTTGTGTGACTTTGATGTCACACGACCACCTGTCACGCTCCCTGCATTCTTGTCACGCGATGCCTTCGCTTTTGAGGATGTCGTCGGCTTGTTGGTTGAACCTTCTGAAGTTACCTTTTCTGTCGAGTCTTTTGAATTATTTTCTTTGCTAGTTTCTTTTGAGTTTGAATTGGTACTTAAAGACTTGGAATCATCAGCAGTAATTGTAGTAGTTATTTCCTTCTCTGTCTGGTGTGTCGGTACAACAGGCTCATCGTTTGCTGGTGAAGGGTTCATGTTAACATCTACATCAGTTTGTGTTGCTGAGGCAGGAGCGGGTAATGGCGCTCGATCATCATTTGGTTGTGTGACAGTATCTTGGCCAACACTGTAACGAAATAAAAGTAACATCAACTCTTTCCAAATAAGCTGCTCATAGAAATGTACGGGCGTGGCGGACCAAGTTACTACCGCGATGATCCAATTTGGCATCTCAAGGATGCTTTAATAAAGACAAAGATGCTTATCTTAAGGTTGCAAACAATTTCACTGAGAAATGCGGAAAGAACTCCATGAAGGAAGCTTTAAAATGACAGTCATGAGACGACTGAACATGGAGTCACATATGGAAATTTATTATCATAACAGATGACCAGTTCTTGGGCATTAATATGAAGCAATGAACCCAAGTCGGATTAACAGTAAGATCTCTTACTTCCCAGTGATAATTTCATAAGGCCACCTGCCAAAATGTTTCCTACACGATGTAGCGGACAAGATAACGAAAGTAGTAGGCAGAAAAGGCCAGAGACGTAGAAGTTATTAGTCAGGATAAGTGAACTTCTGTGCTAAGTATTAACAGGACTGAAAAGCGTTCAAAGAAAGTGGCGCTTCTTAGAAATGTGATGCTTATCTGCGCTACGGTGAGCAAGTCATGGAGACAGTTCAAACATACCTGACGGTAGGCGATGATCGAACACTTGCCATGTTGCCTGCAACCAAGGTATCCTCCCGTTCGCATACATCCTCAACCGGTTGAGCTGGCGTTAAAGCCTTCCATGGGCTTGTACTGCTTGTAATAGTCAGCCATGCTACCTGTCCTCGGTCACTAGGAGACGAACCAGTTGGTAAGGCCACAGTTTACGCTCCGCCACTAAGCTTAGGCACGATTGGCCGGCTATACGACGGACTCTCTACTATGCTTTGCTGAAGAATGGTAGGCTCGCTTTTCTCTTGACTATCTCGGCACTCCTTTTGTTTTTTCTTGAAGTTTATGAACCAGTCTGGTTCCAGTGACTCTCTAACCCGTACCCTTCGGCCATTAGACTCTAAGGAAAGAAGTTTGGGAAGAAAGTAAATTGCGAGGGCTCTCCATAACGACTGGGAAAATATGAATGAGTTTGGATCGGTATTTTAGGCATATAAAGTTCATTTCTCACGTGACTGCCTGTAAAATTTAAGAGTTTCTGTGTGTGTGTGAACCATGGCTGCAGCGTTCCGTATAAAAGCAAAGTGTTAGGAAAGGGGAAGACAAAAACTGAAGTCCACACACTCAAGAAACAAGCAAAACGAGCAACAACGAGTTGCAGCTCAGTTATACTTTGAGCTCAAATAATGTGACCAACGTCTTAGCAGGCCTGTTTCAGGCAGTATTAGAAAACGTAGTAAAAGAAAGTGAATCCTCCGTAGGAAAAAGGAACATGGCGGTCGTACATTTTACCACAATACCCAAGCGAACCTTAAACAGTCCATAAAGTACAAAGAAAGCATTTCTTTTGCAATATCTGTCCCGGTGCTAACGACATTGTGCACGCTAGGTTTGAAGATTTTCCGAACTTTTCTGTAGGTTTTTATGAACCTCCGATCAGGCGTTCTTTTCCCGGCTAAATTGCAGGTTAGGTTCTTATGAGCATTCTTAAAGCTTTCGTGCGCCAAGAATTATAGATTAATGGGTAAATGTATCAAACTCCACCTCTTTTTCCTAGGGAGGATTGTAAATGGGAAAAAGTAAGAAAGTTATACTAAAGGTACATTCATTTGACACAACCAAATTCCTCTAACTTGAACAATAACACCCGTAAGGAGAGCTTCAAGTGGAAGACGCCTTGAGAAAGGACGTTAGCTACCAGTAACTTTAGGAGGGACACATCAGTACTTCTTAAATGATACGTTCAAATGGTTCGTTACATTGTCACTTAACCCTTACCTACGTAAACCTGTATCTTAGTTGGTAAGTGCCACAGTTCTTTATTCCTGCGATAGTACTTGATGATGTTCTCAGGCGCGCGGGCTGAGAGCAGATTTTTACAACGAATCTGTAGCTGTTTGGGGCTCTTGACGGGAAGAAGATGCTCCTGTATCAGATCCCACTTTTTACCCAGCTGCTTCATACCCAGTGCTAGAAGATTGTCTTCTGCGTCTGAGAATTTCACTCTGAGTCCATTGAGCTGTTTAGGTGTGTCTCCTGTTCTTGGTAACAGACTATGATGAGGAAGGAGCTCCACAAAACGGAAAACGCTTTTGTTGGTAGCCATGAGCTGTATGTTGGTTTCTGATAGTGTTGGAAGAAGGTCTTCGGTTAGAGTTTTTGAACGCCTTCCTGTTTTGGCGGGAGGTTTGTTGTCTTTTTTAGGCGTGGTGCATTTTCGTGGGCTCGATGTTCTTCTCTTAGGAACAAAGGTGCTGTTAACGATTCTGTAAAAAGACATCACAAGTTTAACAAGCACGACATGCTACAAACTATACTTTTCACCCGCTTGTAACTATTTAAAACAAGCCGCAAAAAAAGTTGTTGTCGTTATCTCTACAACACTAATCGGCTACCGCGTGTTTCAATACCTTGTAAATTTGCTTCACTCTTACACTCTACGTTTGTGAACGAAGCAATGGTGGACGAGTTTTTACGATTTTTGGTGGGCTATATCACGGAAGAAAAAGTTAAGACGGATGCGATTCATGAAAATTTGCCTTAGTTTGGACCTATATTTTAAATTTTCAAGGGAAACAGTCCGAAAAAAAGACAAAGATGAAAATTTCGTCATAGTAGCACTTCAACGAGTGACCAAGTTGTCAGAGATACCCAAATAAGCAAAAATGAAATCCGCGTAAAATGTCCACATACTTTTATAAAGTGTTCTGCCTAGTTACTTCAGAAACCACGGACTGATCATGCCATCTGCTTTTCCTATTCCTGGCTTCGTCGATAGTTATTTCCTTATTGTGTTCTTTTATGGAGGCAACATGGCGAGTGGTCAGCGCGTCGGACTCGCAATCCAGCGGTCCCGAGTTCCGCTCTGAACACGCTTATAAATAGCCAACTGGTTTGCCTCAGGCCAATTCGGATTCTTAACTATGTTATACTCAATTTGAATCATTTGTTTCAGTTGTTTGCTCGGCCCCACTAGCCTTTGTGCTATTAACACTGCCAAGGGAAAATTAAGCTTACTTTTTGGCATTAGACCTAACGTGTAAGCTATGTGACGATACATCAGACAAAATTTAACCAATATTACTGCATACGAGTAACTTACTCTACAGCTTGCTCCAGGCCTGGGAAGCTGAAAGCTGAGGCATGTACTTTACCATCCCCCAGTCCCCTGATCAGCTGAGCATTGGATGCTCTGTCATGGAAACCTTTCAGTTCATTGACATAGTCTCGAGTTAGTTGTGCTTCTTTACCCAGGCTGTCATCCTCACGGGCCATCAGAAATATCTGTGTCAGGAGTTGTGCATGCTGTAAACAAAACTAAAGGTTAGCTAAAATCTTCTTACAATGCTGCAAGGAGGGAGGGAAGGGTAGGGTGGTGGAAAAGGCAACGTTCCAGCCGCCTTGAGAACACTTTGAATATAATTTACCAAGTATGACTTTTTCTGACCTATGGCACTGAAGACGGGGATGCTTTCACAGCTGAGCTATAACAGTAAGGCTGATAAAACAAACACGCTAAATGCCAACAACATACATTTTAGGACTTGATTGTTATAACTTTAGAATACGCGGTGAACGTTAAACAAGGCGCTCATAACCGCTCACTGCAACCTTTTCAGCTCATAATTAAATAGATAAAAATCACCAAATGGCATGACTTGACTGCTTTAAAGGAGCTCAGTCACGGTTTGCGCATATTGAAAAGTTTAGCCTCAATTTTTCAAATTCGTCATTTGTAATCCGTGTTAATCTTCTCCATCCTTAGCCATCCTTGTTCCTTTATGGTTTATCATTATGTCTTTGGTGTTTTTCTATCTCATTAAACTGTTATTTTCAGGTTTCCTACCATTTAAAGGTAATTTTGTATGTGGCCAAAATAACTCAAAATGCCGTGACTGAGCTCCTTTAACATGGTGTGACAATAGTATGAGTTACAGTGGAACCCCGTTAATACGACCACCTTCGGGCCATGGAAAATTGGTCGCATTAACGGGGTCGTCGTATTAAAGAGGTTCTTTAAATAGGAAAATGACTGACTGAGCCTTTTTTCGGGTCAAAATAAAGTGGCCGTAATAACGAGGTGGTCGTATTAACGGGATGGTCGTAAGGCGGGGTTCCACTGCACATATAAACATGAAATGCCACCACCAATGACATAGACCTTTTAACATGGCATGCGACTCGCACGACCATCAAACATAAGGGAACACTGGCATGATTATAGACCTTATAACATGGTGTGACACTAGCAAGACATGGACATTAAACTATGGTATTACACTAATGCATAGCGTGACTAAGTCCTTAAAACATGATGTGACTCTAGCTTGACATAGACCTTTTAACATAGTGTGACACTATCATGACCTGGACCTCTTAACACGGCATGAAATTTGCCTACAGATGGTACAAGACACTAGGCATACCTGCTGCAGTTGTTCAGTAAGTCTCTCTAGTTGTTGAGCATCAAAAAACTGCACTTTTTTGTCCACTGCATCCCTGTAAAATAAAGTTTACAATCTAGAATCAATTATTACATGGTCAATGCCATAAAATTACTGTTGTGTCCAAACTTACTCTCCGTACTGGTTCACAACATTGTTTTCAATACCAAGATCTGAGTCCTTGACAGGATTTGAACCCATGACCTTCCAGATACCAATTGGGTGCTCTAAAAATGAGCTACAGAAAGACTCATTGTGAATTCTCTGTGACAAAATTCAGTACTCAGTAATTGATATAAAATTATCACAATCATGAATACATGAGTCTAATGGCAACAAGCTGATTCTGTGAATAGTCATAACACAGATATGCATAACGCAAAGAGGCATAACGCAAGTTGGCGTAACGGAAGAAGGCATAACGCAAAGAGGCATTACGTAACTAGACATAACAGTAAACACAGAGAGCTATCCGCATAATGCAAAGTGACGTAATGCGATGAAATAGTTTACCAAGCAAAGTTGAAACGCCCTTTAAAAGGTGATCCATTGTGTTAAGCCAAAGCAAGAGGTGCCAACAAGGACTGAGTAAAGTTGGCATTGTCCTTTATACACAACAACAATTTGTTACAAGGGAACTTGATATTACCCTCTTTAAGTCATAAAGAGATTAAATCTTGTCAAATTTCACACACGACTTGCAAAGTCATACAACAGAAACACAGAAGTTGAGAATATTGCCATAGTGCAAGCTATGATCATAGTGATCAGTGATAACAATCATTGACAAACAAACCTGACATTTAGCATCTCAAGGTAGCTCATATCTTCACCCTCCTCATCCAGCCAGAGTGCATCCTCACTGTCATCATACTGTATATATATTACGTAAAGCAAAAAATATCAATTTTGCCAGCATACTAATGGCATACAGGAAACAAACAGCTATTCCTATGTTCTAGATTTGCATTTGACACCATCACCAACAATACTGTAATTACCAATTTTTCATTGGCTTCTTGTCATCGTTCAAACAACATGGCTAACATATCTTAATTTTCATTTGAGTCTCACAGAATTTGTCACATGCTAGGCAACTTGAGGAAAGCAATTCCAATCAATATTAAGTGCATGAAATCTATAATGCAAACAGAACATACTCACATCTTTCAGTAATTCATCAAGTAACTCATTGACTTCCTTCTCTGCA
The DNA here is from genome assembly GCF_964199315.1 of Orbicella franksi. Classification (NCBI taxonomy): domain Eukaryota; kingdom Metazoa; phylum Cnidaria; class Anthozoa; order Scleractinia; family Merulinidae; genus Orbicella; species Orbicella franksi. Next base: position 26,324,994 of record NC_138145.1, read on the forward strand.
AGCCATCAAGAAACATTGGCATAATTTAATATCAACAATATCAAAGTAATACTTGTTAATTCTGGCACTATAACCCCCTTATTTTGAGTAAAAAAAAATTTCACAGAAGGATGAAAAGCCGGCAGGGCATGCAAAACAAACCCCCCCCCCCCCCCCTTAGCTCAAGGTCTGAATCCACCACTGATAACCTCTACAAACTGGCAACTGTGCACAACAGAAAGATGGTAACTAACATTTTACATGTACATCTTGATGGTTTTGAAGAGCCTAGTGTTTCTGTTACTACAAAGATCTGCATGCACAACTGTCAAGGGTACATGCCTGAATCTGGGCACTTCTACCATTTTACTCACGATTCTCACTGCCTCACAAATTAAATCACTGCGAGCTACATGTACTATCCAACTTATCAGAACACAGAACATTGTAATATTAATTGAAAAATGCCTCGCAAATGAGTAAAAATGGATCTTTCAAAATTGGCTAAAAACGCCTCACATTCAAGGAACTCTAAAATGGACTCAAATGCTGCAAATTTTCTTTTTCTAATCCCAGTTCCTTTCTTGTCTGTATTGTTATGGTAAATTTCCACAGAAACAAAAATAAAATGCAAGCAAGTAGAAGTCCTGTGCATGTCAAGATGAAATAACTTAAAGTAAGAGAAGTAGCTTACTTGGTATTCTAACAGCCCTGTCATTCCTATATTCTTCTTTTTCTTCCTTCTGATCTTCAGCCATAAAATTGTACTCAGAGTCCTCATGATCCTCATCCCCACAGACATCATCTACAGACATAAACAGCAAAACAAAACTGAACAACTAGTCGTAAGGAAGGGGGTACTCCATTATGGACTATATAGGTATGTGTGGCCCCAAAGGGTATGTTTTATAGCTGTTTAGTCAGAAATAGGGTAATGATTTTGTGCCTCAAATAGGGTATCATTTTTGCACTCTAGTCTTAAATTGGGTATGTTTTTCAGAAGAAACTATTCTACCTAATAACAGCATATAAACATTGGCTTAAACACTCTTGGTCAGGTCATAATGGTAAGGAAAATCACAGATTTTGGTCTTAAATGGGGTGAAGGATTTTGGAAAGTGTGTTGCACACATCGCACCCAAGTTTTCTGGGATCAACCCCCCCCCCCCCCTTGGGGGGGGACTAGGCTGAAGTACATGTCGCCAGTCCTGCCCTGCAGTGTACCTGAGTTTATAAGTCCCTGAAGCCACTTCTGCCATTCAATGTCTTCAAAGTCCAAATCATCTTCCCGGATTGTATCATACATGTCCGCAGTGAAGTCTGGAGGTTGGAACGTTGCTATGAACAACAAAAAGTCGACCATTAGTCAATCTTTTTTTCAGCTGTTCAAAAGCAAAACAGATTAAACAGATTCAGCATCTAGCAAACCTTGGAATACCTTCTATACTCTCAATGGGTACATCCTGAAGTGGAAGCTGAGAGCGAGTCCTTTTTGCTATTAGGTCACCATCTTCAACAACAGCAACCTGGAAGAGAAGTGTGTAAGGATAAATATACTGTCATTCTCACGATTGCTCCATGCATCAGCAACTTCATGGAAAAGAAGCAAACAGACTTAATATGAAAAATGGCGAAACAAGAGTGGACACAGCATTATGACCAGTTTGGGAGTTCATCATCTTGTGAAGTGTGGGTTGGGCACACATCACATGTTCATGTAAAGCCTTGCTGATATCTCAGAAAATAAATATACAAGTATTGGTTTAACCTAGTTTAACCCTCTCGATACCTTGGGAAAGGCACATCAAAGTCAAAACCTTGGGAAAGTTGCCACAAGGGCAGGAACCAATCTGTCCATTAATGTTGGGGGTTTCTTCTGCTACAAATTAATATCTTCTGCTTTGTAGAAATTACCTGTTTAAAAACATGCATTACTCGGTACAATTTGCTATGAGACAAATACTGAGGATAAGATGACAGAAAAGAATGACAAACAATAGAATGGTTGGAATAGCAGAGATAAATGACAAAGAAGGTGGAACACTGGTTAGGACACATATTCAGAAGAGAGGGTGTTCATGACTGTTTCACAACAATGGGGTAGACAACAGAAGGTCAAAGGGTGAGAGGGAGATCGAAGACAACTTGGAGAAGGACTGTTGAGAAAAAGAGAAAGAAGGCTGGGTGGAAGGACTGGCCAAGGTGGCAGCATGGGAACAGGGAGAGTTGGATGCACGATGGATGCCCCTTCTGGAACAACAAGATAAGATGATGATGATGACAATTTATAAAGAAAATACACACAAAACAATGCACACAGATCTGCTGAACTGATGATATTAAAAGTAATTTTACTTCATACCTCCTCAACTGGTGTTGAAGCTGTTGATGCCACTGGATAGGGAACTTTAAAAGGCTCCTGTGAAAGCTTTTTGCTGAGGGATCGGGTCACTGGAAGATGATTAAATACAATAAATTACTCATTGAACTGAAAAGTTTACTACATTAGTATCTTGATCTTGGGGCTGAGAAGTTATTGTGACATAGTTCCAGAAAATATCCATACCCCCCTCATGGAAGGGGTTTTTTCCAACACTCCCACCTCTCTGGAAGTTCCAATTAAACTTCATGAATTTCTTTGAATTTTCTGTTCTTAGAGAACCCCCTACCCTCCTTCCTCAGAAATTCCAATCCCTTCTGTGGAGGGAGAATGGATATTTTCTGAAACTGCACATTGACAAATAGGTGAAATATAGCAAATGCAAGACAGAGGTTCAAGTGTACTATTGCCAAATGCACCAAGTTTAACAACATGACCCATGCATCACAACAACACGTACCATAGTACATATAAAGAAATTTTTACAGCACCTGTTTTCTCTGTGTTGTCTTCTGATGCTTTTGTATCATCTGTTTTCTCCCTCTCTGGTGTGCCAGGAACTTGAGGTGAAGCTAGGTCACTACAATCAAGAGGAAAAGGGGTTTGGTTCTCTACTCACAAGTAAGATACACATGGTAGCCTATAATCAAGCAGTGCACTCATTCTATTAACACAGTTGTGTTGGATACTAAAGAAAATTGAGAAAAACACTTTGAATAGATTTGGTTTTTATACTGGCATAATTCTCACATAACTCTTGGTTACATTTTCAGTCATCGTTTTGGTTTAATACTGTGTGTTGAAAGTGAACAGTGAAGAAAGACTTCTTTTTAGGCAGGTCTTGCCGAGAGTACATTAATACATGTAGTTACATATGAGTTTTTAGAATAAATTTTTAGCTAAAAGAATAAAAGGTGCTTAACATCTGAATGCTCCTTGAAAAATATTAATAAAGGTGTGAAAATGAGTTACTGGTAATATCGTATTTGTGAATAATCACATTTTTTCTCATATAATAAACATTTGCCATGAAATTTATATATTAAACAATGATTCAGATCGTACATGTAGCGTTTATGTCAGTGTTACCTGGTAAAGGATACACAACTTTCTGTATCTTCGTCACTCCCATCCTGGAAAATTTAAAAAACAAATAAAATAAAAATAAAAAACAGAAAAAAAAAAATCATCAGAGTGAAGGTAAAGCCATCAAATCACAACATTTTAGTTTGCATGCAGACCTTGAGTGGCTTGCTATGCTATTCCTTGATTCTCAGAACTTTCATTTTATTATTGAATATTAATTAAAGAGTATTGCTAATTACAGTGTACATAGGCTTTTCTGTGCAGTGCCCCCAAAAGGTCTGGACCATATCTTCATATCTGGGTCTTGCCCAAGAATATAAAACAATGAACACAAGCAGGCTTGAACCCATGCATCTGGATCATAAGTCTACAATTCTATTCTGGATTATCTGTACTGTACCTCTTCATTATCTGGGTTATATTCTTCATCAGATGATGAATCTGGAAGTTCCAACTCTGTAAAATGAATCTTCTACAAGAAAAGGTAAAACAAAATAGCCTCTCAAATTTATTGGGACCAAAAGTTAAGTATGACTAGTCAGAAAGAAAGTCAAAAGCTAACATACACCCTAAATGTCTGCTTCTTGCAATACAAATGTATATCAAACATGAAAGACCTTGTCAGTACTTATGTAAGTTTATGGTTCAGATCATAACCATAAGTGCAGTAAAAACAAGACACAATCAAGTTAACAGCTATCAAATAGACTGCCATTAGACAAGGTACATGCACATGTACATATATATATTAAAGTGCCCATAATGTCAAAAAATGTTTTTCACTCATCTAATTCTACATTTCACGTAATGAACTTTGGCGAAAAAAATTTTTGATTTGGATTAAATGCAATTTTTTATAAGTTTTTAAAGACGTTCAAATCTGCCGCCATTTTGGTCCACCATTCGCACCAGTCTTCCTTGGTTTGAAGTGAGTCTTGACATAGGTTCAGGAACACGTGATTTGGATCATGACTTATCTGACTTGAAAACAAGTGGAAATTTTGCTTCAGAGTTGTGTACATTTAGTTGAAAGTGCTGGAAAGGTACGTTGCCGCTCTTTGTAACGACGTTGATGATCCAGAAAACAACATCAGTCTTCATCGTAGGTTCCCGAACCTATGTCACAGGCATCAGTCTCATGGCCATTTTCAGCACGTTATTCTTGTGATCAGCAGCAGGGGTCGACCGCAAGAAAATAGAATTTTGAACTTTGCAATGATTCGTAAAAAAATTGCGTTTTATCCATATCGAAAATTTTTTTTCGCAGAAGCTCATTAGGTGAAATGTAGAATTAGATGAGCGAAAAAAAAGTTTTGACATTATGGGCCCTTTAATGTAATAATCATCTGCACCACAGATTCAGTTTGAAAAAGATGCTTCAATATGATTCATTTGCTCTACAAATACCATTTTATGATATATGTTAAATAATACGATTACAACAGTTGATTCCATTCTCCAAAAATATTAAGACATACTTTTTTTGTTGAGGTCCTCTTTGTTCGTAATTCTTTTATGGGAGACTGAGATGCCTGGAAAAGAAAAGGCTGCAAGTCTCGAATGTGAAGGAGTTTTTGACAAGAGCATCATATGTTCTGACTTGTAACGGATATGCAAACGTAGGGTGAGACATATTTTATTTGATAACCAGCAGACCTCAGGAACAACTAAAAAAGTCGACAGGCAAGTGTTGTCTTGAAAGAGCTTGTCAACCTTCATTTTACTGGACAGGTAGCATAAATGGGGAAGGACAGGGAGCCACCCAGCTGATTAATTAGTACTTGCACTAAAGTAAACAGTCCGACTGGGGTTTCATCAACATTTTCAGCAGGAGGGCAACTAGTTTTCACAGGTGCGCAAAACGTTTTGAACTGAACCTTTTTGTAAGAAAAACCGTCCTCTAGATGGTCAAACCAGGCAGGTAAAATCATCCTCACAGCCAGTCAACTTGCTCAGTGCCTGGCCCTCACTGAAATGCCCCAGTCCAACTGTATTACTTTGTACAAAAGTATGTTAACCTATTCACAAATGTAAGTCAAGCATTGAAATGTCACTCAAATAGGTTTGTATGTTGCAAGTCTTGTGTTGAACCTTAACTTGAGACATCCAAGTCTCAGGTCAAGGTTCTCAAAAATTCATAGAATTTGTCAGTATATCAAACAGTAGTGGAAAAACAATATTTCATATTTTTTTGAGAGCTAACCAAATAATACAGTAAGTCTCTCACATAAACACTATGCCAGTAATTACATGTGATGCAACATGGGCTTGTTTCGCCAAAACATCGTTAATTACCAATTGATTATCAATTACTGAGTTAACTGGCCGGTGTTTTAAAACTCGTAAGAAAGAACATATCAGGAACGTCAAAACATGTGCTAATGGATCAAACATTGCGAAACATGCGAGATCATTCGACCATCGCATAGATTTTGATAATTCTAGTGTCATCGACAAAGGCTCTTTTCACATTAGAAAAACTTTGGAGGCTTGGCACACCTCTGCTACCAAGCATGCTGACAATAGTTCTAAGCCGATTCCAAACCAGTATAGTATTCTTTTCAAACAATGGTCACCTAATTTACACATTTTTACTTTGCTTTTGTTCTTCTTATTTTTATTTTGCCTTTTCCTGCATATATTTTATCATTTTGCATTCCATTTTTATCTATCGAAGGCTGTAGATTGACAGCTGAAAGTTCATGTTCTTTTTTGAAATTTTTTAGCCAGTGAACATTTTTATCTTAATTTTGAGTTAAAATTTGTTTGCATCTACATTGTATTCTCTTACCAGTACAGCAATTGGATCTCCTTGATTTGTTTGTTTACTCTTTGCTCTGGTCATTTTAGGTGCCTGGTTAAGAATTTAAAAGTAATTAAAAATTGATTACAATGAAATGTACTGTAGCTACAAATGTAACAGACTTGCATGAAGAACAATACTCAATACATTATAAAATAATAATTTACTGCAGCAAGATGGCTAATATCTTCAAGAAATAACGTAAATACCAGTACTGTAAGGAATGATGAAAACAAGTGTAAAGAACTAAACACATATAATTATGTAAATGATTCAATAACTAAGTACAAAATAAGCACATAGGCTGAGATACATAATCAACAGCCATCTACAAAACATACAGCAATCAGTATCAAATTGCAAATTTCTAACTGCCGATTTAAAAGCTGCAACTGTAAATAGTGACCTGACGGTATTGAGGAGGGAGTTCCATAGTTTACTCATAGTATGGTTAAGGAGTGCCGACCACATGTAGAGGTCTTAACCCTAGGGATAACAAGTGACCATGTGCCTTGAGTATGTAAACATACAACAACTTGTGGGTTTTATATTACTTAACATTGGTAATATATTCTGGGGCCAGCCCGTTGTGAGATTGATATTACATACTATTGACTGTGTAAATACCAGAAACAGGCTATTGTAGGAGGATCAAGTTTTCTCTTTTATAATCAGAGTATGTCTCCTACCTCTAGTACTTTTGGAAGCTACATGTACCTTAGCTTGTAAGCCTTAACATAAATTATAGAGTTTATACTCTTTTAAGCTCTTAAAATTCCACGACTTTCCATGACCTTTTCCATGACCTTTCAGAGTTTTCCATGATCTAAGTTAAGCAGTTGTTCTCACAGTAGTGTCACAACAATCATTTATTTAACATATTTTCCAGCATTACAGTATAATGTATAAAATACCTACTTGTGTCTCTTTCCTATGAAATGAAAGCCTGTTTCTGATTCATCTGTTATTTTTTCAATTTTTTATCTTATGGCCTTTTTATTCTCAGAAAGCATAATTCTATTGCTTTTCCATGACTTTCCATGACCCTCACTTAAATTCCATGACTTCCCAGGCTTGGAAATTGAAATAATAAATTCCATGACTTCTAGTTTTTCCATGACCCGTACGAACCTTGAATTATTACTACAGGTACAATTTTGGTTTTTGACTTAAATTAATCTATATTAAACAAAAGCAATCAAACTAATTACAAAGACAGACTGATTAAACTAATTAAAACAAATATATTCTAAAGATTTTAAGGAAAACGACCAATTTTTTAAGTTTGAAAGACATGTTTCGACAGAACTTCTATCATCTTCAGTTGAATGAATGATTACAAAGCAAGTTGAATAATAAGTAGGCAAAAATGCTAATTAAGACAAATAGTAACAACAGAATGTGAAAAGGTGTAAATTAAAAGGATAATTTTAGATTTACATGGTGTAATTGCTGATTGAGGCAAGGTAGTTCTTTTTGAATATGGATAGCCTCCTGCTTTCATATTTTAGATCACACCACTACCAGCTTTCAACTCAAGATAAAGGAGGCTATCCATATTAATTTACACCTTTTCACGTTCTGTTGTTACTATTTGTCTTAATTAGCATTTTTGCCTACTTATTATTCAACTTGCTTTGTAATCATTCATTCAACTGAAGATGACAGAAGTTCTGTCAAAACATGTCTTTCAAACTTAAAAAATTGGTCGTTTTCCTTAAAATCTTTACATGTCTGCTGCTATCTAGACCTTTTGGAAATATATTCTACTAGTTACAGAGACAAACTACTACCTATACCATTATTGTACAATAAATGACTACAGCACAAGAATGAAACCAATTCTAGTTTAAAACATACAACAGCTAATTAAAATAATTGAAATATTTTGGCTGAAAAATTCATTTTAGTCATTATTTTTAGTTACAATATATTTTTCACATTGATCCTTCTGCAATCCCATGAATAAATTTTACCAATAATAATCAAGTATTTAAGAAAGGAGCTAGAAGAGGATATTTTACCAATTATTGTACATAAAAGAGTACATTAAATTTGGTATTAGCATGTCTTCGTAAATAGTTAAATTAAAATTGAACTTTTTACAAAGACAAGCTACTACCTGTGTAATTATTGTACAGCACAAGAATGAAACATTTCTAGTTTAAAACATACCAACAACTAATTTAAATAATTAAAATATTTTGGCCATTTTTTTGAAAAGTTCATTCAAATTACCATTTTCAGTTGCAATATAATTTTCAGTTTTGTATTTTGTTTTTAAGTGCCTATGAAGTAAAAAATAATTGCTTCTTATTTGAAAAGCTTTTCAAATTAAAGAAGAATGGCATTTTCCTTTTTGGAATATCTTTTTTCATTTTAGAGATATTCGTGTTCTTGCATTATGCTAATGAGGAAAGTGATGATGTTATAGGTGGTTCCACTAAAACAGCACAACACTCAATCGAGAATAACTCTAGAAATATTAAAGCAGTATTCTTCAAACTTGGCACCAGCAATGTCAATCACAAAACAAACAGAATGACACCCACTATGTTGTTGCCATGGCAACACTCTTGGCTCCAGTCTCTTTCTGTGAAAAACCATATATCCCCATTTGTAACCTTTTAAAGTGGGACAGAGGGTCTTGCTCAGAACACACATGGTTCCCATATTGTCTTAACTCTCCCCATTAGATTGTCGGGAGTGGATGATCCTTGTTTGAGATAAAATCTGGGAATTTTAGTCTTAATTGAAACAGAACCAGCAGCATAACTGTTGTCATGGCAATGGCACGACCGGTGTCATTATGTTTCTTTTGTGATGTACATTGCTGGTGCCAAGTTTAAAGAACACTACTTTAATATTTCTAGAGTTATTCTTGATTGAGTGTTGTGCTGTTTTAGTGGAACCACCTTTGACATCATCACTTTCCTCATTTGCATAATACAAAATCCTAAATATCTCTAACACGAAAAAAGATATTCCAAAAAGGAAAACGCCATTCTTCTTTACTTTGAAAAGCCTTTAAAATAAACAGCAATTAATTTTTTATTTCATAGGCACTTTAACTTTAAAACTGAAACCAGTGATAGATGGAAGTACTTTGATCCTTCTACAATCCCACAAATAAATTTTACCAATAATAATCAAGTAGTTAAGAAAGGGGCTAGAAGATATTCTACCAATTATAACCTCCTGAAGACTTAATGTTATCTGCTGCTTTGTAACAGTAATGTAGAAGAGCTCAAATTCCCACCAGAATGACGTAGAAAAAGTACAATGAAATAAAAATTATTATGGTTTCAAGTTTCAATTTCCACACCACAAAATGTGCATAGACTATCTTCGATGCAGCCAATTTTATATAATTTTGAATTTGTATAAGAGAGTTCAAAGGCTTTAACATAAGGCTCCTCAACAACATTGTGAGGGAGAATAAATACCTTTTTTATATCATCAGTTGTTAATTTAAATTTTTTTGGCATGATTAGATAATTGACCTTTTTTCCTCATTAGAAACTTGTAATAGCCTTCAGCTTTGTTTTCCTTTACATATAAAAAAAATTGTATGAAGACATGATTGATCATTGCAGTTATACAAACAACTTACGCAGTTGTGAAATGAAAGCCTGAAAAATTTCACAACTGCTTAAGTTGTTTATATAACTGCGATGATCAATCATGTCTTCATATATTTCTCCCCAGTTCAAATATATGATCTTTCATATATTCACTTGTATTCTTCACCATCTACGGGTATATAATGAACTCACAACATGATCAGCTCCCAGTTGGCTTGATAGCTCAGTTGGTAGAGCACTGCGCTGGCATCGCAGAGGTCATGGGTTCAAATCCCGTTCAGGCCTGATCTTTTTTCAGGCTTTAGTTTCACAACTGCTTAAGTTGTTTTTATAACTGTGATGATCAATCATGTCTTCATATCTTTCTCTGCAGTTCAAATATATGATCTTTCATATTTTCACTTACAAAAAAAGTGTGTCACTAATTTTAAAAGAAGGATCCGAGTTGGAAGAGTTATGGTTTGAATGTTTGAGGTTGTTCAGTATGGATAGTCTAATGCCCGTCCATGTCAAAAAATTTGTCGTCTTTTTTGTTAAACACTACATTAAATGAATCAATATTATTGTATTCAAAGAGCAAATCACTTACAAGAATTATATTGGAGCAGACATAACTTTTGTAATAAACTGATCTTCCATTGATTTTGATATCTTTATTATTCCAAATTATATTATGCCAGTTATGATCTTCCCCAAAGTCCTCCTGAAATTTAGTCCACCATTCTAATAATTCCTTAAAGAATTGTGAGGTTATGTTAACATCTCCAATGTTGTAATTGCAAGAAATACGAAGGGCCCACCTTGCTCTTGTAAAATATTAGCCAAATATGTCTTCCATGCACCACAGTTATTACCAAATATCCTCCTTAACCAAGCATTAGTCACCTGTAGCTTTTATCACACTTTCTACATCTAGCATTTTTATCCCTCCATTTTCATAAGTGTTAATAACTGAAAATCTTGTGACGTTATCTTTACCATTCCACATTAACTTGTATATGATGCTATGGTGTTGGTAATACAGCTGAGATATAAACAAATTTAGAAAAGAGCAATGATTTGATGACCAGAACTTTCCCGTAAATGGATAGCCCTTGGCCAGACCATATATTTACAAGCCTTTTAATTTCTTCCATTTTACATTTAAAGTTTGCATTATAAAGTAGATTCGTGTCATATGTGAAGTGGACTCCAAGAGCCTTAATAGGGTCTCCAGGCCATTTTATCCCAAGTGGTTTTAATCTACTACTCCCCTGAGAGAGCCAATCCACATCCCTTCAGTTTTTGATAAATTAACTGCAAGCCCTGATAAAACTCTGAAATTGCTGAGATTATCAAACAGAGCATGAGCTGAGGTTATATTGGAAAGAGTAGCAGTTGTATCATCAGCACACTGGAGAATTTCTATTTCTTCAGAACCTATTTTTATTCCTCTGATATCTTCATCTTTTCTTATGGAAATTGCTTAAGTTTCAACTGCTAAAAGAAAAAGATATGGGGACAGGGGATCCCCCTTTCTGACACCATTCTCAAGGGTTAAACAGTCAAATGAAACACCATTATTTATAACACAACTTGAAATATTTTAATAAAAGACTTTTACCCAATTAATAAAGTCTGCCTCGCAACAGCTAAACAGATAATGCCATTCTAAAGAGTCAAAGGCTTAATTAAAATCAATGAAAACGAGAAGTCCTGGCAAATTATTATCTTTTGTAAAATCCATTATGTTGAAAGTTGATCTTATAGTTTCCCCAATGTATTGGTCTTTAATATAACCGGATTGGTAATGGTGAATGATATTCGGTGAGACATTTTTTACTCTTGCAAAAAATGACTTTGGAAATGATTTCAAAGTCAACATTGATAAGAGAAATTGGCCTCCAATTCTCCAGAAATGTGCGGCCCTTTCTTTTTATCTCTATACAGTAAGTGTTATTATGGCCCTCTTTTGGGAATTGGATATTTCACCATACTTAAAAGATTCATTTACACAGTTCATACAGCAATCTTTTACCAAATCCCAACACCATTTATAAAATTCAAATGGGATTCCAATTCAGGATGGCGACGTTATATAATGGGCAAAGGCAAAGGCAAAACCCGTGCCAAAAAGTTTAAAGGCGGAAAATGTGCCGCTGAAAAACAAGATGTTAAGGAATCGACGGACAGCTTAAGAAATACCCTTATTGCTGAAAGGAGTTCCCTTGGGTAGGTTTCATTTTCTTCATCACTTCCGCCAGATTCCAATGAAGAATCTTGTTCGCAGCCTGCACTGACGTTAACTTTGATTTTTAAGCTACTTGCTCCAAGGATATTTGAACTCTCCGGATCTTCAGCAGACGCCCAGATTGTCGAAGGCGTCTGGCCCAACCAAGGGCCTTTGTCGCTTTCAGCAAGTTTTTTTTTTCTTTCCTTGACAATATGGAGCTTTTTCTTTCTTCTTTGGGCCAGTTTTTTTCGTTTTCTTTACCCAAGACCTTTTTTCTGCTTTTGATTTTTCCATAGGAGTTAGCATAAAGAGCTTCCACGTGGAAATTTTTGTCAAGTGCGTGATGTAAATAAAAATATGCAAATGACATGAAATACGAACGATGAGCATTTGCCGTGAAAA
>NC_138145.1:26339939-26582439 GCF_964199315.1 Orbicella franksi
TTCACATACTACCATACAAACTGTTTATCCGGATGTTACTGCCATTACGCGTGATGTCACACACTCTTTAGTTATTATCCCGAGATGCGTTGCGAGTCAAAAAGCATGGGTTCAATCGAAGTAGTGTACACGGCAATTTGTTTAGAGGGAATCATTTTCAACACCCATATACCCTCATCATCAACATTATAAGGACACAAACGTAAGTTTTGCTTTCATTTCTTGCCTGTCTAGTCTTTTTCCTGTATTTATAGTTGTACAGGGCTCGAAATTAACTTTTTCGTTTGGGAGCCAGCTGGCGACTAACGGAAAAATTTTGGTTGCCAGATCGTAAATTTTGGTCGCCAACTTATTCTACATATAACTTACACAAGAACTTGATTTTATACGTTACTTTGCATGCAAGAAAAGTCACAATTGAAGAGCGAAAACAATTAGAAACAACACGAGTAACACTTAGTTATAAAGCTACCGTTGTTCTCAGGTGATATGTCTATGCTCCAAAGGTGATGGTTGCCTCCACAGTCATTTTAAATGAAGCTAAGCATAAAACGTTTTAAGTGCATGGCTCTCATTGTGAGACAAACACGGGCCCTTGCGTATTTTCCCTTTGCTACTTCTTCGAAATGCTACTTCTTCTTTATTTTGTACTTGCTTTTCTCGACGCCTTTTGCTCATGCAATTCTTCAACTGGTTGGTATCTGCCGCCATTTTCGCGGCAAATGAAAAGCACATGGCGTTGAAGTGTGCCTGCCATCCCAGTTTTGGAAGAAGCCACTGAAACAATATGGCGTGACGTGAACGCAGTATCGACGTGTCGAAATACATTCAATTTTTTTGATTATTGTGTAATATTCAGACATTATTTAACTGGGGACGGAAAGGCGAGTTGTATACTAGCTACCATATCCGATTGATTTCCTCATATAAAGATTTTTCTTTAGTTATCGGACAAAACGCGAGTCACCAGCTGGCGACCAGTTCTGAAAATTTAGTCGCCAGTGCTCAATTTTTGGTCACATTGGTGACCAGTGAGTCGCAATTTCGAGCCCTGTTGTAATTTTCCTTTGTTTTTAGTTTTCGAAACCATACAAGATTGTAAAAGTCGTACCATCGTACAAGCAATGAATTACAAGTACGCGTATTCAAGTTTGTGTAGTTTAAAGTGCACCTAACCCCAAAATTTTTTTCTGCTAAAATGAATGTACTTGTTATTTGAAATAGTTCTGCGAAAAAATTTTTGGATTCCGTGAAATCCTCGATTTTCTGTGCCCTGACGAAATCTCGAAAATAGCTCCAAAACACTGCCATTTTGTTTCATGACCGAGTTTGAGGAAAATGGGTCAAGCGGCTCTTGTGACGTCTACCCAGGAAGGTTCGATATCTCACGTCCTCTCATTTCCTTCAGGATTGTGCAATACACATTCGAAAAGTGCGCAGAAACGCCTTCCAGAGATGCTATCGGCTGTTGCAGTAATATTCCAGATTTAAAGAAAGATATACTGTACAATTTACTGACGATGATCGGCTAATGGTACAATAAAGATGTAAACGACGGTTGATTTTGTCGAACCGAAACAAGCGAACTGAATCTGTGAGAACCATTAAAGAATTCTCACTGGAATTTGTTCCGCAGACTTTCAAATGCTATTTTCATAAATTTTCTGCTTAAAGCTAACCAGAAATTTTTAGAAATACTACCGACAACCTCTATCTTACAATTCCGCAGTATTTATAACATAACCGGCAAAGTTGTGTGATCCGATCATGATCAAGAAGCATATTAACTGAAATGTAAATAGGTCGCACCTGTACGCCGCTAACCAGCACTTATTTCTCTTTCGATTTAGATAAAAGTAGAAAATTAATCCTTTAGAATTACATCATAACAAAATTGTTAGACTCACAGAGTTTTTCGAAGGTTTGGAAATCGGCAGTGCGACAGAGATTCTGTGCAATAGCGTCGAAAATATGACCGCGGAACATTATCTGCGGACTGCTTAGGGAACACATCCTTTTCGCTTATCCGACGAATTTCACTGCAAACTTTGAGAACAATTTACATTGGTTATTTGGAGTTACAACTTAAAACGTGTGACAATGTGAAATCGGTAATTGTATGAAATGTTTCCTTCCACCTTGTTCTCGCAGCTTCAAAAATACAGGTCCAAACAGTATGATTTTCAATCGATCGAAGCCAATGTTTTGGAGGTCATCAAGTCTCGAAACTGCAACACGTATGTCGCTCTTATAAACATGAAGCATTCAACAGAAAGTAAAACACAAACTGGATTTAACAGAACAATCATACCTTGACAAAATACATTCTTGCTAAGGACAAATGTAAATGGGCTATAAACACGAGTGGGAATCTTATGTTTAGTTGACGAAATTACCATCCAAAGCAGTCCTTGAGTTTTCTTTCCTGCTCCTCCACTTCGTATCTAGCTTTCCATTCCTAATATACAAGCAGCTCGTCGGCAAAGAAGTCTTCCCCTTCGTCGCTTGAAATATTGTAAATTGCTCTCAAAGCTCTAAGCAGTGAGTTCACAGTTGTCGAACGTGCTCGATCAAAGCTTATTTTGGTGTCTTCCAAATCGAAACTTAACTCTGACTCCAGTGACGAAACAAAATGATTCTGAGACAAAGCTTGGACGTTTTAGTCCCAAAATACATCGGAACGATTAGTTTTGTTTTCCATTTTCTCCAGCAAATACAGAGAGCTGACTGAGGCGCCATTGTGTTTGGTTCCTGGGTAGACGTCATCAGGAACCGCCACCCCAGACTCCCTAAAACGCGGTCATGAAACACTTCAAGCGCGACTTTGAAAGGGCATAGAAAAGTGAGGATTTAACCAAATTCAAAAATTTCTTCGCCCAAATGCTTCAAATAAAGCCTAGATTTGTTTTAGTGAAAAAAAAAATTTGGGGGTTAGGTGCACTTTAATCGTTTTATGTGTCCACACCTGATAGAAGCTCAATTTCATTATTACCAGTCAAGGCTTGGCATGACCAGGTTTACGTCATGATGGTATCTGATACACTTGTTCTAAGTGCATTTCATCAACATCCTCTTTTAGCAATCATCATTTTATCAACAAACATTGAATGAATCAGTATCACTTGGTATTTCACTGGTAATTTCTGGAAGGTTGAAAATCTTTATGTTCTCTTGACAGGTATGTGCTTCCAACTTAATGTTTCTGTGTTTAAGTTGTTCTACCCCAGACTTGAGCTTTTGCAGTTCAGAGCTGTTGTCTGCAACTTGGGAGCATGTGTCCACCACTGTAGTATTCAAAACAACTAAATTGTCATTGAAAGATTGCACAGAGTTTCTTAGTTGTTCATTCTCATTCTCCAATGCCACAACTTGACCTTTCAAGACATCCATCTCTGGCAACAGGGTTAGTTTTCCTCGTTACATTTGTTATATTTAACAATAATTATTCTACGAGTGTACATTGGATATGAGATGGAAGATAGCCAACGAGGCGCGTAGCGCCGAGTTGACTACATGTACATTGTATAATCGTCTCATACCCAACAAGTACAAGTGGAATAACTGTTTTATTAAAAATTCCCCCAAAATATAGAAAACTAAACTAAAATAAATTGAAATGCCTTTAAAACTCGCGAGTACACTTACCATATTTGTAGAGCAAGGTATTAAGGCTCATAACCCATGATGGCTAAGCCAATGAAAACTCTCGAATTGTATTATCTAATGACCCAGTTTTTAATAAAAGAGAATACAAAAATCCACAAATGCTTCACTGTCTTTACTTACAAAATCAAGTTCCACATCCAGGCTTTCTCCGTTGCTACTCGTGGCAGCATCACCCTGCTCATCTTCAAGTTCAGCTGCCACACTCTTCACCATAGCAAGAACTCTTTTGTCAGATACAACATGCTGTTAATATACAAAACAAGATGTAAATCATCCACCTGAAATTGTTACTAAAGACACCATTGTGCAGTTGCGGTAGACAAAATAGAGTATATACTGATAATAACTCAGAGTCAATGAGTTGTTATCAATAACTAGAGGATGGGTGATGTTGAAGTTTTCAAACATACTGGTACATACATTGTTCAAATGTACAAGTAACTTTGGTATAACAAAAAACCAGTTACATCATCAAAATAACTGTTATATCTGAGCTGCCTGGCTAGGATGACTTAAGCATTGCAAACTGCAGTTGAATCTGAAAAACTGGCCACCTCTCTGTAGCTGCCAACTCTCCATCACCACCATTGGTATCCAGACAGTACACCAAACTATGTCTCTACTCTCACTGAAACCCCCCTACAATGATCAACTTTCTATGACAACCAGTTGAACTCCCCTAGGGTGGTTGTTGTAGAGAAGTTCAACTGCACATTAAATTGCAGACAGGATTACTAATCTCAACACACACAGAAGTGAAGCTTGTTTGTTTATCTGAGGAAACCTTATATCCGTGTGATGGATGCTAGTTAGGACAATGACTAAAGGAATCCAAGACAAGCACAGCTACATGTACAGACTGAGGAGACAAGACATTACTCATTTGAAACTCTCCAAAAACATCTGCTGACATTGGACTATGATCTCTTAAGACACAAAACCACATTGAATGACTGTTCACTCAGTCACATTTGTGTGATATTCCAATAAGAATTACGGTCAGATCGTTTCATGGTCATATCCTTTTAAGCTAGATTGTTCCACAAAAAGGTCAGATCATTCCACAATATAGACAGATCGCCCCACTCACAAAAAGTCAAGAAAACATTCTTATTAAAGAAAAATGACCTAATCAATGCTTATTTGATTCAAAGAACGAGTTTGTACTAATGTGTTACCATCTTCCCTGACTGTCTTTGAACTTACTTCTTCATGTCTTGGTTTGAAAGTACTCAAGCTAAATCTCTTATTTTCCTTTGGAAGTTCATCAGCTATAATAGTACTTAAACTTCCACGTGAACTTGTTAATATAAACTTA
Organism: Orbicella franksi; assembly: GCF_964199315.1. Taxonomy (NCBI): domain Eukaryota; kingdom Metazoa; phylum Cnidaria; class Anthozoa; order Scleractinia; family Merulinidae; genus Orbicella; species Orbicella franksi. The sequence continues at coordinate 26,344,924 of NC_138145.1, forward strand.
ACTGCAGTTTATCAGCTATAATAGTTCATTGCTTTAGAATGGCCAATCTTGTGAGTAGTACTCAGTCATGTTTGCAGTGAAATCATGACACACTCTATCATTATGGCATTCCCGACATCATTCAGCATTTGATTGGTAAAACAATCATGAAAGCAGTACTCAGAACTTACATTTGATAGTACTCGAGGATCGAGGAGCGATCCGTATTTATCTAAATATTTACAAGAGGGACCATCTGACCTTTTATGGAACAATCTGATGATTGAGCTAATGTGGAACTGATCTAGTGTGAAACGATCTGATCATGCAATGGTCTGACATGATACCTCCAATAAGCTTACAGTAGATTGAATAATGCAAGGATTGAACTGTACTATTCTGCGAGAACAACGTGTCATAATCTTGCATTCATGTCACTGGGTGAGTAAGAATCTAAATGTAAACGTCTTTAGTGGTGAGAATCTACATGCAGCAAGGACTGACTTAGGTCGTGATGGCGTCCTCTAAATAGACAATGGAGAAGATCTTAGTTGCAACAGAACATAATAGGACGTTTACTCTTTATGCGTGAACTTACGTGCAAAATACTCTTCACGTTAATTGTCGTTAAGTTGTTCTTTGCCGCATTCTGCTCCAACTTTTCATCGATGTCATCTATTTCTTGTTGTTCTTCGAATGGGAGATTGAAAACATTTGTGCAGTCCTGCTCTTTGTCTTCAACTTCGTGTGGTCCATCGTTTTCTTTCGATTTCGCTTTCTTCGCGTCATGTTCTTCGTCTTTCTTACTCTCTCTCTTTCGCTTCTTGCTGTTACCAGCTTTCGGCATCTTTAAGCCCCAGTTGACGTCCTCTAGTACGCTTCAAAATTAGCGATTCTTCGCCGAGTTGTCATAGGGCACTGCTTTCCGCCATTTTTCACAACATTACCCATCATGCCGTTTGTGACAGTCCTTCTTGTCAACCCAAGGATCCCCATTCTCCTCACAGCTTTTCATAGGAGAGGAAAAACCCCACTGATGGGACGCGGAGCGAGTTGTCAAAAATCAATCAATCAACGTGCACCGGATATAAAAAAAGGTAAAGTCTGCATGCGAGCCAAGTGGCCCATCAGGCCGGAGCTTATCTCGGTTTCTGTAGCATGAAGTGACTAGGAGTATTTCTACTCCCCCCTGGATGGGATGCTAGTCCATCGCAGGGTTACCCCCAGCATTAAGTTCGCCAGTACCCATTTATACACCTGGGTGGAGAGAGGCACTGTGAGAGTAAAGTGTCTTGCCCAAGAACACAACACAATGTCCCCGGCCAGGGCTCGAACCCGGACCGCTCGATCCGGAGACGAGCGCACTAACCATGAGGCCACCGCGCCCCCCACGTGCACCGGATATGGATGCAAAAATTTGTGCCACGGCCACGCCAGAGGATAGGATAGGGCTGGAGATGGTTATTGCAAAAGAAAATATGTAAAGAAAGTAAACCTAGAGCAGAAACTCAAACAAATATTGCAAATACCACCAAGAGAGTTTTATGAAAGATCATATATATATTTGATCTGCGGAGACAGATATGAACACCATGATATAACTGCGATGATCATAGGCGTACGGCCCGGGGAGGCTGGGGGGCTGCAGCCCCCACCCCCTTCTCATATCTCGCTCCCGGAGGGCGGGAAGATAAGAGGCCCTGGGAACGAGATTGGGAGCAAAGTACAGCTTTCTAACACTCGTTCGGCCGAATCAAATATTAGTTTAAATTCTCCGACGTCAGTCAACAGTTGATGCAGCTAGAAGACCCATGTTTCTGGCCTCTGAAATTTAACAAATAATTGACGTCAGTTTTTTATGCGTCTGTCCTCTTATTGATGATAATTTGCGTCATAACATTGTCAGTGTTCTAGAGTAAACTTTGACAATGTTATGACGAAATTTACCATCAATGAGAAGACAGACACACAAAAAACTGACGTCAATTTGTTTTTTAATATAGCAAAAGCACCGAATGGTCAAATAACAGGAATAAATGAGGGGAAAAGACGTCGTAAACTTGCCGTAAACAAAGACGAGTGAATTTTATTCAAAATGAGGCGACCATTGTCAATAGCTTTTCTTTCTTTTTGATTGGCTACTTAAAAAAGCCCATAAAATCTCACTGGCTAAAAAGTTTACAGTTTGACAGCTGAAAGTTGAACTTGAAAGCTTGTATAAATTAAAATTTTAACCGTCTGTACTCTTATTGATGATAAAAATGAGCCAATCAGCGCGCGAGAAATTAGACAGTTATTGTAAAAATGCTCATTGATAATGCTCTGTAAACAGGGAAAGGTTGAATGTTATTTGAATGTTGTTTTTTCGGGGTTACAGCATTTTTCTATTGTTATTATTTTTTTTTTTTAACAATATGCTTATTATAGCATATAAATATGTAACACAAACAAAATATATATATATCAATAAAGCAGAAACCAAACAGAAACAAAGACGAACGACGACGTTCGGAGATCGTTTCATGACCTTTTACAATAAAAAACAAGTTTTTGTTTACACCGTCAGTCAGCTGTTGATTAACTGGCCGTTGCGAGAGGTACTAGGTAATGTTGGGAGCTGGGACGCACTTTATTGGCTACTGACCGATGCCGTTATCGATCGTTGTAAAGAGGTGGTCGTTTTAGAGAGTTTAAAACAAAAGTGAATGTATGGACTGTCCGCTGGGACAAAAAAAAAGGCCATTGTAGAGAATTGACCTTTGTTGAGAGGGGGCCGTTAGTGGCCGTTAGTTGAGGTTCGACTGTATTCATTCCGCGCCATCTTTTTCACCGATCCCGTCAAGCGGTAGCCTGCGAACGCAGACGTATATCCGGCTGTCACTTGGTTCCGCCGAAAATTAACGTCTGCGAACCCGAGCCAGAAAACGATTTCTGTGACGTAGGAATTCTAAGCCAATCACAGTTTAGCTCAAATAACCCCAGAACTACCGCGCGAGGTATTCGCTGCGGGGAGCACTCGAGTTTCATTCTATCATGGAATCTGATAAGCCAAGGAGAAACAAAAGTCATTGCGTCACAGAAATCGTTTCCTTGCTCGGGTTCGCAGACGTTATTTTTCGGCGGAACCAAGTGACAGCCGGAAATACGTCTGCGTTTGCAGGCTAGTGATGCAGTTGTCATTCATGGAATATATATTCAGCCGGTTGTCTTGCAATTGGACCACTCACTGACATTTATCATGGTGGTTGACCTCACTTGACTCTATACTGAAGGACTTCAGCTGGACATGACGGACGAAATATGAATGATTCATATTAAACCTATCACGAAGTTTTGCCATCCAGATATACATGTAACTGGAATGCTGTTTTTGAGGCAAAAAATGCTGCTGTCTTGTCACTGTAAGTAAAGTAATTCAAATTATCGTTGAAATCACTCTATTGTCAACTATAAAATTATTCCTTTTTTGTGGCTCAGATAGTTTATTTTACTGCTCTGAGGGCTTAGCTCAATGAACTTCTGCTTTTCAAGCCTATCTTATGAAAGCACGAGACTTCTTGTCAGTATCTTGTGGCTAAACGCAGCGGGATCCTGGTAACTAAACGTGACGTCATGCCGAAAACCAATGAACACAAACATGGCGGACCTTAGGTAGGAGGAGCACGAAGCGGCGATAAGCTTGAATATCAAATGAACTTTTGTCAGTTTTCCTTCGTAGAATTAGTGGAAAGATTTTTAGTTCTCCAAGTAAGTTTCTAGAATGTCTGGAGAACACACACCAAGCTTAAGCGACGAAGAAGAAGACGACTTAGATTGTTCAAACTCGCAGCCGCAACTTCCAGAGCTACAAGACACCTTGTCAAAATGGACTAACTACCTGCACGGATGGCAGGAAAGATGGGTGGTTTTGAGCGGCGGCACTTTGTCCTACTACAAATCAGAATACGATACAGCGTTTGGGTGTCGCGGCTCTATGAGTGTGGCAAAAGCTACCATACAAGTAAGATCATACTGTATACAATTTCCTGTGTGATAGATTAGTCAGGACTTAATTATTAGAGAGCTTTATAAATCCAATATTATCGAAGTTGTTAGGACTTGAAAGGAACGAGAAAAGAATGTAAGCAGATTCTTGATCTGATAGATAACTCCCTAATCTTCAATATTGGTTGAAATACTTCAGAATCTCGCCTTGATATTACGAAATACCGTAACGTAACCGGAACGAAGCCGAGCATGTTTTTTTGCTTTCGGGATACGTTCTAACACCCATGCATTCATTGCTGATATTTGCCACTTTTATAAAGGAGATCTCAGTACCACATTTTACAGACATGTTTTTTTATTATTCAGTGTATTGTCTTGTGCGTTCTACAAAAATTATGCGTCAGAGAACCCGAAAGGTGACATTTGCATTGGCCGTATCTGTAATTCAATGCCACCGCACGCATGTTTTGTAATGTTTTGAAATTCGAAGCCCACCTTTTGGATATTGTTACGTAGTATTATTTTCTTACCTGAAATATAAGGTCAGCTATTTGCCAAAATAAATATTCTATCTCCAGCTTATATTTTGGTTTTGTTTACATGTATATACATATACAGTGTATTGACTGCCTTATTCTTTTCACAAGTCTCACAAATCTGCTCCTTTGTTTTTGAATGTTTTGTAAAATGTCTACAAATTTCATGTATTTCGTTTTCCTTGGTGTTATCCCAGATTATATCTGAGATTACACTATGATTAAATTGTGGGAATTTTTACCATTACTCAACAAACACAGGCCCCTTTCTTAGGGTTTCAGTTCAGGAACGTAACTTGAAGGAACAGATTATTAGCAGCTGTCTTCCTTTTTTGCTGCATGTTTTAAAGGAATTATAAAATTATGGAGGTGGAGATGGGATGAAAGGAAAAACCTGTTTGTAGATGGGCTAAGCTACTTACCAGGATAAAGATTAGAAAAAAAAACTCTTGTAATAACAGAGCTTGAAGTAACTGTGAGACATTAGACATTGCCCAGCCAGATATGATTTGTAATGCCGCTGCCCAAGTATGAGATCTGTGTGCTGATCTACAGTAAAATGACTGAAAATAAGTGTAATCATGACACCAGTGAGCCATAAAGATTAAGTCAGGGTTATCTTATGAATTCTGCCTCTGTGTCCACAGTCCTCTGAGGTATTTGTGCAGTAAACAAAGCTGATGCACGTTAGTGTGAATGAACACAATTTTCATTCAATTTCTATTTCATCATCAAGTCTCTGTGCGCCAGTAGTCGCATAAGGCAGACAATTTGTATTTACTGTAGTTCAAATTTTTATAAATTTTCACTTATTCCGTTTGGCATTTCCATTTGAAAAGTAAAAGTAAAGCTTGGGAACAGAATGGGAATGCCAAATGGTAGTCACTAGTTATATTACTGAGAACATTCTAAAGAGGTTGTTGTACATGTAAGCAAACCTTGGGCATCAATCAGGAAGTTATTAAACAAATTAAAACTATATGTTAGGAATTAAAAGCCCAGTTGTCTTTTAAAAGAATATTACAGTAGTGTATCACATTGGTACATCCCTTTGCACCAGCCGGCACTATGGGGATGAATACATGTGAGTACGTATATACATTGGGATAAAAATGGGGATACGAGACTGTAGGAACTCTTGTTACTATCAATTATGTTAAGTGTCCCCTGGCGATTGGTTTGCCAGTTGTGGCCAGCTAGAAGTTCTGACATATTTATAAAGTGATTAACTGATTGATTGATTGATATACTGTGTGAAAATGTCAGACCTTGATTTACTTTACAGTATAATTTTCTTTTCATTTTAACAGCCTCATGAGTTTGATGAGTGCAGATTTGATGTTAGTGTCAATGATTGTATGTATTACTTGAGAGCTCCCAATGTTGAAATACGTCAGAAATGGGTGGATGGACTGGAAGCAGTTAAGGTTAGTACATGTACATCTCAAATTTCATCTACGGTATCGGACATATGTACCTTATAATAATTACATGTATGTTGTGGTTTTAATTAGTTTTTGGTTTGAGATTTTTTTAAACTAGTCCAATTTTCAGTTTCCATTGTCCCCTACAGTATCCTTTGTCATGGCTCAAACAGTAGTGTTCTATGTCAAATTACACAGACTGAGCATTACTTTGTTAAAATTTTTTGTGTGTGTTAGGCTGCAGAGTCTGGCTATGGTTCGGAGTCGAGTCTGAGGAAAGGTGGTTCTATGCTCTCGCTGTCATCTGTCACAAGTTTATCCACAACAGCATCATCTTCGTCATTCAAGGTTACAATGATAGACATGTTATTGTTAGCTGTATTACACTTACAGTCATCAAGTACATTTTCTGATTTTAAAGAATGATTGTGACTAGAAGTTGAAAAAGCCATTTAAATTAACTTTGACAGAAAGGAAGAGGCCTGCGTGAAAAGCTGATGGAACTGGAGACCTTTAGAGATATTGTTTGTCAGCAAATAGACACCCTTCAGAGTTACTTTGATGCTTGTGCTGGAGCAGGGGGAAATCACAAACAACCTTCTCATGTTGATGGCCATGATCGTGATCTCTTTGGTAGTAATGATGGACGTAAGTGATGATGTATTTTGTTTCTTTATCTGGGTTAGCATTGTCCCTGGAATCTTGGATTTAGACATGTTCCCCAGAGGCCTTTGAATTTTTTTCTTTTCTTATTCTGGGAAGATATTCAGGGTCATTAGCCTCAGTTGCAAGCATTTTCAAGTCCAGTACAGAGGACACAAATATGGCTTAGTGCAACATCTCTTTTTAAGTTTGGTATCATGAAAAGTTTTATGGACGGCTCTTTTGTCACTTTTCCATCTCCCATAAAGCTCACTAAGCTAACTGAAAGCTAATTTTCCAGTGGATCACGATGCCGATGATGAAATGGATGAACTGTCAACTACTCCTACACCTGCCACTTTAAATCAAATTGCTGATAACCTAGCTGGCAGAAGAGCAGCTCCTGATGGCTTTGATAATCCAGTAGCAGTATTGTCTATTGCAAATGCCAAAGGGGTTGATTTCAGGGGAGAGTCCATCACATTCAAAGCGACTACAGCTGGGATCTTGGCAACTCTTCAACACTGTATTGATATCATGAACAAAAGGGAGGATCACTGGCAGAGGAGACTGGATAAGGTAGAAAAAGTTAGCTTAGGTAGCATTCCTTTTTGGCCCATCTTAGTCTGGGTTTAAAGTAAAGTAACCTACAGCTGTGATAAAGGTTACTTCAAAGACCAGAAATATTGATGGCTTATTTCAGCTTCACCCGAGAAATTAAAATAATATTTTTTAAAAATGCAACCTCCAGACTTTTCTTTTGTCATTTATTCTGGACATTCATGTGTGACTTGCGATTTATGATATGTGTGAGTTTGCTTGTGTACCTAATTTGTATTGTAAGACATTGTTATTTTCCTTACTAGCATACATGTTTTGTGAGTTGCAGGCAGGAAATTTATGAATAGTCACATTAGAAAGGTTCATGCCCCTTCAAAATTCTACATTTGGTTAGATAACAAAATGAATGAATTGTCACTCCAATGTTCATGTTATGTACATGTATAAATGAGTGCTTGGTACTACAATCACTGTACCTCTGCTTGTATACCTGACTACAGTGGTTACAGTATATGCCAGCCCTCAAGAAATCAACAGTTACTACAGAAATGTGCACATTGTAGTTGGATTCAGAGTCTAACATCTTCCTTACTATTTTCAGGAAATAGAAAAGCGTAAGAAGGCTGAGACAGCAATAAAATCAGCAGTTGTAAATGCCAGGAAACAGGCATTTATTGGAGGTCCAGATTTTGAGGTGAGGGTGTGGTGATTTTGATAGAATCAAGAACAAGTGGGATCAAGGAACAAGCTTTACAAGACTTGGTAACGAGGGTAGAAATACATTTTAAAAAGAACTGATGATTGTTTTTACACAGCCCTAAACACTTTGCAAGTTGTCACATCATCTTCCATGATCATAACAATGTTACATGTGTATTTCATTGCAATCTTGCACTCAACATTGACAAAAACTATACAATGCAGGTACAGTATCCCATAGTTTTTCAAAGACATGTACTTCTTTATTATTATGTTGTTTCTTTGAAAGTAAATTTAACCCAGTTTACTAACACAATGCAATGCATACATTGATGAAAAGCCAATTATTTTCTATATTTATTTATTTTGATGCTTGTTTAGGAAGGGCCACACAGTGCTTTGAATGAAGAGGAGTTTTATGATGCAATAGAAACTGCTCTGGATCGTCAGGATGAAGAGGATGCCATCCATGTAAGTGTGCCTTACTATTGTTTTCTTTAAGAGTGCTTTTATTATGAGTGTTCACCCCAGTGCATGTGCCTTACCCTACGACATAAGTTAGGATGTTGACTGTTCACTCCTCAATGGCCACACCATTATTTGTTTGTATGTGATTTGTTCATTGAATCTCATAGCAATAAACATTCTAACTTTTTTTGCATAATTCTCAAATATATTTACTCATCAACAAATGAAACATTTTGGTTCCATCAATAACGTGAATTATCATTAATGATTTGCTGACTTAGCAACAGGTTCACAGTGTAAGATCAATCAATAAGTAAAACAATCAAGTGCGTGTCACTGAATGTCTACATCTAAAGAAGGAAATTGAACTTGCTTGTTGTGTTACAGGATGATTTCCAGGGAAGCACCTTTGTACCACCATCAGAACTGATGGTAGAGGAACCCCCTCACAGATTAAAAACTGAGGTACACTATTATAGTGGAGTGAAAATGGTGTTTCAAACAAGCCACAAGAGTTAAGTTTATTTCATAAAGACATGCACTAAAAGGGAACAATGGAGGAAATTTTAAGTGCACACAGACCTGATAATTTAGAATATTTTGCCTCTAAAATCAAATCTGCAGTGTAAATGAAGTATTGGAAAGTCTAGAAAGAGGTTTGGTGTGAAGATACCAACCAATTCATTTCTCACAAAGGATTATTTCTATATTTTGTGTAGGTTGTTATATATAGCAGGGTAATATATTTTGCAGCCATGTTAAAAATATGTAGAGAAGATATCATTTCATTCCTGTTCATTTAGTAGTGAGTCAACTGACCACTTTGGTAAATGGTTTAACTTGACAATTCTGCCTACAGCATAGGTTACAAGGGTGCTTACATGTACTTACTATCAATGCAACTGTAGTTTGATACAACATTTAACTCACCAAGAGGGTTGTTTTGAAACTAGACATATTTTTTCATACAGGTTGATGAATCAGTAAAGGCAAGCTTGCAGATTGTTTTGGAAAATGTAGACCATAACTGGAACTTAGTGTATGAGGATGGAGATTTGAAGGTAGAAACTTTTTTTCAACTTTCCCTTTACAGTTTTGTAGAGTTTGGAACAGTTTGATTTTTAATCAATTCTTCTGACTCCAGTATCTGCTTGATTTTGGCATGGTTTGTAACACAAGTTTAAAGTTTGTTCACGATGTTAAAACAGAAGCACGGATAATATTGGCAAGAAGAAGTCGTTTGTACAGCTGGATGTCCTTTTGTTATAAGAAAAAACAAAAAACAAAAATAACACGTTTTCTCTGAACCACCACCAGACAATCTAATATTTGCCACACAAAAGAACATTACAAAAACATAAAAAATAGGCTAGATGATATGTATATATATGTACGTGCATTGCAATTATCTGTAGGAAATTATCAAGTATCATTTGGTAGGTTCATTTAATATGTAAGTATTTTCCCCACAGGTCTACCGCCGTGATTATGAAGAAGGAGGTATAGTTTTGGATCCCATGAAAGCTACACATACTGTACAGGTACAAGCATAGTGTAGTTGTACATGTGCATGTACTTGTTCTACTTTTGATTGTGTAAACAAGCTAACAGGCAAACATCAGTGTCAGCTGTTGTTAACATACACTACAAGTGTTTGTTAAAGAGCAAGAAACTTTTCATGTATTTTGGCAAAGGTATGAAGTAGTGATCGTTGAAAAACTTTTCGAATCATGTTAGTAATATCTACTTCCAGGGACAAACATTATTTTTATCAACGTTTTCAACAATGTTCGTTTCTGACTACAGACCTTTTCCATACCCGAACATTTATTTCTTGCCTTTTGCTACTCTTGGAACATGAAAGAGTAGTTGCCGTAGTTTCATGATGGCGATGTTGCTGAATTTGATTTAGTGTCATATTACTGAGTGTTTTTGGTTCCATTGTCAGGGTGTCACAGCGAGAGAGATGGCTCACTACTTTTTTGACAAAGATGTTCGCATGGATTGGGAAAGTATGTACTGTAATATTCAGCCAAGAGTAGTGTCAAACAATCATGCAGAAAACTGGTTTTTTATGGATGTTAATTTAATGAGTTGTTACTACTGATCCTATGCAGACACCCTGAGCTCTAATAAAACATTTTATGTACACCATGTAGCAGCTGATTTCTTGATGTAAATAGCAGAGGTGGTGGTGATGTCGTCTTTTGCCCCATTGCCTGAAGAGACTTCTTTTTTCTTTTTAGCTGGTTAGCAACATAAACAATTTGTAAACAGAGTTCTCGCGAGCAGCTTGTCTAGGGGGAGAGATTTTGTATCATTATTGCGTGAAACACGAGAAGATGTTAAAAAACTTTCTTCATTACCTCAGCTCTGTATATGCTTAGATATGTCAATAGTATAGCTTCTACATAATCCCTTAACAAGTCCCCGCCCTTAATAGAACAAACTGAGAAACAAGTGTCGTTTGTTTGTATTCTCTGTGCAGCCACATTAGAGTCTTCGAGAGTTTTGGAACAACTTAGTGAGAGCTCAGTGATAATGCATCAGATTTACAAACGCGTTTGGCCGTCCTCCCAAAGGGACACTGTTTTTCTTTCCCACATCCGAGAAATACCGTCCTACGATGCTGGCGAGAGACAGGATAACGAAGTGGGACGACCATGGATTGTTTGTAACAATTCCCTGGATCATCCTGATGCTCCGGTATGATTTGTAATTAATAATTATTCCACGAGCGCGCGTTGAATATGGGAGATGGTAGATAGCCAACGAGGCTCGTGGCAATGAGTTGGCTATAGTGATCTCATATCCAACAAACGCCCCCAAAATATAGAAAACTAAAATAAAATAAAGGTTAAAAACGCCCCAAAAAATTACGCGTAGACCATGGTATAATGGTTCATATACCATGATGGTTAAGCCAATGAAAACTCTTGAATTGCATTACCCAGTGATCCAGTTTTTCATCAAATAAATGTACAAATGGTTTACTTGTGTTTGATAGTGATATGTGAGTACACACGAGCTGCTAGTTTACCAAATGGTTTGAGGGCGACGTGATATCTGCCAAATTTACTCTACATGTATGTGAATCAAGGACTTCTTTCTGCTTAAAAGTCAGACTACGCATAGGAAATTGCAAAAGCTAAGGGCAACAAAGCCTTAGCTTCTTGTAAAGACATGAGTGATCAGCGCAGTTATGTTAGCTTTGTTAGCTCCTTGTTGATTGGCATGTAAACCACGCGTTAGTTTTAGCGTGATACGCGCCAAACCTGTTAACCCATACTGTGTCTTATCTTTCAGACAAACAAGTTCGTTCGAGCTATGATTACGGTGGCGTTATTTTGTCAGACATTTATTGAACCAAGGGAAGAAGGACAAAAACTCACCCGAGATCATATATCCTGCCAAATTACTTACACGGCAAATGGTATGTGTTTTGTTACCAAGGGTACAAGAGGGGTGGGGTGGGGTGGGGCTAAAGGGGGTACTAGGGGATATGCGCGGGAACGCTTCTTGGATCCTCTACCCTTGCTATTTTCACTACCTCGTTCAGATCTGACCTTACTTAGGGACTGCTTCCGTTCGTGTGTTTTCCGATTGTGAAAAAATGGTTTCTGAGAATTATTCCTAACTACAAAACGTATTAATAGAAAAAATAGCATTATAAACTGCTTTCTAGAGTGAACAAAGCATGCCCTGTTTCAGGCCAAAATTTTCAAAATGTAAATCCCATTTTAGATCAAAACGGCTCAAACCCCGTACCCTTTGGCGCGGCACATACATCACATTATCCATTCTGTCAAAATCTAGAGGCAGTCGTAAGCTAATCTATGATAAGTAATGGTCAGCGACTGTGAACACCCCTGCAAAGCAGTTTGACAATGATGTGCAAGAAACTTACTGGACGAATCTTTGTCGAGGAGTGTTACGAGTGGAGGTACAAGCGTCAATAAAGGCTTTTAAAATATAACATAAGCTTTTGTCGTTGTTCACAGCCTCGTTGCTCTTCTTTTTACAGTTAATCCTGGGGGATGGGCTCCTCCTTCAGTAGTACGCGCTGTCTCTAAACGTGAATACCCGAAGTTTCTCCGCAAAATCAGCAGCTTCTGTCAAAACGCCTGCAAGGACAAGCCCATAACCATGTGAGTCAATCAGTGGGTGCCTACAGAGGAGCATGTCACGGCCAAGGGTATGAGCTTCTCGGAAAATCTGTGTCAATGAGAACTGGAAATACAACACGTCTAGATGGATCTTTGTCGCTCGCAAAAGAATCTCCAGTTCAGGGCAACACTGTGATTAAAACAGACAAGTGATCAGGAATTTGCTTGGTTTAAACCGACAGTGATCAATTGTAATTGCAAGCCATGAGAATTTTGTTACAAACCAACGAAATTGTATACACTGCTAGCCTCGCTGTCTATATGATCAGCCTACGTGCAGATATTTGTGAGGAAAAATCGATTAATGTTTATCAATTGCTGAAGGGTAATTCCCGAATTAATGACATGGAAGAAGAACGAAAATCGTTTTCCATGTATTGAAGCTAAAATAAGCGCACAACTCAATTCAGAACTGCCGATAACATTTTAATTCACTTTACAGTATCAACTAGGCAGTTGTCTGCTTACGATAGTAATTGTCGATTTTAAAGGCATCGGCAGTCGTAGTGCGCATGTCACTTTTAGAATAAACACGTAATAAATTAACAAATGTGAATGTACAGCTTTTTAAATTAACCCAAAATGATAGAAAATACGCGCAACGTAAAGAAGAAATTGTTAACAGAAATGACAGTTACAATTACTTGGTGCCTGCTTATTAAACGAACGCTTTTTCGTTGTACAAAAAATGTTTACATTGATGAAGATCTTTATTGAATTATTCTGAAAGATTAGGAGAAGGACAGTCTATTTTGTTACCGCCGCTGTAAAACAATCATGAGCTAAACGGACAAGAAGTTCAAGAAATATATATTTATTGAGGGTTTGACCGACAGGAAGAAAGCTGAAGACGTAAATAACTTTTCGTTTTCAAAACGACTTCTGTGGAAAATCAAAGTTAATGAACATGGAACAGTGTTAATGAGATCGTGTACATCTTATAATTCTAGTGAATGTTGATAAATACTAGAGAAAATTTCAAGCCTTGATGAGTTGAGATTAATTCTCAGATAAACCATAATGCCACGCCCACGTAAGTATGTATAAGGCAAGTCCTTCAAACTGGAGAGCAAGTTAAAGGTTTGCGGGTCTCATGTTAGACATCGAAAAATCAATTGCTTCCTCACAAAATAAAGCGTCTCCTTTAATTTGCTTTTGGATAGTGGAGACAAACTCGAAAGCGGAGTCTTTGTTCCCCTTGAGTAGCGGTCGGGAAACGGGCGACTCTGAAAAGTTCCGATTGGAAGACCAGAAGTATCGGAATTCAGGTCGACTTGCGCATGCCCTAACTGACAAACAAGTGGCTCAGTCGAGTCCGGCGTTGGTGTTTTACTTCCGCCCATTTCCGTTGTTTTTAAAACTAATCAAAATCTAGCCTGTTACAGAGGTCTCTAGAGTCGCTCGTTTCGTCAAGCTTGCGCAGTAGGGAATGAATGTAGACTCGTGGAACGAGATTGGCAAGAAGGAATCTACGAGCCCTTTCCCTCTTGACTCAGTTGATTTGATTTCCTAGATAATTCAACGCTTGTGGCCTTCAGAAAATATCGCTGGGTTGGTGAACTAAAAGCGTTTGATCACAGCACCTACAGACCTTCAGGAAGCCTTAAAGTGGCTTATGGGGGGGGGGGGGGGGGGATTTCCAGTGAAGTCCTCCATAGCGAATCAAGCCTTTTATTTAGCAAATGACGAAAAATAAACGTCGATTTCTCAAAAGTGTATGTCGTGGTTGATGTTTTACCAGCAAGTCACCATAGAGAGTGAAAAGCTATTAAAATTGCAAAAAATTAGATTTTGTGTCTTAAGTTTTCATCTGGAGGAGAGTACCAAATTAAGGTCATCCCTCACATTTGCATTGCGCATCCTTACTGCGCATAATTTATGGCGTCATTAGCGCGCGCTCGTGCACGCGCACATTGAAAACATGACGGATTTGCCTTGATATTGAGCTCAGTCAGTTGAAAAATGGCTCTAGCTCACCAACGAGCACGGGCACCCCAATTTTCTTTTCTAGTCATTGTAATCAACTAATCATAAGCTTTGCGTGAGAAAAGAGTGATCTAATTTCTATTGCTGAAAATTGAATAAATAAGAAAAATAGCAGATACACTGTGGTCTTTTCTTCTTTTGCAGTCGGTAACCACGTTAAGAAATTTGGTTCAAATTTTTAATCAAGGATTTAGCTTTCTGTCTGAATCAAACTTAAAACGTTTATTTGTGTCCGACACATTGTATTGACTGTAGTTTAATGCGTGTTCTTATGAGTCCGGGCTCACAAAGATGATACAATTGCTGGGAATGCGTTCTTATAATGAGCATTAAATAATGCCAAAATGAGGCATTTTTAATGCCTCACTGCTCCTTAATAAGCATGGGCACCCCCCTTTTTTATTTCAAAATTGAAGTTATCATAGGACAAATATTCAATGGACAAAGTTTGAACAAAAATCTATTGTCACTTTTATTTCAGAGGAATCACCTTAAATGATGATATTCCTAGCTTCTTTCGCGCCATGTTAGAGGTAGACTGTGATTTAAGTGCCGGCGCGAGGAAAAATGTGGGAATTATGAGACTCTGAAACGTTCATCCTTTTTAAAAGGCAGTTTTGTAAATATTAGAGTACACTAGGGTTACCTGAAAATCTAGTCGGCGACAAATTGAACGCTAAATTGCAGGTTTTTCCACTTCCGAAGACCATCTGAATCGATATCGTTGACATAACAACGTGTTCAGTTCAAAATTCACACGCACTGACCACACAACTGAGAACGATCCGTGTTGTTCGTGTCCCAGGAAAGTAACACTGGTTGATCTTTGTTATTGGCCGTCATAGTTATCTTGATCATGTAAGGGACTGTGCAATAATCAGGGAGCTTAAGAAACCACGACGGCGACGGCGAGGACAACGTCGTTTAAAAAATGAGAGTATATTTTAACTACGAATCTCGCGATACTCTAAAGTCATTTAAATTTTTTATCACTGTCACAGCTATCACGAAACTGAATCTAGGACACATCGATATATTCGAAATAAAAATTTGAAAAATTAGCCGTCGTGGTTCACGTTCTCCAGACAAGGCAGAATTTGGTCTTGTCACGTTGTTGTTTTGCAGAGGACGGCAAAGAAATGTACTAAGAATTATAACTCACGTGCACAGCCATTGTTCTCCTCATTAAACCTTTTGTTTAGCGACGTTGCCGTTGCCGTCGTGGTTTTCTTAAGCTCCCTAATTATCAGGAGGGGGGATGGGGCTGAAAAATGAAGCTCATATGGAGAAATACTACGTAGGCGTTGTGCCTCCCACCAACAAAGATAAGTTAAGTTCTGACCCCCCCTCCTCATCTCCCAAACATTATGACCAACTCTCCCCCCCCCCCCCCCCACCCACATTTATAGTAAAAGCTTAAATATACCTGAACTCACTGCTTGCTTTGTACTGTAACACGTTGGACATCAGCGTCTGGGACAAACAGTACCTCATAATTACGTTCGACAAAGCCGTCCAATTCTGAGCAGCCTGGATTGTGCATCGTCTTCTGAGTCCTCTGGATCGTCCTCTGAATCACTAGATGACCAACAAGAACATGACGCAGAACGCGAGCTACTAGTACATTGCCGCTTTCCCTCCACACTGATTTGTGGAGTGGCACAGGAGCGAGACCGACGACCGACCAATGTCGCTGTCCTCGCTTGGTTAATTGGCGCGAAAATCAGATTTGCCGCGCTTTTCGCCGCTCTGCATCATTTATCAAACAAGGCCGAGAAAACATACATAGTGGAGTACAGACAGGGCATTCAGTGTGTGACACGAATAAATAAATAAAAATAAGGTTCATAACTCCTACTAATATTGTAATGTTTCAAAGAAAATAATATAAATAACGTTTAGAGAAATTGGAAGGAGAAAAGATAAGATTTTGGGAACGAGGTTGGCCTTTGGTCGCGCTGCCGCCGTGTTTTGGCGGGAAAAGGTATGCTTTGTTTTTAGAACCTTTGTGAATCTCTCGAACCTCTGTAAAGTAGTGGATCGATTGGGCAGAAAATGGAACTTTCAAGTCCTCCAAAACCAACTCGAATAGTAGATTGTTTAATGCCAGATGCAGCAGAAGGAACCTCTTCTCCACAAACTGGGGAAACAACTCGACATCACCGCGTTGTCAGCGAACAAGTCTGTGAAGTCAGTCATATGGAAGCCGCTAGTTTGCCAGCTTTGGCTGGTGAAGTGGCTGTCGCGCAAAAGCAGCAAATTAGCGAACTTAGCAAGAAACAAGAAATACTCGATCAGCTGAAGGTAAGCTCAACATCATGAGGTTTATCGTCATATTGTTAACACCAGGAACCCCAGTGGGCTCCTGTGAACACTAAACGATGTCTTCTTTTCTCTATCTTGTTTGCCCTTTATTTTTTACTCACCGTGTGGACAAAATCAGGAGAAGACCAACCAAGGTAAGACTTATGTGTAAGTTAAGCTTACAATGAATATACTTTTATTTGAAAATAATGATATTATATTAAGTTCTGTTTTATTCTACTTTGGAATTGCTTTCAAGAGGTTCTTACAAAATGCTAAATATCCTGAAAGAACCTCGGCATCCAATCGGGCAGATTTTATTTGATTTTATTCTTACAGTTCAACTGAAGATCAAATCTGTAAAGGAAGAAATTGCTGTCGTTTCGAGAAAAATTTATTTGACCCAGGATGAAGCTTCTAGAAAGAAGGCAAGATGCGAAGAGCTTGACAGAGGTACTCGGAAATGTCTATTGATGTTCTACACCTCACCTACTTTGGAATGTGTTTCGACATTTTAGAGGCTTACGGGCAATTGCTTGAAAGTTCTACGCAAGAACCTTCGACTATCAAATTCCCCTCCACTCAATTTGAGCCATCTTAATTATTCTGCGGAAATCATCAAATTCTGCCTAGACTATACCGTAGGATCTTAGAACAGGTAAAGTTATCATGTGCAACTCTAGCCAATCATTCTATGAAATTTCGATTTTCCATCGAAAAACCTTGCATTTTTCCTCAGACTTAATATAGTAATGCCAAGAAAGAGTAAACAACACCCTTATGGGTACGAGAATATAGTGCTGGACCCGGTTGCTCAAAGGGCTTTCCACCGGATAAATCACCATCCAGCGAATACATGATGACAAAACACGCTACACTACTCCTATGGATAGGCTTCGTTTGGACAAAACATTAATTTTTCCTGACTCAATAGTACTACAAAAATAACCGATGCACTGAATAACTTCGCCTTTTTTGGAAAGAGAGGCTAGGTTTCGAATACAAAAATCAAGTTGTTTTCAACATCAGTTGTATATACTGTATATTAAAAAACAGTGGAAGTAAAAGTATATTTAGTCAAGGTGTAGGCAGTTGAGAAAGAAGTGTCCAGTGTTGCACGCTGTGCTAGGAATTGCCACTCTCGTATCGATCGCATCTCCTAGTAAAAAAGTTCTCAGGATGTAGTTCAACAACCTCTCGACACCAATCGGATCCTTATTATTACGAAGCAGTTGAGACGGATCCGTTCCTCTTCCTATATTTCTTTCCCGCCACAAAACTGTTCCATTCAGTTGGATTACTTTAATAGTTATATTTCTTTGCAGAGATAGTTGAACTCATCGCATCTCAAAGTACTCTAACCAAGCAGCTTGCCATGGCAAGTGACAAGCTAGATAGAGACAATGAGTAAGTAAAGATAGCAGATTCCTTTTCCTCACAACTTTACTGAGAAAATTTAACTATACTTTATCAAACTTGGGAGACATCTTTTTAGATCCTAGGTAAGTTTAAAAAGAAGGTGAGAAGCACGACCGAACCAAACCAAGTCTAATTGTTTCTACAAACCTCTCATGTCATTTCTGGCTTTTCGTGACGGGAGATGAGGTATCGGAAGTTCTGTACTTATTTTCATAACATATACAGCCATGGTAACGACAGAAAACTAACAGGAAACAAGTAGCTTAGTAAAAAGGCTGTTTCACCTCTCTAAGGTCAAACGCATTGTTCTAATTGTTTGAAAAAAAAATTGTAGTTGAGCTAGGACGTATCTCTTTTATAGAGTTATTATTAAAAAATATCAGGACCATTGAATTGCATGCCTATTTCTGAATCTGCTTAGAACATACAAGCAGTACCGGACAAAAATGGCGACCTATGCTAAACAAGTGGAGCAGTATGAGTTGAATTGCCTATTGTACCAGAACAAAGCTGAACAGAAAGCCAGGAATGCCAAGGTTGCAGAAGAATGTATGGTGTCTCTTATGTTAAAACTCAATCAAATGATTTTCTTTACTGATGTTGCGATGAAGAGCGGTTTTCAATTGAGTGTCGAAAAACCCAAACCAAACCACTGAATCACTTACCAATTAGACTAACTTACCAATTTAATTCTGGATTCATCTTGGCGAATTTTCCTGTTTTTTTTTCTCCTTTTTAATGTTCTTAATGTATAAGGTAATTGTAAGTAGTAATGTTATTTTAAATAGTCATGCGTTTTTATCATGAGCCCCTGGCTCGGGAGATTGGAAAACCACTCTCTACGTTTACGACTCTGAATAAAGTGTCTTTACCTTACCTTACCTTTCCTTACCTTACCTTATCCTACCTTACCTTACCTTACCTCACCTCACCTCACCTCACCTCACCTTACCTTACCTTACCTTACCTTACCTCACCTCACCTCGCCTCACCTTACCTTACCTTACCTTACCTTACCTTACCTCACCTTACCTTACCTTACCTTACCTTAGACTACGCAGCCAATCTCAAACCACCAAAACCAAGTAATTGTCTGATTACTTTCGACACTCAATTGAAAACCGCTCTATAAGTTACTGATTTTACTTCCCAAACTCTTTTAGAAAGGCTATTTAGTGAAAAAGTTCTCAATAGTTACTACTTTGAGTTTCCCGGTCTTATTAACACCAAAATCATTCCATCAAAATGTTGAGGTGTCTCACTAGTTTTGTGATTGTCTTATCCCCCAGTATTTGTTCGCATATACATGAGGAATTATTCAGTGCAAAATGGCAAGAAATTAAGACAAAAAGAATCTAAGGTTCTTACTTGCCAGACAAACTGTTCAAATAACTGACAAGAAATTGGAGGAACTTCATCAAAGAGAAACTAAACTTTAATAAGTAGTTTCTTAGAAATCGATTTTGAAATAAAAACTAGCGTCGTGACTTTTTAGCGCTAGTTTTTATTTCAAAATAGAAACTAAACCGTTAACAATAAAGATTAGCGAAAAAACTGAGCAACGACGTTTCGGTGTCATCCTGGCACCATTTTCAAGTTAAAAAATATTTGTGCGAAAAGTAAACTAATTTATACCAATGGTAGAGGTTCAGAAGCCGTAAAATTGGCGATGATCTCAAAGTACAAGAGCCAAAACCACCTTTGATCAATCAACAGTGCGTTGTTTATAACTATATATGTGATCTGTGTGATGCAGAATACGTCGGTTACACTAGCCGTCATCTTTACAAGCGCATTGAGGAACACCGATTTACCGCCATCGGAAAACACCTTCAAAATGAACACCGAGTTGATACAGTTGGTGACCTGACTAACAACTTTAAGATCCTAAAGAAATGTCAGGGAAAGTTCGATTGCTTGATCCACGAAATGTTGTGGATTCGCAAGAAGAAACCGAGCCTTAACACACAGTCAGACTCCATTCGCGCAAAAGTATTTGTTTAGGCTTTGAACAGACACTGAACTCATTACCAGTGTTTGACACCTCATTGGAATGAACATGAACATTGAACAGCTATCTTAATCTTAATTTATTCAATTTCGCACCTCTACCATTGGTATAAATTAGTTTACTTTTCGCACAAATATTTTTTAACTTGAAAATGGTGCCAGGATGACACCGAAACGTCGTTGCTCAGTTTTTTCGCTAATCTTTATTGTTAACTGTATTTCCAAATAGAAACTAAACCACTAGGAGAAATCATCTGGCGACCAAATGATCACGCAGTGATCAGAGCAAATAGTGTAATATTTTGGTGTTGTTTTTTTATATCGAGAAGTATAAAAAGTCGCACAATGTCTTTGTAGTGCAAGGATCTGCTGCTAGTATGATGCATCTTTACTTAAAGAGCATCATATGTCTCATTTTCAAGATTTCATATATTCTATTCTAACTCATCTATGTACTTTTTTCTTTTTATGTGAACTGATACAGTGGAACGTCTACGTAACTTTGAGGATGAGTTCAGACTCGAAAGCCTACGTGCTGAGGTAGTTCAAGAGAAAAGCCACAAGAAGCAGTTGGAAGAATCTTTGGCTCTAAAACAATCCGAGGTGAGCCTTGAACTGTTCCCGTATATTCTTCTCTAGTTTTTGTTGGACCATTTCTTTCTTTGTTCGGTAGCTGAGAGAGGTTCTTTGAAGCCTATTACAATACAACTTGGCGTTTAGCGAATCATTGCACTTTTCAGTTTTGTTTTAACCATTTCATTTGTTCTTTTCTTACTGTTCCTCAATTGGTTTAGTACGAGCTAATCACTTTTTGTAATAAAAAACCTCGAGTAACTTAACCTCTCAGTCCTGAGAGTTCGCGGAAGTAGTTTGAGTTTATGAATCACAGTCACGCACATAACGACACATTCTCCAACACTTTTACTTTAGCAGATACAAAAGGAACACGAGCGACGTAGACAACTGAACCGAGAGATTGAAATAACGCAAGTAAGTTTACACACATGACTGACGTCAATGATGTAACCGTAATATCCATTCGTGTTAGTTTTATGCAACGATAGAGAAAGGCCTCCCCAGCGTCATCCGCTGTAAGCGAGGTTGTTTTTCCCTCGCAAACCCCTAATGAACGAGTCTTCAAACGCCCTTTGCGTTATCTTTCACGATGGCTCGTTCGGGACTACAGTAGTTATGCATTCGATTTGCTAAACTCCAAGAGCAATTTTTTTTTAGGGGAAAGATAGAGAAACATAAATCGGGGATCAGAATGGAGGTCAGAAAACCACATTCACGTAATGCGCGATCATATAAATCTCACATTATTTTGAAGTTGTATGTTGAAAGAGTTCTCTGGATCTTGGATGCCGATACGTTTTGTATTTGGGTTGCTTGGGGTTTCACTAATGCTCTTAAATTCAGGACGCACTACGGACTACATGAGCACGTCAAATAGGCACTCAAAATGCATCACGTACTCGGTACGTCACACAGGCAGTGAAGGCGTTAACTATATGCCTCCAGTAATTTTCAATAATCTTTTTGTCCACCTAGAAGCGTGACCAGAATCGTGACAAGGTCCAGACGACCCGCAAGCTGAAGCGTCAGCTACAACAAGCATTATCACGTAATCAGCTCTGGAGCGAGGAAGCTCATTCTAACCTCGCAGAAGTTGAGAGTAAAATGGACGTCGAAGGACAAGACGAAGACGATGAAGTTTGTCAACTTGCACTGAACATTGCAGAACTCGACAGTAAAATGGACGAGTAACGAAATATATTTTAGTCCAGGTTTAATGGAGTAAATGATATTGTGTTGGGTTGTGTTATATTGTGACAAGTCCCTAGGGCACGTCATTTTTTTTTTTTTCGAAGTTTAAACAAGGAGGAAAAATAAATATATACACTGCATATACTGGTGTCCAAGGAGGGTTCAGTTTTTTGTTCGATGAAGCGCAAGGGTGCGTCATAGCGCTATTAAGTGATTCACTTCACAAACGTGATAACTAAATAATTACACTGTCAGTGTACAAATATCACTCGCTATTTATACTCTACTACGTTAATTTAGACGATAAAAGCGTCTTTTGTTAAGCGAAAGTGAATCAAACGATTAAAATCAGCTCAACCTACACCCCATGATCTCTGGCTGCAGTCGGCTCCAGATATTATGTAACAAGTTAAGATTAACTGTCGATTTTGATTCATCCAAGATTTATTTCTGGAAGCTGAACAGTTGCAAACAATCATCAAGAAATTTAATTGTAAAATTCATGTGTCACGTCCGAATGAACATAGAAGGGCAATTGCTCACCCATGTCGAAACACCGCCGCTTGCGTAACTGACCACGCGAGTCCACTTCATTGTGTGACCTTGGGATCAAATCCGACAAATTTAGCTCTTAGGAAGATCCAGTTTTCAGTCTACGGCTTTGTGTCAAGTACTGAATCTTTCCGCATTCCTTAGCATTTATAGCCTTGACGGTCTTTTCTCTGAGAGCCGTTTGGTTCAGGATATCGCCCCACCCTGATTCAAGTACTACTTGATTTTCATGAATGAAATGAAACGAACTGTTCTCTTTTAAAAGTTTCACAATGCTCAATAGTCAGCAATAGATAATTTCGTACTTTCGTGAGTTGTGCGTGCCCTTATTGTAACAGCAGACTGATAGATGTCAGTCTGAAAACTAATTACCTGTGGTTGATGATCCGTCACAAAAGAGTCGATCTTGACACCCACAAAGGTAAAACAAACGTCTATTCTTTAGCTCACGAAAGTCAAGGTTGAAACTGATATTTATTGCCCAGTGGTCGGAAACCTGATTGTAATAGTATTGAGCATGAGTAAGAGTTTTTTTCAAAGACTGACCTTGGCTGTACAAACATAAAGACTAGCGTTCAATTCATTCCATTTTCACTGTCAAGGTTAAAACCGATATTTTTAGCCTCATAGGAAGTTCGCAACACTTAAAGTACATATACGAAAATTTAGCTATCATGCCATTCCTTGTTTTCCATCTACCTATACTAATTTACTACGCCTTATAAAGAACTAAAATGAAAACATTGGGTTTTATCAGCAGGAAAAACCTCCCTGAAATAAGCACACTGTCGAAAGTAAATGAAGTACATCCATTCTTCTAATTTAGGGTGGATTCTCTATTTTCTAATCAGCCAGGGGGAACGTAGGCTGTTCCGAAAAATCAGGAGGTTCGACCGGAATCGGGGGCAAATTTCTCCTAACTTTTTTTGCTAAGGAGCAAAAAATTTGCTTCCAATAAATGAATAATCGAGTGGTTTGAAGAAATCAGCATTCTATTGTATTTCCTGATTACAGCCTGTTATCAAATAGCTGCCTTTTTTTTATCTGGGTGTCCTTGAACAAGAAATAAAAGACTGACTGTTCTTCAAGGTTGAAAGCTGCAGAATGCTTTGACGCTAATCGTTAACCCGGCCGTCGGCGATCGGTCGCTGAGAGCCAAGGTGACACTACTTGTTTTTTAGGTCACGCAATTAAGTAACTAATTATTACTCATTATAAAAGTGGGTAGGATACACTATATTGGCTCCCCTAAGTTGTTGTTTATTCTTCATCCATGGCCATGTGTTCATTCTATTCGATGTAATTAAAAGACTCCAAGATTTGCACTAGGGTAAGCCCTCTTTTCCGTTAAGTGAACACTAATTCCCATATTGTTTACCTACAATCGGATACAGTGAAATAGTTTAGCTTAACGGGACAGTCCATGGAAGAGGGTGGGGGTTCAAAAGTTACTCGCTATCACGAAAGCATCGACGATTTTAGCAATCTATATGAGAAGTACCAGTTAAATAAATGATAAATAAATAATTCTCATTAACCCTCTGTCGAGTAACTTAAGTTAGAGGTAGATGATTCCGTGATGCAGGCCCTAACTGAGACACGCTCTATCTGTTTGTTAGATAAACAGAGCCTTTCAAGTGTGACTAGCGACCTTGACATTGGGACACCATTTCAAGTAAACAACCAAGGTTACAGAGAAGCTATATAAATACTACCCGGGGTACATCACTGGAACAAAATTTGTTAGTAAACCTCGACTAAGCGTTCTTGTCTATCTAGGGACAGTCGACATGGAGGACATAGACAGTTCAGTCTTCCAAGAAAACTCGTTTTATTTCGTTTGTCTTTGCTTGGCCGTTACCCTGCTGCTGCTCTTTTTGGGATTGGCCAAAATTTGGAGAGACGACCGTCCGCCCGGACCATTCGGTTTACCGATTGTCGGGAGCCTGCTTCATCTTGGCGACTCGCCGCACCTCGCTTTATCAAAGATGGCCAAAGATTACGGAAGTGTCTTTTCCATTCGCCTTGGTTGCAGAAACGTGATCGTCTTGAACAGACAATGTGTCATTAAAGAGGCTCTCTCCAAAAAGGCTGGCCATTTCTCGTCCAGACCACCCTTTCATTCCTTTCAAATAAACAGCCGCGAAGGTAGGAGCATAGCATTCGGTGATGTTGGTCCATTGCACCATCGAAACAAGAAACTTGCTATCCGTGCTTTGCATTCTGTTTTTAGCGATGTAAACCGCTTTAACACCTTGGTGCACCAAGAAACAGAGCAGTTGTGCAACCTATTGACAGAGAGCACACCCGAAGCCCACGACTTGACTCCATACCTAAGAAATATCGTCATTAACTTTGGATTTAGACTAGTATTTGGAGACGATTTAAAAGAAGACTACAGCGTCCATTTCCAGAGCCTCCTGCAGAAAGCAACTGAATTTTCTGAGAACAATGGTGCTGTAAACCTGCTAGACTTCTTCCCGTGGCTTCATTTTGCGTTTAAAAAGCAGTGTAAAGCTACAAAAGCCGCAGTGGAAGAGCTGTTTGACTTTGTACGAGGTGCTTATAGGCAGCAGCGACATGCAAACATTAAAGAGGCTGGTGTTAATGTGGCGGCATCCTTGGATCAAATCATCAGAGAGGACATGTTGAGAGCTGGAAAACACGATATGGCGAGCAAGGAAACCAAACAGCCAGCCGCTGAGATGCCATTAGACGAAGAAGCAGTCGTTACAATGTTAGCCGACACTTTTGGCGCTGGGATTGAAACGGTGTCTACCACGTTATGCTGGGCCTTGCTTTTTATCCTTTCAGCACCTGGGCTGCAAGACGACTTGCAAGCGGAACTGAAGCGCGAGATAGGAACAGATCGCCTTCCCACTATACAAGACCGAGCAAAACTCCCTCTGCTACAAGCCACAGTACTGGAGGTCCTGCGAAGGTCTACTGTTCTCCCCTTGGCACTCCCACACTACACAACAGAAGACTCGACAGTCGCTGGTTACCGTGTACCGAAAGGAACTACCGTTTTGGCAAATCTCTGGGCTGTAAATCACGATCCGGATCAGTTCCATCAGCCAGAGATTTTCGACCCCTACCGTTTCCTCGACGAGGAGGGACAGTTTCTGTTAAACATGCAGGCTTTTGTTCTTCCTTTTTCTACAGGTGGAAGACGCTGTCTCGGTGCTACCCTTGCTAAAGCCGAGTTGTTCATGTTCCTCGGTTGCCTCCTACAGCGTCTACACTTCCAGCTTCCAGCAAGTAGCGAACCTCTCAACCTTGATGGAACGTATGGTTTGGTTCTGAAGCCTCATCCCTTCAAGGTGCTAGTTGAAGCAAGAAGGTTTGCACAATAACTGTCGAACCGTTAGAAGTTGTCTACCGACGAGTAGTGTTTCTTCACAGCCGCTTGACCCAACTCATGCATGTGTAGACAGATAGCTCTAGATCATGACTTTTACATAGTTTTCAGTAGTTAGCTTTTATGGTAGTATGTTTGGTGATTTGTCATTTGCTCCACTACTATTGAATGATCGTTACTGAAAATCGTGACGGAAAAAGATGGGAATAATTGCTGTTCTCACAAACTAAACATGTGCACCTAATTAACCAAAGTTCAGGTTAAAAGCCCGAATCCTTCATTTTATAGACATAAGATTACATGGCTGGATAGGCAATGACTTACCTGCGATGTGGAAAATCCACGTCATTCAAAACCTGGAGTAAACTTTGAATTTGTACCACACACCACACAAACAAAACTGGCTCTTGTTTCACTAAAGAGATTTTAAACGTGTTCACGATTCGGTGGAACGGGTAGTAAGTTAGTTTGATAACTTCACAAGCACACAAGGTTATCAAGTATCTTTCTGTGCGCTTTTATGGATCTTGAATTTCACTGTATTTCAGTGCCAACAACAATTGGTAGCTATAGCTTATGCTTGCTACCAAGCTATGCAAAACCAATAAAACATTTACGAATTTCGTTCATCTTTCAACATCTTAGTCAGCATAACTCCACTTTAATATAATTAATATCATGTCGAAGTTTTGGTCGAAAGGAAATCCCTGCAGGCTATGCAAAGGATGTTCTAGAAGTTCATATTTATAAGGAACCATGCAACTTTATCCGATGGCTCAGTGATATCGTGTTCTTATGTCTTAAACAACAAATTTAGAGTTGATACGCTTTCAACGTACTTTATGAAATTTACACCCAATTGATTTAATTTCACCTCCTAGTTTTCTTTTTGTTACAACATGGGAACAATATCAAAATTTTCAATTATTTTGAGGTAATATTTATCCGCACAATTTGTCTCCTTGATTGTCATACAAATATAAATGATGTTTAATACTATTTTAAGCTAAGAATTACTTTGTAATATTTCAGTTTTTCTCATATTTTAGAATTAAGTGTCACTATATCAATGACGCCGTTGCTGATCATGTGAATCAATAAGCAACTCTGAAAGGTTGAAATAAAGTTTCCCTTTTAAGATACATGTTAAGACGTGGTTTTATGGTAATCCACTCAGTCTTTGGAGCATCCAATGAGCTCTCTCGAAGACTGAGAAAGAAAAATAATTCCCATGGTTGATTTAAACCCCCTGGGGTTGAAAGTCTTGAAAATATCTGTCTGCGTGATGCTGTCAAACGAGCTGAGACGGGGGGTTGCGGACGTTGAAAATTTGTTTGTTCTCCAGACCTACTACACAACTTCTAGATTTGGGGGAGAGGTATCATTCCACTCTTCTTGATCCACGACTAATTTTTCACTTATGTTATGGTATCTCTTGCCGAGTTATTTGACTTTGCAGTCTAGCGTAAAGGAGAAAAATAATAATAAAAAAATTGAATCTAGGAGTAGCCATAGGAGCAATTAGAAAGCATGTTTTTGCCTGTCGATTTTCTGCATTCCTGGCTGACCCGTCACTTATTCAGCAATTCGTTTACTCAGGTGACCCAGACCATTTATCAAGCCATAGCAGGTGTAACTTTTAGAAACTTGTAAGCTTATGAAACGTTTGTACGGGCTGGTTTCAACCACAAACACTGCTTGTCCACTGCCCGGCTACTGCTTGGCCACCGCTTGGGTAGCCTGTGCACTCTTTCAGCAACAACAAGATCATGTGACCTAATGGCGCGAAATTTCCTATTCACTCTTTTCTCAACCCCCGTTGCATTAATGATCAAAAGTTGTAACAGATTTCTCAATTGTCTTCATTTATCAACCGAATTTTCATTATCCGTCTCCATACTACAAGCGAAAGTTTGTATTCCAGTGAAAATTATGGTAGATGAAGCTCCTCGAGACATCTGCCGACAAATTGTATTCCTCATCGACTCTAATCCATCGTTTTGGGGATCGAACTGTAGCTGCGAAAACACTTGCAACGCCATTCGATTGTGTGTGCTCAAAATTCTCACGTACTTCAGCAACATAAACGGTAGAGGAAAGCGATCGAATCTACGTTGGGGATACAAGTTCTTCAACTCTAAGACATTATCACATCAATTTGAACGACACGAGTTCAAAGATTTCTCAGTAGAAGTGTTTGAAGAGTTTGAAACTGAAGTATCGAAGAAGTTGAACGAATCCTTCGCACAAGTGAGCAATGCACTTGAACAAAATGAGCCGGACGGAGAGAAAGATTCTTCATTTGTTAAACCACCAGCTGGGGTTAAATGCATTTCTTGTGCTTTAACTAATGTAGTTCACGATTTTCAATGGGAAAGACCAGACATCAGTTCGCCCGTGAGAAGTACTCGCAGAAACAACAACTTGCTTCATGGCAACAGATCATCAAATACTCGTAATGTTACGTTTTTATTGAGTGGTTGTCCTTGCAATGATGAATCGATCGCTAACTTTACTGGTGAAACTTCATCATCTCTAAGAACGTTTGATAGTGTGAAGAACATTCTAATGCCTCCAATGTTGTTCAAGGAATTTAGAGAAAGACAGATTTGTTTACATTGGGTAAACATCGGAAATGCCCAGCAGGAGGTAATTAATTAGCTAACTATGTAATGCAAGTTTGTTTGTTTTACTTTCTTACGTAGAATGTTTGTGAAATTTTCTGTAATATGATCAATTGGTTAGCTTGAGTTTATTATATCTTAATAAAGCATGTGTCCTATGTCACACATGGTTTATAAAGTTATTATGCATGTGGCTTAGGTGCACATTTTTTGTTGTTATACCCCCAACTGAAATACATTTTCTGATTGGAGGATTGGAGGAGAAAGTGTCACATTTCATGGGTCAAAATTCACTAACTCCCTATTGCGAACGAAACTCAGTAACTCCCTAAGGTGAAAAAACTTGATAACTCCCCTCAGTTTTGCTTCTCTTTGGTGAACAATGAATGTCCCTTGATGCTTCTCCCCTCTAAGGAGAAGCATCATGTGATGCAGGGCTATCATTAAGTTTTGATTCACTCATAGCATTGATCTTCACACCCGTAAAAAAGTTGTTACTGTATGGGTGAATAATATCAAAAACAGGTAATTTCACCGATAACATCAAGGGCTTATCAAGCATACTCAGCCGTGATGGGTGTTACAAGTTACGGCCGTTAATGAGAGCTCTGATCAGTGATGACCCAAATTATGGCTGTATAGGAGATCAGGCAGCTTCATGCAGTTTTCCACTGTACTCTGCTATACAATATCTTCCAATTTATTGTTTAGTTTTTAATTTAGTGTCTTTTCCCCAGGCGAGGAATAGGGCCAGAAACGAGTTGCCTTCACTATATACCAAAAAGGCTGTTCATCAAACATAATTTGTACTGATTTTATTTCCTATTTTAGAATACTGGCTTGAAATCATTATTGCAGGCTTTAGTGGAGCAGCTTGGTGGACGCCTGATACCTCTTTCTGCAGTGATTTATGCTGGGAACATTTTCTCTTTGGGTTCTGACCTGATGAATACATCTGGAAGAAGTGTCTCAGCTGGCAAAGAAGTCATATCCTATGTTAGCCATGGACCATTGCTACCTTGTAAAACTGTCATGGATTTTTATCTCCGTGGAAAGCCAACAAAGTTATCAGAACTAGTTAATGCTACACAGAATCAAGCAAAGTTGGGTTGTCCTGAAACCACAGGATTTCTATGTTCTTCAGGTAATAATTCATTGTAAAGAGTAGTGATTTCAATGGCTTATATGCCAAAGAAGATCAATGTAATATATGCTGTAACTGTTGTTTCCCTTGTGGTTGAATTTTTGCTTGGATTGAAAAATTTTAGTGTGATTCCAAGTGATTGCCTCACTGTTTTAGACCAATCTATGTTATCTTTATGCCCTTGACACTGCCCATTTTAATTTCTTACCACTCTTGGACACACATCAGGTACTGATGAGAAAGTCCATTGTGCTGTAAAACTTCGCTTCATGTTCCAGCCAGTACCAGAGCAGCAAGGCCCAAGAGACTGCCATCATAGTGCTTCTGATAGAACAAATGATGCTAATGATCAGCAAGCTTCAACACCTGAGGTGTCAACCTCAGAAAAAGACAAAAGCCCTCCTAATCTTCTGTGGATCAGAGGAGTGATAAATCAAGCCTGCATCTGCCCAACATGGTTGCATCCCACAAAAGGATATTCATGTATTGGCATGGATGACAGACATGCAGATGATTCACCAAACTCTGCTTTGTGCTCACAGAGATTTATCTCTGGCTGGTTCCAGGGACTCTTACTTTCCTTGGCAAATGATAGCAAACTCCTGGTATGTAAAATTGGTTGTGTCTGTTATTTACTGGGAATGTTTTTCTCTTGCAAAATCAGGATATACAAACTAGCTTGTAAGTGTAATTGTCCGGGTGAGAGAATAGTTCTGCAAAGAACTGTTATACATGACAGTAGATGGTGTTGTAGGTCTGCCTCTGACTTTTCACGACCTACATGTGAACAAAACTGACAGATGAACTCAAAAAACAGCTCAGTTTGACTATCAATAGGTGGAATCATTGACAGAAACTTGTTATCTGCCCAATTACTGTTGACAAACTTTACACAAGTCCTACAGTCACTATTGTGTACTTGATGTTAAAGAGTTTATACAGAAGATGTTCCTTATAAACAACAACAAAAAATTACATCAATTTGGGTATTTTGTATGTATACAATAATACTTCTGTGACCATAGAGTCTTGACAAGAGTGTCTCGAGGCTTAGAATATCCAAATAGGCCATATTTGTATTCTCAGTAATGGACTGGAACTAGCTTGCAATGGAGGCCTCATGGGGGAGAATATCATTAAAAAGAGATTAATGCCATTTGCATTAATTTTGAAAAGAATCCCTGCATTAGCCTCAGTTGCAAATTAGTTTTTGTCACTTACTGAGAATACATGTACGTATATGGCCTATTACATTGTAGGAGCTAAAAATAACATGTGGGATCTTTGTTAGTACATGTACATTTACATCTGATTAAGTCTCGCACAAGGCATTACATGTTGGTGATATTGATGTTGCATAGTTTGTAGCATTGTCTTGATTTTTCCTTGGTAGGTTCTTGACTTTATCGACTGTGATAGTGGACTGCCAGTT
This sequence comes from Orbicella franksi, assembly GCF_964199315.1. NCBI lineage: Eukaryota > Metazoa > Cnidaria > Anthozoa > Scleractinia > Merulinidae > Orbicella > Orbicella franksi. The sequence goes on from NC_138145.1 coordinate 26,375,985, forward strand.
AGTGGAGTACTCCAGCCCATGACCTCTGTCTGTGGTGTTATAAGTGTCATTGCATTGGATTTTCTTGTGAAGTTTGATAAGTTACTGCTTTGGAATGGCAAGACTGCAGTTCTGGATATGAAACGTGTGAAAAACGCAGAAACCTCCCACCTTTTGGTTAATGAGCACAGATCCAAAACTGTTTATAAACCAGCCAAACCACTTGGATACAATGAAGTCTTTGTTAGGCTTACAAGATTGCAAAATAATGTGGAAGGTATCTGTAAACCAAAATCAGAGCATACAGTGTATTAAGTCAGTTGAAACACAATCACACAACCACCATCACTGAGGTTTTATTTCAGGCAAAATTACCGGTGAGTTGCCATGATGACAAGGTGACTGTAAGACAGGCTCTACTGTTGTCATTTAGCATTATCTGAATTCGACTAATCACACTGACAACACAAGCCATTTTGAGCAGAGTTGAAGAATTTATTAGCAGAAATAGAGGTAACATAGCAACAAACCATAAAATTTTGTCACACTTTTGAGAAATAAAAAGAACATGTTATCTTACATGTACTAGGATACATGGAAGTTAAAGTGCTTGGCTAAGAAAAGAATGATCAAACTACAGTCTGATTCATATCTCCTAGTATACATACTCAGTTACAAAGCATGTGCAATGATAACTAAATGCAAGTGTCGTATGTGTTACACTTATGAGTTGCAATTCTTAAATTACTTTGCAATAAATCTGACAGGTTGTTAGCTGAAAACTCTGATTTTTGTGATATTTTTGTTGGTCTGGCAGCAACTGATTCAAGAACATTTGATGCTGGGTTTGTTGATCCATGGTGCTCTTTTCCTGATGTTGATGATAACAATAGGTTACTTTGGAGTGAGCTGAGCAGGTACATGTACTTTAGGTTATACTATATGATAAACAATACATAGCAAAAAAGATTTTGTATGGTGCATATTAAAGTGAAGGGGTGACTATTAGTTTTCCAAGCAGTGTTATTTGGGAGTGTTGCTGCTTGATTCATTTCAGAATATGCAGGTAATGAAAAAACTACCCAAAGCCACTGATTCATCAATGATTTAGCCTGAGCGTTTTAAAAATATTTATTAATGGGATTTCATTTTTGACAGAAAAAAAAAAGATTTGTTAAGGCTATATAAATCATGTTTAAGATGAGAGAGCAGATGTATGGCTCACCTGCTCAATACAGAGTATCTTCAGCATTTTAAAACCAGATCCTTCAAGTGTATACTTGTATGTGACAACAAAGACACATTAAATTGATTCTGACACAATTGACAGAGTTGATGAGTCTGAAGAAGAGAAAGAAGCTGACAGTGAAGACAGTGAGTCTAACCTAATGAAAGAACTAAAGAAACTTTACAACAGCAAGGAAACTAAGTCAACATCAATAGCTTTTAATGGAAGGCCATCACCAAAACAGTCCAAGGTGAAGTTAAACACTCCAGCAAAAATGAAGGGGAAGAGGGCTGTGTTGAAGCAGAGGTAAGAGAAGAATAGTCAAAGAGTAGATCTGTCTCACAATTTTGAAAAGAAGTTATAAGTTTGGTTAATTTTTCTATAACTTTGCATCCTGCCTGTTTCTATTGTTCCTGACTTCTAAAGCAATACATTTGTATTACCTGAATTAAGAGTTCAAGTGAATATATTAAAGATCATATATTCAAATTGTGGAGTGGGCTGAAGACACAAATGATCATTGCAGTTGTGTGCACAGTTGTTCTCTTTGAGAATAACTAAGGCATAAACAACATACATGTATTATTATGATCATGACCTTTTATAACATAAAATTTAAATGATGCATGAATGGATTATGGTTGACTGCCAGAAATACGTCTGCATTTGCAGGCTAGGATTATGGTAGCCTCTTGTCAGCTTTTCATAAAAAGGGTTTCTTGAAAGTCTTACCTGTAGCAAGTTAATATGACTTGTGTTGCACGGTGTAAAATATTAAAATGTTTTTTTCTCTTGAAGTAGAGATTTGGAAAACAAAACAGAAACAAAAGATCAGAACAACAAACTGGATAAAAAGGAAAGTCAACCTGCAGTTAACAACAGAATAGGAGACAGCTGTACCAACAAGGACAAGCAGATGAAGACCAAAAGCATTGGAACACAAGACGTCCCTTGTGATATCAAAGGTGTGTTGGTTCATGTACAATTGTCAGACATTGTATGCTTATACTTGCCTATTTTTAGAGTGTTTTGTTGATGTACAGTACATGTAATAGCAAATTTCTCTAGCACTAAGTTTACTGCTGTCGGTCTACTACAAATTCATGCGCATTAATTTTAACTCATTTGAACAGGATATCCAATATATTTTGCAAATATTGCATTCTCAACATTGCAATAGCTGAAACACTTGTACCATAATTTCTGTTTCATAAATTAAAGGTTACTCCTACTGACTTTATTATTGTCACTTTCTATATCTTCATTGCCTCAAACAATACAAAATATTCTGCCCCATAGATGAAGCAGAACTGGTGAAGGTTGTTCATGATTTATGTGACAAAGTTGTTTTGGAGGTAAGATCAAGCTAAAATGTATTTGGAGCTTTGATGAATTGTTCTTGACTAACATCCCAGTTGTCAACATAACCAGTTAAGTCAAATTGATTGTAGTGCAATATTTGTTACATATCCCTATTCTTTTTTACTAGGAAGCAAATATACTCGACAACATCACCAACATAGTGACACTAGTTTCCTTCAGTTATGCAAAAGAAGAAGCTGATAGAGAGAAGGTGTGCATTTCTGTGCTTTTGTCTGTTTAGTTTTAGATATATGTACATGTAGTTTTTACAAACTGTGAAATCTTTTAAAACTACACTAAGAAGCTGAGCCAGTGGTTCCCAATAGTTAATTGACAACAGCATGTATCATAGATCATACAGACAGACAGACAGACAACCGTTATTCAGTACACGTCATGTTGTTTGTGACACACAATTGATGAAGTTTATTTTCGCCAAAAGCTACTGACAAGTTCCCATCAGAACTGACTTTGGATTACAGAGAGTTTGTGCATTATAAGTCTACTGATCTGATGCATATCCTGTTTCAGGACTGTCCTACAAAGTTTCTAGGAGAGCATTTCCTTCTAACAATATCAGCTCTTAAAGAAAAATATGAAGGATGCAGTGATGTCATCAGAACTGGACAACAAGTCAGAGAGTGAGTTTCCTGTGGTGTTTCAAAGTCACATACGGTGACATTGTCGCACATTGTACTGTGGTTGCCTTTCCCTAGCCCCTCGTTTTGTTTTACTGCATGTATAGTGCTATAGATTAGCAAAAGAAGGGTAGTCTCTGACGAGATAGTCTTAAAAAAGTTGTGTTTAGGTTTTTGTCTTTCTTCTAATAGCTCTGGGTTTGTTACAGTATTGTACAGTGTTGTTGTTACATTTGAAATGCCCGAACACATGTAGTTTGCTAAAACAACTTGATGAAAAAGTAATACGAGTTAATAAGCATGGTATACCACATTGATTGCCTTTGATGCCTTGCTTTCAGGTACCAGCTTCAAATCCTGCTAAGAATGGAGATTGCAGCTCTTACAAATGCCGATGAAAACAGTCCCCTGGTTGAGGAGGTAGTAGTTGAAACGTTTTTAAACTGATGTGTGGTCTAGTAACTGACACGGCTTTTACAGCATACATTTACATTGGCCGTCTTACCTCATAGTGGAGTTCTTTATTGATATTCCGAGAAATCTTGTTGGGAATCTAATTGCTATACCACCACTATCACAGACAGCTGGTTATTGAACTTCAGGTTGCGTTCCTTTGGGGTGATCTGGATCAGGGTCAGTGATCCAAAATCGCTCGGATCATGGTGCATCAAAGAAGCCAATGAATCCTTGACCAGAGTGGATTAATCGGTGCTTTTGATGTACCATGATCTGAGTTTGGATCACTGATCTTGATCACCACATAGGGACACGCCCTTAATGAAGGAGCACACGTCCAGTGTACATGTGGTCTTTAGTGTAGTGTGAGATTGAATTCGAAGAGTCGATAGTAATACATTAAACGTTCTCCCATGTCTTGGGTTCCAAGCAAGGCAACGATACACAAAGATTCCATCGCGTTAGTGTTTGACTGTTGCTTGTCACCATGGCACTTCGTGTTATTTTAAAAGTAACCAGGACTTGTTGTTTTTCAATGTTCGTGTACTGTAGGTGACTGCACTCTTGCGAGCCATCTCGTTCATGAAAGACCCTAAGTTTCTGACTGTGTATCTACGCGAGGTACTTCTTAAAAGGTACGTAACTACGTGCATTTGTTCATAACTATCTACACTTCATTTTCAGTTGAAGTATTTCTTCGCCTAGTGCGTAGTTAGGGACGGCTTTGGGCAATTTTCCCCACCAAAATTCCTGCACAGCAAAAACTGCTGAAACAAAAGCGTGCAAGGGGAGCCTTGGAAAAAGGGGAGCCGTGGGAAAAAAATCGAGCAAGTGCCTTTGTATTATCCAGGTCCTGTTTTAAGTTGAAAAACAATTTGCACAAGTTATTGCCCACCAAAAAAAATCTTGCACAACCTGAGCGTGAGAAAACAATTCATGCCCCAGAAAATTGCTCAACCACCCCCCCCCCCTCAAAAAAAAAATGGTGCGTCCCTTAACTACCGACCACCCATCCAGGTACAGTCACAGCCTTGCCAAGTTCCTGTGCGGTGTTTATGAAGGTCTGATGATGCGCCCTCCCAGGGAACTGTTGACACCCTCCAGATGGTCCAGCGATGATGAATCACCCATCAGACGCTCCGTCAACTCCAATTCCAGCGCTAAACAAGACTCTAATCAGCCAAGGTAACTTGCATGGGACGACAATTGTATTGAGTATGTTCATGATGGACTTCGAGGGTGACAAATTTTCAGTGGAAAAATGGGAACACGTCATACAGGTTGCCATCTAACAACATGGATTGTAGATACATTACTCGCAAAAAAATTCGGACGTTTAATTTTCGGACACTATTTATCTCATTTCGGACAAATTTCGGACAATTTCGGACACTTTGCTCAAACATACCTAAAGTAAATTTACGCTTACAAAAGACGAATTAGACTGTAACAACATCTGTAAACATGATAGGTCTACTGCAGCCTCAAGGTTTTACCAATACACCGACGAAAAAATAACACAAATTCTATCAAGCCGTATGTCAAGTCGTGTCTCAACAAGAGTTCGCTCCATGGAGCCCGATATAATTGATAAAGGAAACTAAGAGCTTTGGAGCTACTTCCAAGTTTTGTACTGTACTGTAAATATTTCGGACGCCTAAAAATTCGGACGGTTTTTCTTCGGACCCTCTTTTTTGTCTGAAATTAAAATCATTCGAAATTTTTTGCAAGTAATGTAGGTTAGCTTATACAGCGAGAGTCTCGTCTCGCGAGAGCGTGGTAACTTACTTTTGAGCTATACTGTATGATTGACTCTTTCTAACTTTTGAAATGCACTTTGTGTTATTTTAGGAGCAGTGGATGCCGTGTTCTCACCCGCCATTTGAGTGTCACAGATGCGGTTGGTAAAAGAAGAGAGATCGTTGTACCTGGGAAAGCAAAACCAAAAGATAAAGAGAAGAAAAAGAAAGAAAAACCACAAGGCTCCATCAGTTCACGAGGTTAGTCTTACGAGGACCTATTCCCCGCCCCCCTCCCCCCCCCCCCCCACTTTTCATGGGCTGCCGTGCATAGCGATATTCACAATATATCTAGTGACACTCTAACTTTGACACATGTGCATGGCCTGTAGGTGCAAGCAAGAAGGAAGAGAAGAAAGCCACAGGTCAGAAAACGCCAGTTAAACTAGTCAGACGAAATCTTTTCACGGAATCCGAGGAAGGTGATGAGAATAATTCAACTGCCAGAGTGCCAAGGAAAAGAAAGCTGTCAGATTCAAGAGGGCAACAGGATCAAGCCAAACGACGATTTCACCGGAGAAATACTGTGGGTATGTACATCTACGTTTGCCACTGCTAGTGACTGTTATGGTATTACCAACTTGGACATTTTGTTTGCATTTTCAAGCACTGTTAACACTACAGTAGTATCACCATTACTTAATGCTTTAGGCATCTAAATGACGCTGACGATGTAAAACAATATCGCGAAAAGTCAGTTCACAGATGGTGATGCGGTTCTCGTAGCTCTTCTGACGCTTTTACTGACACATATTTCCTCTTCAGGGGCTAAACGCTTTGAATTTCAAAATGAATTTGGCCGAGACCTTGGTACAAGGGCGAGATGTTTGGACACGCATAACTGCACACTTGAGCTGCTCACGCCTCAGTGAAAAAGGCACGGCGTACTAAGAACCAGCATCCAGTTGTAGTGTGTATTATTATTACAATTTACTCATGATTATTGTTTTGGTTTGTTTCAGGTTCCTTCTCAAAATCCGCTGTTCAGGAGACTCCTGCTCATAAACAGGTCTCCCATGCGTTGTGGAATAAACAAGATCGTGCCAGGTGAGATATTCCCTGTGAAAATTTACGAATTACGAAACGCAAGAGTAATACCACATATGATGTCAATATTTCATAGCGGGCACTACCCCTAACCGGGCTTCTCCGTCCTCCATGTAAAGTCATAATGCAATAGGCAACAGTTGTGTGCTTAGTTACCTGGCCTATAAATACAAGCGAGGCTGGAGGCGACCTTGCTTTGACACAGACCTCTCTGCTTTTCTAATTTAAATACCAACTAGTTAGCATAAGAACAGCTTGATTATCACATCAAAAGCAGTGAGGTCTTTATCAAAACAAGATCACCTGCAGCCTCGCTGCCATTCAAAGGCCAGGGCCCAGTTGTTCGAAGGCTGGATAACGTTATCCACCGGATAAATTGCTCTCCAGTGGATAAGTGTTGACTAAACAAACCACGCTATCCGCTGGATAGTGTTATCCACCTTTTGAACAACCCAGGCCAGGTCACTTGCTGAAAGACAACTGTAAAATAGTTTATTTTTCAAAATGGCACGATTCCTGCCTCGGCCCCTATGTTTGTTATAGAACTTCTCACTCTTATTTTACAGACAAATTTGAGTGCTATATTCATGTCAGTTAATATTCATGTCGCTTATCACCGTCTCATATACTTGTATTCCAGGAAACGTTCCAGAGCTTATACAGAGGTGCATGTTTTACAGGAGTCACCCCTAAAAGAGTTACAAGCAGGTAAATTAACTTGACTGTTGTGCTGTGGGGTCTGTCTGGCTTTCTCTCTCTAGTATCCAGGATGACTATGATCACAAGACACGATGCGAGAGGGTTGGACAAGCTTCTCGTTCTGTCTCGTGACGAACACAACATTTGTTCTAGCGTGTATTTAAAGCTCGTTGTATAAACCAATTTTTGGGGCTCAGCCCGACACTCAGTTTGGAGTGGTCACAGGATTGTCATAAATGAACATTTCAATATTTTTAGTGATTCAACTAAGTAGGATACAATTCTTTGCAGGAGAGATGCTTCCTCGAAGAAGTCCTCGGAGGCCGCCATCATTGCTCTCCCAGCGGAGTCAGTCATTTTATGGGCGCTCAGCTAGTGTAGGACTATTGACCAGGACCAGTTCCTTCACGGGGTCATACTCTCGTGACTCCCCCAAGAAAGAGCCCACAGCGGAAATAGATTTTGGTTCTTCTAAAAAGACCCCTCAGAAGACGTCCTTTGCTGCGGCTGTTTCGCCGTTACGGTTCTCTCCTCGACAGAGGAAGAAGTTTTCGCTGCACAGTTTGTTGACCACCGCAAAAGAATGTGATCCAAAGGAAAAACATTTGACGAGTCTTCATAAACCTACGACACCAAAAGAAAAACGTCTGGGCACCAGATCTTCTCCGAGACTCCTCAAGAAGCGGTCGTTTTCTTGTATTGGGTTTTCGTCTGTTCCCTTCCCTGGCGTTCAGGAAAAGAAGTCAGATCCCCTTCGTGCGAAGCCAAGATCATTTGAGAGTACAAGCCGCAATTCGCTATCAAAGGAGGATGTTTGTTCCGACAATGCTGTACAAGGAAGCTTGATGAAAACGCCAAAGAAGCAGAAAACCGATGACTTTTCAGAGGTCGGAAAAATCACAAAAAGAAGAAAAATCACCCCAAAATCGACTTCAGCGAAGATGTCGTTTGCTACCGTCTCGCCTTTGCGGTCGTCTTCTCGGTCCTCTCCTCTGCAGAAGAAGTTTTCGCTGCAGAGTTTGGAAAAAGAAAAACGTTTGCCGATTCCTCATAAGCCTACGACACCCGAAGAAAACCTCATGGCCACTAGATCCTCTCCAAGACTCCTCAAAAAGCGCTCGTTTTCTGGTGTAGAATTTTCGTCTTTCCCTAGAGTCCAAGAAGAGAAGTCAGATCCTCGTCGTGCAAAGCCCAGATCATTTGAGAGTACAAGCCGCAATTCGCTATTAAGGGAGGACACTTGTTCAGAGGATGTCGTGCAAGAAAGCTTGATGAAAACGCCAAAGAAGCAGAAAGCGGATAGCCTTTCAGAAGTAGGAAAAATCACTCCAAAATCGACTTCTGACCAGTCAGAAAAGCGAACGCCATTAAAAGATCATCATTTGGATGAATGTGTTGTTCTTCTTACGCCAATTCGACGTCCCTTAAATTCTGCCGTGCATGTTTCACCAAAGATTGTAACTGATGAATCTTCTGCGTGTTCAAAAGGTCACACTCCCCCTGGTGTTGCGGAATCTTCAAAACAAGGGGTGGATTCGGCAATAACGCCGGTAGGAACACCCGTTAAGAACGACGTCAGCTCAGCAGTCCGCAGCTCACCGAGATTAGCGGGACACCGAAGCAAGCGCGACATTTCCGAGTCTTCCAAAGGAGCATTCCACGAATCTCTATGTAAATTTACAGATTCTAAATCGAAGGATGAAAAGTTAGTGAATCCCAGCTCTGAAGACTCCCTAAGGTTCACCGGGGAGACTGTGGAAAATACCAGAACCCCTGTTAAGGATCGTCCTTTTGACGACTTTGTGGTGCTTCTGTCCCCAATTAGGGGGCTTCTAACATCTCCAGTGCACGTGCTATCTCAAGAAAAAATCGTGTTGGTCACTCATCCGGGCTCTAAAAGTACCTGTCAACTTGACGAAAACCCGGATAGCAACATGATGACCGGTGATGCCGGAAAATGCTCTTTATCAAAGGAGGATGCTACAAGCATTAAGCCACCTCGTTTGTCTCTCCGCATTGCCATGTCTTCCGCTCTTGATGCATCAAAAGAACGAAGCCTGGGGAAAATATCCCCAGCAGTAAACGGCGAGTCCACCGGTGTGACTTTTAAAGCAGACGGAACGTTCAGCTGTGCGAGTCTGGTCGAAAATGATGAATGCTGTGGCATTTCTGCCGCAACTGAAGAAGCGCAAAGAAGCGTCTCATATAGTCACTTCCAGGGAGCTGTGCTGTCTCCTGGCTCGACCCGCACATCTCCTAAAGAAGCTCAGTTATTATGGAATCAGCGTCCACAAAACTCAACTACTCCTCAGAAAAAAGGGAAAAAGAAACCTAATGGTGTGTCTAATTCACCGGCTGAACGTACACGTCTGAGTCCTCTCAACCAAATACTACGGCAGCAAAAACGAAAAAGATGTTTTTCAAGCTCTCCCGCGGATAAGCGTTCTAGAGAAGTGTGCCGGGGTTCACGTGACACTTTATGTGCACCTGACACTTTGTGTGCACCTCGAAGGACTCTAAGAAAGAAAAAGTCAGTGCGAGGCAAAGACGTGGACGAGAATAGTTCTTTGAATGTTTCTTGTCCCGTCGTCGTTGAGGACGACAATTCGATGTCGTCAGAAGATGTGGTCAATTGGCTTTGCGAAATGGAGAAAGAATATGACCGTTCTGTGGCTGAGAAAAGTGAAGTTTCGAAGTCGCCCGCAACAAAAAAGAGACGAATTGACAAATCTGTTGTGTTCGGTAGGAAACGCGCTGGGAATGAGGCCTCAAGAAAGCAGAAGAGCAAGAGTACGAATTCGTCCTTGAGCAGTGACACAAGCTACGAGGAAGACGATGAAGTGTTTCAGAGTCCCGCCGCGTTAGCTTCAGCGTGTCTCAGGCGGAGACATTTGAATAAAACACCCTTATCAGCGAGTAGCATTAAATTGTTACAAGAATCTCCAATACTTTGTGATAGCAAACTTTCGATGTCGCCCTCGACCCCTACACGAAGCTGCTCCGATGTATCTCCGAATCCCGAAGAGTACAGTCGGAGGGGAAGACTTGCGCGGCGAAAGTTCGTTCAGAGGAGAGCGAGCATCTCGGAGAACTTCGTTGATGACCAAGAGGAACCGATAGGGTTTCATTTGAGAAAGCGACTCAAACTCAATACTTAATTTTCACTTGCTTATCTTAAGATTTGGTTTTGGAATTGAATTTGCAAAGTTGTACATATCGTAGTCTTACTGCAATCCGAAGCCGAGATCTTTTATTTGTGATGTAATTTTCGTGTTGAACGACGAACCGGCTTTGACATAAGTCAACTCTGCCCTCCAAGTCCCAAATCCTAGAACATTTTTTGGTTTTATGTTTTTTGCACTCACTTGTCGTATAAATGCTGCCTTGTTAGCTGTATACTAGCTCGTATTGTTTTTAAATAATAAATATATTTGTGCTAAGGAGACGAAAAGTTTGTATCGTTGTATTTTGGTGAAAAGTGGGATCCAGATCATGTGTCGCGGAGAATGAAACTTTTCTTTTTCTCTTTCGACTTCGTGATTTGTCCATCGAGAATCAACAACTCGAATAAACTCAGATTAACAGATTGCGTATCGCGAGGAAAAGAGGCTAGCGGGATATTTTAAGATGTGCCAATTCGCGACTCCAAAATATCCTTTCACTTGGTTGACAACAATAGCAACAACGACTTTATTTGTAACCAGCATTTAACATTTTGGTTTAAGTGTATGATACGAAATGCTCCCCCCCCGTTTTTGTTTCTTTGATATGTGTGAAAAAACCATTCTGAGTTTGCAACATAAAGAGAGATTGCCAACCTCGTTCCCAGGGCTATTCCCTTTGAAATCGGGAAAAGCCCTGGTAACGATGTCTGATTTCATTCTCGTCGCCATAGCCCTTTCTCGTTTCTCGTGCCAAGGCCCCGCCGGCTAAGAGAAGCGAAAAGGGCTATAGGGACGAGAATGATTTAGGTGTACTTCAACTGCTTGCCTATGTTCAGATACAGTCCGCCATTTTGACAATAGGAAAGTCAAGATGAGAAGGGAAAATACTTTCCTATCCTCTGCTGGAAAGAAGAATGACGCTGTTATTGACGAGACTGAAACTGAAGATGAACTTTTACCTTGGTTCACCCCACACCCCTCCCCCATCGTGAACAATCCGCGTATCAAAAAATGTACTCACAGTTAAACCACTTTTTGTCATATACCTGCCATTATTTACGTGGTGTGCAGTGATGGGCGAAAACTAGCCATGCGGGGTATGAAGTTTTCTTCTCAATATGAAAAAATCAGAATCATTCATTCACGTGATACTATCATGCAAAAACCAGGGAAACGAAATGCATGCAGGGTACGAAATCCACTCAGTGCGAAAAAAGGCTCGATTTCCCCTAACAGCGGCTGGTAATCGAACAAAAGACAAGAAACAAAAGCCATATATAAAAAGCCCTTTAAGAATTACAATGATGTTTTTCCTTACGGATGTACTGAAACTGATTGCCATCTCCACCCTGTTTGCTTCTTTTCATAGACTTAAGCCGGTAATTACCTTCACAATCTTTTGAACTTTATTGCTTCCATCACTTGTAATACAATCAACAAATGCCTTTTTTGCTAGTGGGCTCCTGCGTAAACTATAAAAGAAAGGAGAACAAAAATTCACGGCCAAGTTTTTATTTACCAAAGTTGGAGACAAACTGCGTGTCACTTCCTCCCTCTCCCCCTCCCCACTTGACATTATTACGAAATGGTTGTTGAGCCCGCGTTCCACAGAGGGAGATCGAGGGAAAAGGAAATATGGCGCTAAGGGATCGTAAAAGTTCCTCTGAATCGGAGGCCAATTTAATAGGTGAAAACGAGCCAGATGATCATTTCGAGGACGAACCAGATCTCTGCCTAGACGAAGAAGAAGAAATAGAGCTCGCCCTTAGCGCTCCATCAGACGATCAGTAAGTTTTGCTCCTGTGAACCTAGCGGAAACTATGCCGCCAAGCTTTCAGTGTTTATATGTTTCTAATTCATTTTTACAAGTTTCTACTTGAGAAATATATCGTAAAAAGCCGACAGAACGAAAATCAAGTAGATGAGAAAGAGTTTTGTATTATATTACGGCAGTTTGGGGGTCGAAATGTATTATTTATCGGCTGATTACCATTGGAAGCAGCCTTGCCAAAACTGCGGTGATATTAAAGATTGACAAGTGTAGAAATTAGTAGCAATGGTTCGTTTCCCGTCATTAAGAACGGTCATGTTATGTCTGCTTGCATTCTTGAATGAAAAATGCAGGAAAACATGTAACTAATTTTCTTGAATTCTATGTGTTGATAAATGATCCTAGTCAAGCCCTTATAGATTGATTGATTGCTTGGGGAAAAATTGGTTCTCTGCTGCACTAGGATCTAAAATTACGTTGTGGCTTGTCTGTCCTAGAACAGGAATTTTCCTCAAGGAAATTTAAATTTCGACGGTGACTTGAGTGGATGACATATACTTTTTCCTAAATTCTAAACTTTGGTGAGGATAATAATGTTGTCGAGAGGTGGCCATTATGGTGAGATAGGGGTGTGATAGGGGTGTGATATGACACCTTTTTTGGGGGGTTGCAACATTTTTATGTGTAAAAAATGCTTATTGTAGCATAGAAATACCTAACACAATCAAAATATGTCAATAAAACAGAAAACCAAATAGAAACAGAGACCAGTGACACACAGTATGGATCAAGTTTTTTGACCTTTTATTATTTATAATATGGGGTTTTGTACTCACCATTCTTCAGTTGGTGATTAACTGGTTTTTGTAGAAAGATAATTTTGGTAGTTTGGGATGCACTTTGGTGGCCATTGTGGAGAGGTTAAAACAAGAGTGAACACAAGGACTGTCCGCTGGGATGAAAAAAAGCAGCTGTTGTTGAGAGGTGGCTATTGCAGAGGGGTAGCTGTCAGTGGGGGTTGTACTGTAGGTAAATATATTTCTGGAAATAATCTTTTATTTCATTTGGTTTTCTAGATGGTACCATGGAAAGCTTGACAGAGCAGATGCTGAAAAGAGACTTATGGACAATGAAAAAGTGGGCTCATACCTTGTGCGTGAAAGTGACCGAAAGCCCGGCACATACTCTCTTTCTTATCGTGGTCGTAATGGAATCAGTCACTTCAGAGTGACAGCAGTGTGTGGAGATTACTATATCGGAGGACGGCAGTTTGATTCACTGAATGATCTGATAGGCTACTATACAACCTGGTCTTGTTTACTAAAGGAAGAACACCTTCTGCACCCAGTGCCTCCCCCAGAGCCAGTTGTTAGCAAGAAAAGGGTGTTGGCCAAGTATACTTATAACAAAGCCCCTGATACAGAAGAACTGAGGTGAGTTGTGTTTGATTGGTAGAACATGTTACTGTATAAAGCGGTTTTCAATTGAATGTTGTAAAACCAAAACCAAACCGATAACTTGCTAATTAGACTTCTCAGCCAATCTCAAACTGTAATAAAAGTAAAATCCAAAACTAAAACCAAATGTCATTGAATACAAAAATAATTGTCTAATTACTTTTGACACTAAATTGAAAAGTGCTCTAACTTGTAGTACGTACTTTATTACCATTATTCAGAAGAACAGAATTAAATACCTACTGTAATATTAATAATTTTTGTGGGTTTCATTAAAGTTTTCAGTAGGAGGGCACTCGGTTTTCACAGTCGGGCAAAACTTTTTGAACTGACCCTTTTTTTAATGAGAAAAACGTTCTTCTAGATGGTCAAATAAGGCAGGCAAAATCATCCTCATGGTCGGTCAGTTTGCCTGGTGCTGGCCCTTAATGATTAATCCTTGATATTACAGTGTACTTATTTCAGTCTGACTAAAATTGCTTAGGGTCTTATCTTCATGGAACTGTCATAAATAAATTCATTCACTAACTTGTTCATAAACTTAAACTTATCAAATCATATCAAGCACAGTTCCTTAAACATTTTATAAACTCGAAACATGAGTTAGTCAGGCACTCATTTAAGCACCACATGTCATGTCACTAGTCTTCTATCAATTTTATTTTGTTTTCAGTTTTTACCAGGGAGATGTTTTTGTAGTTGATGATGTAATTGACAGTGATTGGCTCTGGGTGACAGCTCAGAAAAACAAGGAGAAGGGACTTGTACCTGCAGCCCTTGTTGAAGACGCTGTGAGTATTATTTATTAAGCTCCCTAGCCTATAGTCCCACCCACTACCCCCTGGGGATTCTGGTTAAAAGTCAAGTCTCTAGTCTACATGTAAATTTTTGTTCATTGTCTGTATGTATTTTGTTTAGTTCAAGCTGGGAGACTTGAGCAATTACTCAAGTTTAGCAATTTACTCTTTGGTGATTACTTTGCTCTTGGTGTGAGCATTTTTATAATCAGCAAGAGGGAAACTTCATATACATGGACATTTAACTATAGCCCTAAAAGTGTCCATATTTAGAGGTTAGAATATGTATACCTAAGATGTAAATGGTGCATACATTTACACAGTTAAACAACTGTACAGCATTGACTTTCAAGAGAACTACTGCTCACGGATTTCTACTACTATTTAATACATGTATTGTAGTTGTTGCTGATTCTCAATGACTTCCTCAAAACTAAAATCCTGGAAGGCATGATTGAAAACTATTTCTAATCAGGCTCTTGCAGCCTATCAAAATTCATCACACTAAAAGTAAGCTATACACCCATGTATACTGTACATGTAGTTTTCAAATTCTGGGTTAATGTAGCAGAAAATGTTTGAGCTGGGAATCAACCTCATGTTGTATGTAAAGTGGGATTTGAATATATCTTGTCCAGTTCCAGGCAATTTTGATCATTCTGTCTGTCTATTTTGTACATTCCAGTGTGAAAAATGTAATACTGTGTAACTGGGGAGAAGGTTTTATTTTGTAAATGGAATTTTCATCTTTTAACTGTCTCTTTCCCATCCTACAGAAATCAGATCTTGATCCTTGTGCAGGAAAACCGTAAGTCTTTTAAATTTTCTTCTTTTTTTCCTTGAATTTATTGATCCTTTCTACAGTTACAGTTGTAGTGGTGATCTAACTTCCTCATTTTATCATCTTGTCAATCAAAGGTGGTTCTTTGGAAATATTTCAAAACAAGAAGCACAAGAAATTCTTTCAAGAGGTATTTATAGCATTTGTGGCTTTTTGTCTAGTAATATTAGATTTAGCTAAGCCTAAAAGTGTAGCTCCTGATTGCAATAATTAACCATTAAGGAAAAAGAGGATTTGTTTTTCTTGGATCAGAAACTCAAAAAATGATTAATTGTGAGCATGTAATTGTTCAGCATGTGGTTTCACTATTTTTTCCAGTTAAATTTTAACAAACATATACCTAATACAGTAAGCATACCTGAGATTGTGAAAATTATATATATGCAATATATCAGGGACTTTCCAAGAGACGGTTGGGCAATGAATATGTCGCAAGAGAAGTAAAAAACATGCCAGGGGTTAATTCGT
Source organism: Orbicella franksi (assembly GCF_964199315.1). Taxonomy (NCBI): domain Eukaryota; kingdom Metazoa; phylum Cnidaria; class Anthozoa; order Scleractinia; family Merulinidae; genus Orbicella; species Orbicella franksi. Next base: position 26,391,691 of record NC_138145.1, read on the forward strand.
GTAGAAATTCTGCCTTTGTATGTGCTCCCTCCTCTTCCCCCAGAGTAACAACCTGGCTTGAGTCTGTGATCCATTTGAAAAACCAGTACCTGGTCATGGAGACCAACTGTTTGGCACAGAGAGGGGGTTTTATTGAAAGCAAAAAGCCCCCCTCCCATCAGACTTTTAGCCAGGATTTGAAAAGTGGGCCTCCAAATATGCTAAAGGGTCTACTTACATGAACAATTTATAAGGCAACATATGAAATATAAAGCAATTTTCTGTCATAAGTGGCCATCCACAGGATGCCTGGAAGCCCATCTGGCTAAAAGTCTGCCCCCCATCCCCTTGAATACAACCAAGGAAAGTAGCCTTATATTAGTAGGAGTCATTAATTACATTTTTGTAATGACCACAGAAAGGAGGCATTTCATTTATACAAGAATTAATTTGCATTTGTACACTTTTAAAAAACTAATCTTAGACATTGTATGATGAGCCTTCATTCTGTAGCCACCCCCCCGCCTCCCAAAAAGAGAAAATATCAAGGCTTCACTGTTCTTATATCTTTGCAATTCTCTCGATGTTACTTCAGAATAAGGATGTCTGTTAGGTGCTAAAGAAGACTTGACATAGATTAATGTTTATTGTTTTAATGGAACATAATGGCTGATTCCCTCCATGAGATGCGCCTTCAGGGAATCATGATAGTTGTATTCATGAAAACAAACATCCAGTCCAAGATGATGAATACAACTACCATGATTCCCTGCAAGCACGTCTCCCAGAGGGAATTGGCCATTGATATAATCTTAAAATAACAGGTTTACACATTACACATGTACATGTACTTAGGGATGGACCATTTTTTTTGCAATTTCCCAAAAAAATTCCTGTGCAGCAAAAACTGTTGAAAAACAGTTGTGCACAATTCTTGCACAAGGTAATGCCCACCCAAAAAGTTATGCACAATCTAAAGGTGAGAAAAATTTTTTTAATGTCCCAGAAGATTGCCCAACCCCCCTCCCCCCTAAAACAATAATGGTCTGTCCCTTAGTCTGTTCAAACGTATACCAGAGGAATTCTATAGTGTTTCACTGTTTGCTTTACATAAATCATATTGTAACAATGGATACCAATGATGTTGAAATACATGCACCCTTACCAAAACAGTCATCAATTGGAAGTCCAAATGCATTGTGGGTAATTGTTCTTGGTAATGTTATTCAACAGATGGCATTGTGGGTAGTTTCCTTATAAGGCCAAGTGACAAGTCTCCAGGGGATTACTCACTCTCACTCAGGTGTGAAGATTAAATTGTAGTTTTTCTTTTCTGGTTCAATCTTTGATAAGCTCACCTCATTTTGTCTCATCGCTACTGGCATACTGTACCTGGCATCTGTTTAGTGAGATTATTTTAATTTTTTATATGGGTCTGCTTACAAGCTGCAGCCTTTTTGACTTTTCACTGTAGTTAACGTGAAACTACTCTAAACAAGGCGGCCTAAGTGCGTTCTTAACAAATTGACCAGTTGTGTTTGAATTGTGTCTGGGCAAGGATTCTGCGGTTCCTTTGGCGCACCGTGATCCGAGTGATCTTGGATTGATCTGTTTAGAAAAGAAACGCAAAATCCGTTTTCGGATTTAAGAATCCAATCTTGGATTTTCTGAAAGAAACGCACCCTAAGATCGTATCTTACTTGGTGAACTGTTTTTTTTTTGTTACCAAAACGGAATGATGCATCATCTGTTATAGAGTAGTAAGTGATCTTAAAGTCGGCCGAGAACCCAGGCCAAGGCAAAACTCATTTCTAGCCAACTACAGTGGAATGTCTACGGAATAACCTTGTAGAATGGGTTACTTAATTGCTCACAAATATACTGAAGGTTACGCAATGGCGTCCTGCGAAATTAACACTGGTGGAACAAAGTATTTAATGATATGAAAATAGCTCTGAAAGAGGGGACACATGAAACATTCCGTGATGTTACCAATGATACAATAAGTCAAATTGTTCTCACATTCTGATTGATTCTTATGATTGACTGGGTCATTTTCATTACACCCCGCTATTGCGGACTCTCGCTATTACGGACACCAGATGACGGCGTCCGAGAGTTCTAGCTATTCTTAAATTCGAGTTTAAAATAATGTTATGTTTGTCTAGTGGAACCTCGATATAACGATGGGCCAAGGGACTGGCAAAATATGTTCACTTGAACGAGGTTGCGTTATATCGAGGTTCTTTTCCATATATCTTACTATTGCTGGGGCGAGGAATATCGTTCGTTAGACCGAGGACATCGTTGCATAGAGGTTCGTTAAATCGAGGTGCCACTGTATGTATGAAGTGGACTCTGTAGTCTTTGTAGTTTCCATAATCATCAATTCGAATTCTCCAACCGGGAAACGGGCCTTATTTTTGGTTTTAATTGTTTTTAATTCATGCTTTTCAAAATTGGTAGCTTATACATACAAAGAAGAGCCTGAAAAAATGAAATCTAGTGTATAATTTACAATGATGTCAAAGAGTGTTAAAGCGCACCACTTCTTTAGTCGTAAAAGTATAAAAAACTTTCTCATGTTTACAACTTATTCTTAAAGTTAGATCGCGTGGGTTGGTATTTTTTCAATGTCATTTTTAGCTTTTCTTCAGGCGTAGGCCCACACAGGAAAATAGTTTGTTTTCCAAAAAAAAAAAAAAACTAAATTGATTAAATTATCATTTTTATCAATGGCCCTTGATTTCTCCGCTATTTTTCGGAATACGGTTTAAAACGATAAACAGAGTTCACCAAGTGATTAGCGTCAGAGAACCTGAAGTCATCCTTACCAAACGTTCAGAACACCACAATTGTTATGCAGTGTTCTGAGTAGAAAGAAAAGCCATCGAACTACAGAACCTCCGCACGTGAACCGTCAATGCACATGTCTATTTTCAATTAGACGCCGCAACTGCAGCTGCACAATGGCAGTTCTAAGTTATGAAACTCTGCTCATTACTGAATAAGACCTTTAAAAAATACTAGACGCCTTCCGGGTTTTCCGGCTAGATCTGTCTGTTGTTTATTTAAAGAGGGACAAAGTGGGCGTTTTCCAGGATGTTTTTTTTTACAGTGAAGCCAGTCTATATGGTGTTTCCTGCCTTGCTAGTGTGTCCCAGCTGAAACTTAACTGAGACTGCGCCCTTGAGAATACGTTGCCGAAAGCGTGTGTGGGTTATTTGACACTTTTGACTTGACGAAGACAAAGCACGTACCTAAATATTCCCAGATATCTCGTTCACTGCCTGCGTTGTTGCCAGAAAACTGAGAGAATCTTAGCTCTTAAACGAAGCCACTGTTCTTGTTCATGAGCATGTTGACACTGTGTTTTAGGGGGTATTAAAAGGCTTCGTTGCAGATTGCTGTCTACGCCGCTGATTTCATAAACGTTGTATTACCTTTTCTTGAATTTATTAAGCAGTGAGGCTTTTCTATTTGAACTCGAAAAAAACTTGTATTACATTCGCAGAGCTCCTGAGGGTATCACGCGCTTTCTTATTAGAAAACAAGGAATGCAGTATTCTATGGGCGGCAGAATGTTTGACAGGTAAGATTGCATTAATGCTCTTTACTGATCAACTTTATTAGCTTTTGTGATTGTTTTTCCTGATACTATCTTACTTTTCGCAGCATATTTGTTTATGCCTTAAAAATATGCTCTTCCTAACTAAACTTGTCGTCTTAACACTGTCAAGCGTTGTCGGTGTAGAATTCCTTTCGAGGACCCGTTGTCAAATCTTGCAACACATGTGACGCGTGCAGGGCAGATGTCGCTTGAGGGCCAATGTTTGTCAAACCTCTTCCTTATTTTATATTACACATCCTTTAACTTTGCTGTGCACATTCACAACATTGTGAAGACAAGTTGAAAATCCTACCTAACAATCAGATCATGAGCTGGAGATTTCTATCACCTCGTCCCCTCGTCAACTATCTCGTATAGAAATCGATAGCGAATAATCTAATTGTTTTAGTATAAATCTGCTAGTCGTTCAGAACTTTTTCTAAATACTCCCCACAGACACTTATTCGAATTTTGTGAAGTTGACGTCTTCAGATGTGTGCATGCATAATCTTGATTTCGTTTCAATAAAAATACAGTCGAACCTCCCGTAAGCGACCACCCAAAATGTCATGCCTATGTGGTCGCTCACGGGAGGTGGTCGCTTACCAGAGCTTAGAACTGCATATTGGGTCAAAATGTTGCCTCATTAGCATATGGTAATTTTAAGACATTTAGGTCGTCTCTTTTACGACTGATAGAGTACAGTGTATGTGCATTTTATCTTTAAATTTTCAATGTTTTGTTCATGTGAAAAATCAAGTTCGAGAAAAAATCCGGTACTACCCAGGAATGCAATAATGTTACAACACCTTATTATCCAATTTTCGCATTATTATCTGTCAATTGGTCGCTTACGGGAGGTTAAAAACAAAAGAAAATTTCAAACTTTCAGCTCTAAAAGTGGTCGCGGTCGCTTACGAGAGGTAGTCGCTTACAAGAGGTTCCAAATATAGTGATTTGACTTGGAAACTTTTGGTATTTAGGAAAACTGGTCGTTGAGGAGAGGTGGTCGCAACTGGAGGTTGCACTGTAGCTTATGATTTTAAGATCCTAGCCAGTGGACTATTTTACTAAAATTCACTACCATTTTCTTGCAAGAATTGTTCTCCATTACTGATTCTAGCCTCCCTGCTGAGTGAAAACCTCGCGGGTCGTATAGTTACTACAAAGGTCATCTTTATCACGCAAGCAAGAGCAAGACCCTCATTTTTTATTGTATTTTTGTAGCAGAACCTAATTTTTGTTGTTGTTGTTTTAGTGTGGATGCCGTTGTAGCAAGGTATAAACACGAACACATTGTCGAGGGCCTTTCTCTGAGAGAACCAGTATCGAGGGTAAGCCAGCTCTCTTTGATTCTTATAGTTCAATCTTTACGAAAAACCAAAATGTAAAATGTTCCAGATTCTGTGTTTGTTTTGAACTTTGGCAGATTTGGTGCTTTGGTGCAAGACAAAAAGCACTGGCATCTGTTTCCTTGAATCTTCAACAGACTTTCTAAACAACTGATAGAGATTCAATTTTAGCTGGCGGTCCAGACGATATTCAACAGATGACAAACCTTTGTTAACCGATATCGTCACGTCTCGGCTGCCATTTCCAAATTCAGGGCTTCTTTTGCTCCTTATTACTACCAGTCTTGCTGTAAATCATTTATACCACACGTACTGAAGGATTGATCGAAAGTTTGTTCGAATTCCTTTTCTTAAAGGAGCTCAGTCACGGTATTTCCAGTTATTTTGACCGCGTACAAAAGTTACCTTTAAATTGAAGGAAATTTGAAAATAATAGTTTACTAAGATAGAAACACACCAAAGAGATGATAATAAGCCATAAAGAACAAGGATGGTTAACGATGGAGAAGATTGACACGGATTACAAATGACGAACTTGAAAAATTTAGGCTTAACTTTTTAAGATGAGCAAACCGTGACGTAGCTCCTTTAAGCCTGGGGAACGAGGTTACACAACTGTCTGTTAAAGCAAGAGGAAACGTTTGTGGATTCATACTTGTGCTTCCAGTCGCAAACTGTATCCTCGGCTTTTGGACTTTATTTAAGTTGCGAAAACAGTCAGTTTCTGGTATCCTGTGTTTTGTAAGACGGAAAAAGAAAGTTCTGTTTTTTTCTCTATTGTGTTCCAGGCTCAGGATTGGGACCTTCCTCACAGGCCAATGACACCGAGCAGGAAACTGGACCAACAAAATGGCTCATCATTTATGTTCAACCGATCTAGAGCCCCAGGGCCTGCTATTCTAAATAGAAGTCAACCGGCATTCAAGAGAGGATATTTAGTAAAGAAAGGTGACTTAGGCGTTCTTGTCGATCGTTTAGTTAGGGCGGTTTTCAATTAAGTGTCGTAAACCCAGAACTGAAGTAATCACGCTAGCCAATCACAAAGGACACAGACAGTCCAGTGAACCAATCAAAACTCGAACTAATTACATGTAGCTGACACAAAGCGCGGGAAAACGAGGGCGAGCGAGTCACGATTGGTTTTGGTTTTACTTCTATTGGATGAAAAAGTGGCGCGAGTTTTTTAAGCCTATCGTATGGCTTAGGCCTAGGGCAAACGTCGAATCTTAGTCGAATTTAATTCGTCGAACCTATTAATTTTGAAATAGGCGCATGAATGGTGCGACGTTTGTTGCAATTAAATTCGACTCAAATTAATTGGTTCGACTCTAGCATAGGTTCGACTTACCAAGTCGGATAATGCGACAGTGGTTCGGCATTTCAGCAAACGCCTCTCTAAACACGCGCTGAACTCAGTTCATAAATCATGCAAATTACAAAATAATTGATTCAAATGTGATGGACCGGGCAATCGTCACAAAAATACATACTCCTCCATCAGCCAAACGCTATTTCCCCCCCCCCCCCCCCCCTGACGAACATGCGCTGTGCAAAGACAATTTCGCGACCGGGAATGTATTCTCGCCCCCAGAGGCCGCGCTCCTTTTGGTGCTGACCAAAATGAGCGCGGCCTCTGGGGACGAGAACGAAGGAAGAGAATGCCGAAAGTCATTGCTGACATCGCACAGCGTGATGGAAATGTGTTGTTCCTGTTTCATTAACACTAAATATGAATGCTTGAGATGCGAATGGCCTACTTGCAATAAATGCTCAATGTTTGAAGAAAACGAGGACGTTGAGAGATAGAGAGCCGGGAAAAGCGTTGCATACTGCGAGGTTTGTGACAGGGACCTAAAGAGAGCCGCGCTGGGTCTACCGTTGTCTGAAGAGAAGAGTATCGGCATTTCGCTAGCAAGTCGTAGCGGTAACTAGTCGCGCATCGAGTGAACAGCACAGGGACACGTGCTTATTCCTGTGTTTTAATGAAGTGCAACTTGTGAAATAGGATCGACGCAGGTTCGACGTTTGCTACCACGCTGGAATTAAGTCGACTCTTTGTCGTACCTATTTTTAATTTATTCGACGCGACTTGGATTCGACGTTTGCCCTAGGCCGTAGTGACGCAAAACCAATTACTTTTCGACTCTCAAATGAAAACCGTTCTATTCTCATAATTATATTGTTTTACGTTGCTTTTGATAAAAGTGATAAGTCCAGTGGTTGTTCTTTTTTGTGGTTTCACGTTGCGTTGTCTTTCTCCCTTAACAGGACACCGCAACAAGTGGAAAAGAATGTTCTTCGTTTTAGATGGGTTTGAGCAACATTTATACTTCTTCGAAAATGAAAAGGTTAGGTACAAATTATTTTTTTATTAACTTCTTTGCGTGATGGCGAGCCACAGGACAATCGCGATTGTCTGAAGCTGTGGGATGACGTCACGTTCAGTTGCTTAGCAAGATGTTTGACAGACGTCACATTTCATCATTCCTTAGCTAGCCTCTCTCTAACTCTCTTTTTCTTTTCCATAGAGAACTAAACCAAAAGGTATGATGGATCTTAGCTTCTCTATGGTTTACGAAGTCCACCAAAGTTTTTTCGGCAGGTAAAATATAGCTAATACTCAACTCAACAAAATTACTTGCTTCTAATGGTACTGTGGTCTTATGGTTTGTAGTAATAACAATGCGGCCCTCGAGTGCGAGGGCCGCATTTGGGAATATTGGCCCGAGGTCGTGGCGCAGCGAGGCCCGTACAAAACAGACCGAGGGCCAATATTCCCCAGTGCGGCGTGAGCAAGCTAGGTTAGTAAGTAGTTTATTGTATGGCAGAAAACAAAAAAAACATAGGGCTCATGACCGCTTTCATGGAAATTGAGTTTGTGTCGCAAAATCATGACCAAGAAAGAACCAATCAGAATGTTCGGATTTGCCTCAAGAGACTACCTTGCCATATAATAATCTGGTGTCAGTATTGTCTTATGGTGTGTTGTAATCTGTAATCAAACGCTACGCAAGGAATAGTTAGATTTTTTGATCATTTTCCGTCATTCATTCGATTGAGCCACATCGACCACATTTGCCGATCGTCTGCATTCTATACGATAAATATTAAGTCAACAATATTTTGCGAATAAGCTTTTATTGATTTCGTAATTATTTCCTCTCTTTCTCTTCTTCTTTTTTTCTTCTTTTCAAGGCCAAACTGTTTTCAAGTGGTGGTGCGGGCATTCAACGAGTCCCGGATGTTCTACCTTTGTGCCGACACACAGGATCTTGCAAACGTGAGGAGTTTGTTAATGTTTCGCCATTGCACATGATACCTTTAATATGAGATGAAATCTGGAGCGAATCTCAGTCATCTGGCGGTTGCTTGTGGGACCGAGGGCCCTGCGAATCCACTGAGGGCCGCCCCACAGGTCACGTACCGTCGAGGGGCAGGCCGCTGGCTGCATTGGTTTGAGTCTAATTTTGCCTATAATATATTTAGCCACATGTTACTCGTAGGAAACAATATGGCTTCTAATCTTCTGGGTTCTCCCTAGTAATGGTCCCAGAAGTGACTGCGAGATGAAACTCGCTCCAGATTTCTTCTTGTTTCTTAAGAGGCGAATTTCCATGTGACCGAAGAAGTTGAAAATGAGAACGTGAGGCAAAAAGGTAGTCTCTGGAACTGGCTTGCCATTATTTTTACCGCGCTGTTGATACTGCAATCAGCTTAAACACTTTGTTAAAGTTCTTGGATCGAAGGAATTTTTCAATGTGCTTGCTGTACCCGGGAACAAACTAATTTATGCTAGCCTGCTTTTCTTATCGATCAGATTACGTTTCTCGTGCTAGAAAATCAATCTTCCTTGCTCATAACGTTATGACATTTTTTTTTTCTGTATTTCAGGAATGGATGGAGGCCATCAAAAAGTTTTGCGGTAAACCAGTGAACACGAACCTCGGCGAGCGCGATGTTAAACAGCTCAGGAGTCTGGAAGTAATCATTGTTGAGGCGCACAAGCTGAGTTCCAATAAAGTTTCACATCCTTACTGTATGATCTCTTTGAACGAAGTCAAAACGTGCAGGACAAAGACACAGGAAGGACACTCGCCGATATGGAACGAGGAGTTTAAATTCAAGTAAGCGGCGACTAGTGGAGTTCTGAAAAGAAATTTCGGTATTGAAAATGAGTCACCTTTCCACTCACCCCGCGTTTGTTACTCTGCTTGAAAAAAGAACTAGATTCCATTAGTCTTGATTCATTCTAATCGGAGTACAGGATTTATAGCCAAATGGTAACATGTGTAACCATTTGTGAACTGAACGACCTTGGCTGTGGAGTCCATAGTGGGTATTGCGTAATAACCTCATTAATATGTCAGGTTGTCGAAGTCTTCTTGCGTAATTCTCTTTTGTTTTGAATTTGAAAGAAGCTTTCCGCCATTAACTGTTTCTACAGCTGTTTTCGTTGCCTGTTTTTTTATGTGTGGGGTTTTTGTTTTTTTTTCCGCTGGATACAGAACTTACGGATCTACCATGCAATGTTAACCTTAATTGCCTCAGGTTATTAACCGTTTTTGCATGATAAGTACCGCTAACTGGGCTATTGCCTATATTTGCTTTCAACGAGTTCAAGTACCAGGGGTGTTATGTAACGTTAAGATATACAGCAATACTACCGTGTAATAAGCAATATTACCGTGTAATAAGCAATACTACCGTGTAGTAATTTGTGTTTTTCTTGTAGTGACCTACCCTCCGATGTATCGTATTACTCAGTTGATCTTTACAATCGCAACAAACGCTCCAAAGATGTTCTAGTTGGTATGTGTGGGTCGTACACAATGTGTAATCTATCAAGCAGTTTGACATTTTTTCACTTATGCCCTTTAGGCAGCGTTCACACTATGCCGGAGGAATGTGAAAACGTAGCTGTATTTCCACAATTTGGCCAACCATCCACACTAATCCGTCACGAAAACGGGGCTTCTCTAAAACGCTCTTCGAAACGAAGGAATTTGAAAATGTCGGCTTTTCGATTGCGTGTGGAGGGAAAACATTTTGAAAACGGAGCTTTTCGAAAACGATGGCGTCACGATGATCATCATCCTCAAACACAAATCCAAAGTGACCGGTGATTGTTGCATTTGCAAATTCCTCCCGCTTAGTGTGGACGGGGCTTTAGTTTGCATTCTGCCTACCTTCACATCGTGGGAAAAAGCTTGTTCTACGAGTGAATGCTCAGTATGCATATTGAAGCTATTCTGTGCTAAGGACTCACGTATAACTTATATAAACAAACTTGTGTTTCTTGTTTGAGCAAAGTATTCAATGTAAAGTAGACAAAGCAAAAAGGTGTAATCTTGAACCTTTTGACGTTGGGCTTGACTTGGAAACGGTTGATTTGCTTGCTTTGACGTTGGCCATAGCCCTTGAAAACTAAATCTGGTTAAATCTTATAAGTGACGGTAAGTAACTGATAACTGCCTCACAATCGAATTGTTGCTTTATCTTGTCTTCAACAGGAAGTGCGATGGTTCCATTGAACCGTTTACCAAAAGGAAACGTTTTAGATGAATGGTACCCAATCCTCCCTCCCTCTCACTCCAAAATGGAGGTCGGTAGCATTCGCGTCAGGAGTAAATTCACGGTAAGACAAACTGACAGCAATACCTTAAGCGATTTTCACTAGAATTTTGAAAGTAATTCCCATTTGCTTTGGTTTTTCATTACCACGCTAAACGATTGGCTAAAACAACTCGCGCCACTTTTTCATGCAATCAGTATTTAACCAGAACCAATGGTGTCTCGCTCGAACACGTTTTCCCGCTCTTTGCGTCGGCTACACGGCCTTGAGTTTTGATTGGTTCATTGATTGTCTGTGTCATTTGTGATTGGTCAGAGTGGTTACTCGGGTTTTGGTTTTAGAACACTCAAATGCAAATAACAGTTTCTCCGGAATGTTCAGATATTGTCTAAACTACTTATTCCTTTGTGGAAGCTGTGTTGAAAAACGACGTTTTAGGCAGTTATGTAGCATCTGAATTTCGATTGACGGAGCGAACTATTATTCTGTTTTGCAGCATGAAATCATTATGCCTGTTGAAGAATATAATTCACTAAAAGAGGTACGTGTGCTTTAACTGAACCAAATCTAGAGAGACTGCTGAGAGGTTGTTGTGTGTTTGTGCGACAATAGCGACAACAACAACAACAACAACAGCAACAACAACAACAACATCTATATACTACCTGGTAACATGTGACGGAAAAGTCAGGTGAATTTGAACGAAACCAAAGGGTAATTAAGTCAGGAACAGACATTTTGGGGAGGACAAGGAATTTTAGAGGCTTGCTTTAAACGTCGGGGGAAATGAACAGAATTGCATATCAACGAGAAGCGATATTTAGCCGCGTATAAAGCCCCGGCCAAACGATCGCAACACGTCAACGCAACATATCGCAACATTGTTGGGCGCAACATATTGCGTGCGTTTGGCCACTGTGTTGCGATGTGTTGCGACATGTTGGGTGTTGTTGGCTCAAGTTTGAAAATGGTCAAACTTGAGCCAACAACACCCAACATGTCGCAACACATCGCAACACAGTGGCCAAACGCACGCAACATGTTGCGCCCAACAATGTTGCGATATGTTGCGTTGACGTGTTGCGATCGTTTGGCCGGGGCTTAGGGTCATTCCATTGAAATAGAACCTGCACTGAGATTTTTGTGAAACTTTGCCTATTGATTGTTTATATTATAGGAACTTAAATTTTGAAATAAAAATGAGGGGTCCCCATGTTCGTTTAAGAGCAACAGCACCTTGTTTATACCATATAAATCATTATAATAGCACCATGATTGTAGTCATGATTGCTTGCTAAATTTACGTTTCCCAGGATTGCTTTTTGTTCTACACTGAGAATTGGTCCATATTTATTTTACACAGAGAAATTTATTACTCAATTCAAAACAACAGAAAAAAATGATAGGTCACAGTACTCGTTTTTGAGAAAATGACGATTTACTTTTATGGCGAGGTCCAGCTGTAAACAAAAAGCCGCCATTTTTTAATGCGCGCGCGCTAATCACGCGTGAAATTATGCGCAGTAGGGATGCGCAATGCAATACTGGGGCATGACCTTAAGAGAGGTATGGTCTGACCATCCTGTAAACAAACATTGGCAGGCTGTAAGTAGAAGGTAATACAGTCGAACCTGCACTAGCGGCCAGCTCTCTTCAATGGCCACTTGTTTTGGTCTCGGCGGAGAATCCATACATTCACTCTTATTTTAACCTCTCTACCACGGCCACCTCTCCGAAACGGCAACAGCCACTAAAACCCGTCCAACTGCCAAACAACCTCTCAACAACGGCCAGTGAATCAACGACTGACGAACAATGTATGCAAAACTGCATTTCTTATTAATTCATACCACGCGTCATTGGTCTCTGTTTTATCGACTTTATTTTCATTGTGTTACGTGTTTACATGCTGCTATAAGCATTTTATTTAGATAAAAATGTTGCACCCCCTTCCCCATAACGGTCACCTCTCGACAACGGCCACTTTCCTCTGTCCCCAAGGTGGCGGTTGTGGAGAGGTTCGACTGTAATTTGAAATTATGTTCACTCGGATCCGCCTATAACTGTTATTGTTGTACGATTTCTGGTAGATTCTTCTGGACAGAGATCTTCAAGCTGTAAAGAGTCTTGGTCAAGTGTGTAAGGATCGAGTCACACTGGCATCGACTTTACTAAAAATCTTTCGTCACGAGAAAGAAGAAATTTTCCTGTTAAAAACTATGAACTCATTAGAAATAGAGAAGCAAGGTAAGGTAAAGTCGGTGATTAATATGTTAAGATTTTAAGACGGAATCCACCAGAAGTTCGAGTAACGAGTGGAGAAAGACATAGTACCAAGATTATTTACATCGTATTACAAACTTCTGTACGACTGTTTTAAATATCTTCTCAAAAAAAAAAATCATTTCTAGCAACACCAAACGTCGAAAACGAACGTTGAACTTCGTATGAAACACTCGAAAGTACTGGTGAAATGAAACTGATGATGAAATTTTGGCTGTGTTTGCACAAGTTCTCTGAGCTTTGAAATTCATTTTCTCTCGTTTCCATGGGAAATTGTTTTCGGTGTTATTTGAGACAATTATTTATGTATTTACCTTTAAGAAAATGTAAAAATGACTTTAAAATACTTAAAATTATTCTGGTGCCAGATTTTTGTCCACTAAAACCTGAAATTGCTCGATTTTCTATCGGATTTCGTCTTAAAGTCGTGTGAAAATGCCAATACTCATTCATTTATTTAGGCCCCGTCCACACTACACCGGAGAAATTTGAAAACACAGCTTTATTTCTACGGTTAGACCTACCATCCACACTAATCCGTCACGAAAAGGAGAGGAGAAAATTGAAAACGCCGGCTTTTTGTTTTCGTGTGGACGGAAAACATTTTGAAAACGGAGCTTTTCGAAAACGATGGCGTCACGATAATCATGTGATTTCCCTGACCGAGCTTTCCTCAAACACAAATCCAAAATGACTGGTAATTGTTGCATTTGCAAATTCCCCCGGCGTAGTGTGGACGGGGCTTTTGTTAGCATTCTGCCTACCTTCACATCGTCGGAAAATAGATTGTTCTTTTAGCGAATGCTATACATATTGAAGCAATTCTGTTCAATTCGAACGCGATGGCGTCACGATAATAATATGATTTCCCTGCCCGACTTTTCTTCAAACACAAATCCAAAATGACCGGTTATTCTTGCGTCTTTAACTCCTCCAGCGTAGTGTGGAGGGGAAACATTTGATGCGTTTTCAGAGTAAAGCGGGGACATTTCCCGCGCGCTTCTGTACTTCTCTCTCCCCAGCCTCCGAACTACCAGCCTACACGGTCAAGGCAGCACGAAAGTGGCCTCTGCAGAGGAGAGAGGTCCGCCGTACAGATGTGAAGACGAATTCAAAATGCCAAAATGGAACAAAGCTGTTGTTTTTCGTTCGTTTATTTTGTTATGTGTCGATCGCGAACTCTCAGTGTTGACGTTACTGCTATTTATGATTGTAACACAGCTTTTGTATGTACCTTAATTGCAGAAGAAGTATCCACGTTGTTTCGAGGAACTTCTTTAACCACTACACTTATGGACCAGTATATGAAAATGGTCGCGATACCTTATCTACAGAAAACTATTGGTGACGTCGTAGCAAAAATTCTGGAATGTAAGCAGTCTTGTGAGGTATGATGATCACCTGTTTTTGCTTTTTTTTTCTTTTATAATACTGTGAAAGATAAGTCATTCGCATTATGCAAGTGAATTTATGAAAGATCAGATACTTGAACTGCGGAGAAAGATTGGTAGAGCACTGCACCGGTATCGCAGAGGTCATGGGTTCGAATCCCGTTCAAGCCTGAATTTTTTTCAGACTTTAATTTCACAGCTGTTTAAGTTGCGTACGTATAACTGCGATGATCAGTCATGTCTTCATACATTCACATTATTATTATATTTTTCAACTAAATCTTGGTTAGGCTCTTCCAGTGTGCCTATTACGCTTTCCAGTCATCTTGAGAAGATAAATTTCAAACCACCTTGCTAAGATATGTTAATTAAATAAGTTTTGATCTTGTTTACCTGTGGAGTGCACACTTGACATACGAGCAACTAATTATTAACCTTGTTTTTAGTTGAACCACTTTTAAATATGTTTCACTTGCTATTGAAAAGCGCAGAATAAGTCATTTCAGTCAAATAAAGACTGGAACGTGGCGTAGATACTGATAGCCAAGTGTCCCTGTATCCTAGAACTTGTAAGATGGCCTACAACTTGGTTTCAGAATTGGCCTTAAATAACTCTTTCTGTACAATTATTACTACCTTGCAGTTAAATCCAGCTAAACTAGAGAAGGGTGCCGATACTGTAGTGAACCTTAAACAGCTGCTAGAATTCTTATTTGAGGGAGTCGATGCTATTGTTAAGTCGCCTGAGAACTGTCCGAGGTAAGGCAGACACCATCTAACATAAGTAGGTAGTCTATGAACAGGTTCCCGCTGGAAGGGTCTGATCGCGGTTGGAAGGGCCGAGAAGGAACTAGTTGATAGTGAAGTGGCCGAGGGGGGATTGGGGTGAAAGTCTTTAGTAAAACATTAATGCTATTTATTTTGTTAACTTTAAGCCACTGAATTTTTTTCAGTGGTCAGAATTTCCAGTGTAGCAGATATCCTAATTTTCAATTCGCAGAGTTACTCATCAACTATTTGAAATCGTTGCAGAACTTTGCGGTATTTATTTTGCTGCTTGCAGCAAAATGTGAAAGATAGATGGTCGGACAATGAAATAGTTAGAAGCCGTGTTGTCAGGTGAGGTTTTTGTCACTGTTTGGTTTTATACACAACCCTCATTGGTTGTTACAATTGGTTATACGCACGGGTAGGTATATATTTTACATATGGCTGTCATTTAGCATACATTAGCTATAGCCTTCGACCGTTTTTTACCCAATTTCGTTTTTATTTGCTGATAAACTGATGCGCCTCCTCGGTTCATTCTCGGTTAAACACGCGCGCAAAAGGTAAGCATTTATTTACGTTTTTCACGTCGCTTTTACGGCGAGGTAGTGAAGCAGTGAAGCTAAAAACCACACGAATTGCCATAACGGCCTAGATACCTCACGGGTAACGAGGAAAAACACGCCTGAAGCAAGGTAGGCTTATTTTTATTCATACTCCTTCGAAGACGCCTTTCTTAAGCTTGAGAATATAACCGTTTTTTCTAATAAAAATCCCAACATTTCGAACCCTGCGCAACCTGAGTACTACAGTATGTACAGGGACGCTCATTTGCGAGTTTGGGTCAACTGTGTTGAGAGCGGTGCAGCTAGAGAGCAGCATGGTTGCCATCAAAATTATGGTAGATAACCTTCTGTATTGTTCTTCTTTGATCTGGAATGATTGTGTTAAAATATTTGTTAATCAATGTTGGGCGTCGGGGCGCCCATTAGTTCCTTTGAACAAAAATTTAGTCGCCCGCACTCGTAACTTAATCTTCTCAAACGACCGGGCGACTGGTGAATTTATGACGGGCAGACTTGCATCTGCGACCTCGTGCTTTGACTGTTCGTTGAGTACATTCGTTGATGCAAAGGGAAGCGTTTGAAGGGAGTATATTCGATGATGCAATGGAAAGCATTCGAAGTGGTTGATTGTACTAGTTTTTCTCCCTAAAACTGCGACGAAAGCGCGCCATTTCGTTCGTGACGAATTTTTAACGTCCAGGCGTTCCTAGTTGAGGCGAAGAGCCTGAAAACTTGTTATTCATCGTTCGATGTAATGCCTGGTTACTATGTTGCGGATGTCCCAATAACGCAACAACGAATTCTTCAAGTAAAATTCTACGGAAAACCTGTGTTAAATGAAGAAATACGTGTTAACAAATACTGGAAACAGATCAAGCATATGTCAAAGTTTACGGGCATGATGTTTGATAAGTTTATTCTATTAGAGAGCTTAAACTGTGGTCTGTGGGTAAGACTTTGAAGTGCTTTTCGTTTCACTGTTGTGCGGTTCGAATGCTACCTGTTTCGAACCCAATTGAGTTCGCACCCCTGAACTCATAATAAACAGTCTATTTCGAGTTCGCCTTCACCTTCAATGGATTAAAGAACGAGAAATAAACATGTTTTGTGTGATTGTGTTTCATTATGCCCACAATGTTGTCTTTTTTGCTCAGTAAGAGAAAGATAAGTTTTACGCACTTGATCGCTAGTGGAGTCGATGTGGGTGCGAACTTGGGTGCGAAACCTCTAGCTGCCGTTCGGTACATTGGAAAGGCTTTGTTATCAATTTTGTTGACTGTTAAAATTTCCGCATAATCCAGTGTGTTTTCCGCATGATCGAAGTATTTTGCCCCCGGAAATTTCCGCATAATTTGTTTTTTTTTCCCCCGCACCTTGTCAGATGGCATGTGATTTTCCTCGTGCTCTGTCTTGCTCATTCCTCTCGGTGGCATCTACTGTATGACGCTTACTATTAAAATAAAGGTTTCATATACCAATTTTATTCCCCCCGGTGGAGGTGCAGTAGCCTCATGGTTAAGGCGCTCGTATCCGTGTGATTTCTTCATGTCTCGCGCAAAAACACGATTAAAACAAAGAAATCGATAACAAGAGAATCATACATGAGGAAATAAAGCAAACCATAATCGTTCAAATGAACCCATTTACAAAAATTTTCCTTTAGTTTTTTTTTTTGAACAGCGGGGGCAGCTTTAGTGGTAGCTACTCCTAGTTTCGATATTTGCTATTCGGCTTGATACAGTACGGTACTTTCGATACAGCCTGCAAAGGAAGAAAATATAAGGCGCAGCATACATTGGCGGAAGCCTGAAAATAGCAGTTTACTAAGATAGGAAAACACCACAGATCTAAAAATAAACCATAAAGAGACAAGTATGGTTTAGGATGAAGAACATTAACACGGATTACAAACAATGAATTTGAAAAATTTAGGATAAGTATTTCAAGTTGCGAAACCGTGACGTATCTGTAGTAAGCCAAGTGATCAAGAATTCACACTTCACTGGCGAAGTTGCCAGTTTGAATATCCGCAAGGCTGTTACCGAATGTAGAAGTCGAGACAGTTGCTAAGAAAGTTGCTAGGGAAGTTTGAAAAATCAGCGAAGAGAAGCAAGTGTTTCTATGTTGTGGTTAGATTTTGTGGACCCAATATCATCCTAATTTATTCCACTCTAGGAAATTATCTTTCGCCGGAACCTCAAAAGTGCACCGAATTCAGAAGATGCACGCTCTGTTGGAGTTAAGTAGTGTTGTAACTGCGTACAAACACAGGGAGGTTTCTTTGGGTTCGAACACTAGAGAGATTTTTATACCGCTCGCCGCACGTTCATGCAATCTAGTTGACTGTAATAAAAGCGAAAATAGAAGCACCCTCAGAAAGCCGGGCTTAGCGATTGCCGTAACGAAAATTGTAAGCTTGTGAGTAAGTAAGCAACTTCATTTAGAGAAGGTGGCTCCTAACAGCACGTACTTATAATCGTTTAATGAAAAGTGAGCGGAAAACAAGGTAGCTATGTATCTACAGAATTATGCGGTACATGTGGTAAAGGGTACGTACGTTAACACCTAAGGTTCACTTGACCGAAAGCAAACAGAAGTAAAGTGATATTACCTACAAGCTTGTAAAATTATCGCGTACTGAGTATTGCTAGTGGGAAGTTAAAGGATGGACAGTAACTAAATTGTGGAGTGAATGACCGTGTCTGCCTTGACTTGTTATTCAGCTGGTTATCTTGAATTGTTATTTTCGTAATCCATCAGTAGCTTGTGAGGATATCGATGAAGCTGTGCGTCTAAAATTAATCTTGGCAAATTAAGAACAGCGCAAATTAAAACAGCAATACTAACTATAAACAGGGCTAAAGTTAATCTATGAAAGCTTGAGCGGACTTCTCTTCTGGTCTACTTTTGGCCGCCTCATTAAAATTGCTGTAGTTATATCGAAAGCGTCAGTCACTGCATAGAAAAGTACTTAAGTTGGTTTTCCTCATGGTTACCTTCTGACTAGGTTCGATTTGCGCCGCTCTCTCCCGAACAGCGGCTGGTAATCGAGCCTACCTTCTAACACGATTGCTCGTAAACCGCGATTTTGTTCTTGCAAAGTGGGCAATCATGCTGAACGTCCATAATCTCGTCCAAGCAGCAGCAGGCGAAAACACCAAACAGACAGCAGCACAGGCAAGCTGTTAAACCCGGTACATAGTGTGTGGTGGTGGCAACCGTAACACGACAATGTGGACAAACCGTCCTGACGGACGAAACACCAAAGGTCGCGTCAGCCGTATTTTCCATGACGCCCGCCTGCTGGTTTATGACTTGTGTCCTAGAAACTTGCTGCTGAGGCGGAGGCTGTGAGTAACCTTGCTGTGGTAAATAACCTGCTTCTGGTGGTCGGTAGCTTGCTTGTTCAGATGGATAACCAGGTAGTTGAGGTGGATAACCAAATTGTTGAGGTGGATAACCGCCTTGTTGAGGTCCTTGTTGAGGTGGATAACTTGCTTGTTGTGGTGCATCACTTCCTTGTTGTGGTGGATAACTTGCTTGTGGAGGTTGATAACCACCTTGCTGCGGTGGGTAACTTGCTTGTGGAGGTTGATAACCTGCTTGTTCACCTTGATTTCCACTTGGTTGAAGTTGGAAGTTGTCTGGGTGCTGTTGATGATCAACTTGTTCTTGGAGGGTTGTGTATGGTTGTTGTTTGGCGGCCATGTTGGCTCTCTGATGAAAGACTCCTTTTGTGTTGTGCAAATTCCCTGTTGATCGAAGAGCACTTTCCAGACAGATGAACAGACTGAAAAATAACGCAAGTTTTAAAAGGTGTGAGCTTGAGAACAGGATTCGCTGTTTAGTTTAGAAACCGATCGAGAATTTATGCCACGTACACCAAAGAGGCTACCAATTTGAATATCTGCTAAATCTCGAGGGAGGAGCTAGGGTAGATTGACAAGTTACTGAAGTGGATCATGGCAGTGTCTTTGTTTGCCCAGATGCGATCCCAAAATAACGCGGTGAATGTTATCTATAACACTAAAAACAAAAACACAGTAGAGAGCTTAAGCAGAGACGTTAAGTTTTTGAGAGTGGGACGTGAACCGTAAGTCCGAATTTTCTTTTCGTTTTGGCGTGTATTATCGAGTTTTCGTCGCAAACTTCATGTTGTAAATACCAAAATGGGTCACTTCAATTCACTGGTGATGCGTGAAAACGCGCCAAAAACATACACTTCCGGATGACGTTTGTGGTTCAAAAACGTCTGTGCTTATACCTTTTGTGCTAATAAGCTCTCTAATATCTAGGCAGGTACTTAGCAAACAGCCTTACAGGCTATCTTTAAAACGAGGAACGGGGAACGGGGAACGGGGAACGGGGAACGGGGAACGGGGAACGGGGAACGGGGAACGGGGAACGGGGAACGGGGAACGGGGAACAGGAATGGGGAATCTTTAAAATGGGGAATCTTACAACGGTGTTGTCGTAGCGAATTATTCCTAATAGGAGATGAAAAGGACTGACAGTCAGTAAACCGTGCCTAGAATGTATGATCATCTTTGCTTTCAATCGTTATTCTGCTGGTTATGTTGAATTGTTATCTTGTTAATCCGACTAAGGAATGCCAACATTACTAAAATATACCCTCTGTAACTTCAAATCAAATCAAATGAATTCAAATCAAATCAAATACTTTATTAGGAACAGAATTCCTGAAGCTAACACTTACTTGCAAAGAAGCTGTGCGTCCAAGTTGAATGTAGGCGAATTGAAAATAGCACAAATAAAAATAGAAATACTAATCACAAACAGGTCCAAACTGAGTTAATCTATAAAAACTTGTGCAGATATCTCTTCCTATCTAAATCTGAGTTAGTGAAACTGCGGCAGTTACATCGAAAGTGTTCATCAATGTGTAAAACGGTCCTTAAGTTAGTTTTTTTTCTCACTGTTATCTTCTAAAGTGGTTGCTCGTAAGTGGCGATTTTATTCTTGCAAAACGGGCAAGTATGGACGACATCCATAAACTCGTCCAAACAGCAGCAAACGAGACAACCAAACAGGGCGCACAACAAAGGCAAGCACAGCCATGCTTTGAAGCCCGGTACAGTGTGTGTGTGGGTAGCCTCCTTGTTGAGGTAGATAACGTGCTTGTTGAGGCGCGTAACTGCCTTGTTGTGGTTGATAACTTGCTTGTGGAGGTTGATTACCTGCTTGTTCATGTTGGTTTCCTCTTGGTAGGAGTGGAAAGTGATCTCGTTGCTGTTGATAATCAACTGGTTCTTGGAGGGTTCTCCACTGTTGTTTTCCCGCCATGTTTGCTCTGTGATGAACGATTGCTTTTCTCCTGAGCAAATTTCTGTTGCCCGAAGACTATTTTCCACACCGTTGATCGGACTGAAAAATCACAGAAACTTCGAAATGTGGAGAGAGAAGCGCCCAAAATCTAACTGCAAGCGTCTGTGATCGTGAGAACAGGATTCGATGCTTAGCCAACTGATTGAGCATTCATGCCGCAACCACGAGGCTACCAATTTGAATCACTGCTAGACTGCTAGATTGACAAGTTACTGAGACGTAGCATGACGTGTTTCTTTGTTTTGTCAGATTTTTTGGATTCGTGCCAATACTAATTTATACCTCCCTAAGAAAGTTTATTTTACACAGGAAGTGAAGATAACTTTAATTTCCTTGTTGTATAAGGAAATAGAGTAAAGGGATTGCATGGAGTTGTTTTTTCCCTCCAAAACTGCACTGATATCAGTTTTAGAAAATGTGCGTTCTTCCGAAAGTTCAGTTGTGTTTTAGAACTTCATAGAAAGATGCGGTACTTAACTTTATTCAAAATAATTCTATGTTCCGCGTTCAGGTTCATTTTCATGCAAATCAAACTCATTTTCATAAGAAAGGTTTGCACGAAGACTCGCTTTGAAACAGAGGCACAGGGTAACTCAGAAATGGCAACAATACTAGAGCTACCCATCTGGAAATAATAGACCACGAGCATTGGCTCTTTCCTTTACTTCGTCGCAGAAAAAGGGAAAATATTTAAAATGTGAAAAAAGACAGTCCCCAGTTTTCACGTGACAGTGCTTGCCTTTGTCTTGTGCTTATTTCATTTTTGATCGACCAGGTAACGAAAAGAGCCACTGCTCAAACGCCACTTAAGAAACGAGAAGAAAGCTGGGGCGAGTCTCATCTAGCAGTCACTTGTGTGATCGTTACTGGGGACAATATAGCTTCTCGTCTTTTGTTTTATCCCCGTTAACCCTCGCACAGACTACTGTGAGGTGAGATTTGCCCCAGGTTTCCTCTTGTTTCTAAAAGAAGCTGTCACGGTTGGCACATTTTGAAAAGTTTAGCCTAAATTTTCAAATTCGTCGTTTGCAATCCGTGTCAATCTTCGCCATCCTTGACCATCCTTGTTCCTTTATGGTTTACTATTACCTCTTTGATGTTTCTCTATCTTAGTAAACTATTATTTTCAGGTTTCCTTCCATTTAAAGGAGATTTTGTACGTGGCCAAAAAAAAGACAAAACACCGTGACTGAGCTCCTTTAAGTGGCCACTAGTCTACAACCTCGTTCCCAGGGTCTCATCCTCTCACCCTCCTCGATCGAGAAAGGATAGGGTGGGAAGATGAGAGACCCTGGGAACGAGGTTGACTGGTCTTTTGAATGGTGTTTTAATTAAAGTACGTTTTTTCATGTTTCAGTGGTTTCCTTTTCCTGCGGTTAATTTGTCCCGCCATAATGAATCCAAAAATATGCAACATGATGTCAGGTGAGTTAGCGTTTTTTATAACGCAGTAGAAGTCATTATCCTTGAAAAGTGATTGATCCTTGGTGCTTTGAACTTGTTTGTTACCTTTTGTTTTACGTTTTTTCCGGGACTGGGCTACTCACTCGGCTGATTGTACTCTTTGCCATTGTTGACTTCCCCTCAGTAGTTCAGCTTCATCCCTTTGAAGGTTACTTGGCTGGTATACCATGTGACTTTAGTTATTCGGGCTTGCATTCGGAGGAAACGCCGTTCGATTGTTTTTTTTTTGGTTAGGAAGAACAAAACACCTCTCGGGTACAAATGTTGCAAGTTTTACGTCAAATGATAAATTGCATGGTGTTTCTTCCTCTTGAACAGGACATTTCGTCAGACAAGGGTCATTTTTAACTCGTGAATTGCGATATCAAGTGACGAGTTGCAGTGAGTGATTCACTGATTGTGGATGCATGTACTCTCTTGTAGAATCTCCGTCATCTTGTGCTGCTCGAACTCTCACACTTGTGGCAAAGTGTCTTCAAAACTTGGCTAACTTAGTTGAATTTGGCGCCAAGGTACGTTACAACTCTCAGCATCTGAATTTTGTTTCTAGAGTGTTATTTTTTTTTTCGCTTCAGTCATTAACAGAATTGCCCTCTTGTCGTTTGATTACAGGAATCATTTATGACACCAGTTAATCCATTCATTTTAAAGAACAAGGAAAAAATGATAGCGTTTTTGGATGAGTTGTCGGTAAGTCAAAGCGTTAAGTGTTGTTCGTTTGTGTCTGAAAATCAAGGTCAGTCAGTGATAGCTAAATCCCTCTAGGCGTTTACAATAGCTGAAGTCCAACAGCAAGAGGTTTCTCCTTACGTATTTCATATACAGTGGACCCCTCTTCACGGTAGTTCCAGTATTCATACAATCTTTACTGTATAGTACGGGGACCTCCATTGTACAGACACTGAGCTTTGCCCCTGCTTGGTTTACTGGCCTGTCAAATACAGTCATGACAGCGAGGGCTCACCAAAGATCAGCCAGAGCCCTGTAAGTGTCTGAATTTGTTTGTGTGTGAGAAGCGTCATACAGATGTCTTGGCACCTTCCAAGACACAAAACTGAATTCAAGGTGGTGACATTACTCATTGAACTCAAAGAGATGACATTTCTAAAGAAAGCCAGGGATTTGCTTGCCTCGCGTACATAGGTTTTAAATAGATTTTTAGTTATTGTATATTTAAGAGGGTCACAAGTTTATTAGTTGTATAACTATTAGGTGTTCACCCTCTATAAATAAAGATTGGTTGATTGATTGAACACGCCGATAAAGTTGCGCGATGTTCACTGTAGAGTCACGTGCATTATCGAGATTTCCACAAAACAGATTTGTCTATGTATAACTTTTCCTACATTGCAACAGCAGGGAATCAATGTATTTTACTTTCCCCTTAATGTCACGCCCTCAAACAGTCTTGTTCAAATCGTTGTTTCATTTTCCAGAACGTGACGCAAATCCCGCCAAGCACCGAGCAAGTGTCGTCAGATCCATCACGTGACCTTGCTGCTGTTCACGACATTTGTTGGGCGTACAAGTCAGAACTCCAACAGTTGAGCCAAACACAGGTAATAAATTGCTTTCTGATGTGTTCATATATAACTCCATTTATATCTGTACTTTGGAGAATTTGGATATATATTCTATTTTTGATCAACTCCTGTATTCATGTGACCTGCAAGCTTGACTTTGTATTAATATTTTTTGCGAGAGGTTAGCTCCTGATCAAATAATCAAGACCGTGTCAGTCCCGGCTATTGATTCCATCTTGGAATAGGCCTGACCTATAGCTTTGCCGCTCTGTTTTAAGTTTCTACAAGAGACTATAGTCTGTTGGATCATAGTCTCTTGGTTTCTAGCAGAAAAAAAAATTCTTAGATTTAAATACCGATTTCGGTGATTAAAGTTGCGCGATGTTCACTGTAGAGTCACGTGCATTATCGAGATTTCCACAAAACAGATTTGTTTATGGATAACTTTTCCTACATTGCAACAGTAGGGAATCAATGTATTTTACTTTCCCCTTCATGTCACGCCCTCAAACCTTCACATTTCATTACCGAGCTTAAAATTCACCATCTTTATTAACTTATCACTACTCACGATGAATTCGATAGCGTTGATCCTAGCAGTACGCAGGACACCTATCATATATGAACTCAGTTAAATGACCGTGCTCTCCATGAGTTCTCGTAGCTCAGTGGATAGAGCGCCCGCCCGGTGTTCGGGAGGTCATGGGTTCGATTCCTGTCGGGGACTCAGAATTTTTCTTTGTCCCACGCTCGTGTCATGTTGATTAATTCACCTTCACATACGTGACATTTATTTACCTAACAAAATAGGATATCTTATAACTGTTGCAAACTTAACATAATAATCACATTTAATCATGTACTTCGCGCAACCGATTTAAGCACAGATACCTCTTGTCTATTAAGAAAACTGGATTTTCTGAAATTGGATCAGAAACAACGTTCCCCTCGGGCAAGCTGCATGGTTACTTTGCCTTGTAGTTAATATCATCCTGTTCAGGTCATTTTGTTGTCCTCTCGGAATACTCATGTTTAAAATTATTTCTCTTTGACTGTTAAAAAAATTAACTCATCTTGGGATTGATCAAAACTCGGATTGTGTGGGAGTAATACGTGCACTGAGAAGGAAACAAATTCTACTTCATGTACAAGCACAAAATAAAATGTAGATTTAATTTTTGCTATTTCAGCCGGGCTTGAAAAAGCTCGTGGCGGTCACAGAAACCTTACGACAACGGGAACAACAGTTTCTTCAAGAAAATTGCAGCTTAACAAACAGAACAGAGAAATTGGTGTGAATTGACCTCGGCTCACACAACACAGTATATCTGCAACCAAAGATTGATGACAGACATTGATGAGCTCTCCGCCAATCAGTGATTAAGAAGGAAAAGGCAAAGCCAATCAGTGGTTAAAACCAACACGATTTGGTCACGTGACTTACGTCTGGAATCAGGTCAACATATGATTGGTTAGGAATTGCATATGTCAAGCCTGATTCATGGGGATGCAAAGCCACTGCAGTAAAATGGTTTTCATCAAGTTCCAAGCTCACTACTTTTCATGCAGCCAGAACGCCAGTTGAATGAAGATGCTTAGTTTTGTATTTATTAATGACTTTTTTTTTTTATCGCCGATTGTTGTCGATTGTAGTTTTTCTTGCTCGTTGACAAATTTCATATGATCCAAATTGAAAGCTCGACGGTGCATCAAACAGGCATCTTTACACAAGTCATGCATCACTTCATAACCAGCGCATGAGGTGTGTCCGTCTTTGATGAGGCACCCCGATAACACCTTGTCAGCTCCCTTATGGTTTTGATTACTTAAGCTTGAAGACTCGCTCAACAGTACAGACACAGTTTAAGTTTTCTTATATTTTCAAAGCGAATCTCGAGGCCGCTTTCTGCCAAGAGGTGTGTATATGCTGTCTGAAAGTGTTTTGGTTCAGGGAAAGGTTTTGTCATTGTTATCGCTTCCGTAGACGGTAGCTCTAACACTCGGTGCTTTCCTTCGTCTTGTTTTAGCCATTTGTTCGATACAAATGTGTGGTTTTTCTCTGTGTGTATTGACTATATCAGCTGAAAAACCTGCGTAACTGAACCAAACCACAGCGCCGGCCCAGTTAAGAATATCTTATGATATAAAAGGTATCTGGGCTTGTTCACACCTTGTTTCTAAAAAGCTTTTAAGCAACGCTGATCAGTTGGTGTTACAGTTGTAAGCTGCCTTAAAAGGTCGCAAGTCTTGAACTTTTCCCGCTGTAAATCGTAGTGTAGAAGTAGTTTATGAGTTTCATGAAAGTAGACATTTTACTAGAAAATATTTGTAAATAATGAAAATTAATTATAAAGTAGGCACTTTAACAAATTTGAAAACTGAATTAATAGACCAGAAGCCCTGGAAATGTTTCCTGAAGACTGCAAAACTGACAAATGTTTTAAATTCAAACCCCTTTCCCTTGCCACTTTGTCAAACGAATCTATGGTATTTTCAGTATATGTGAAATCAAAATAAAATTGTAGATACAACCACAGAAGAATATGAAAGTGGAAATACCCAGATTTCACGTGATCACCAAATTTAAAAGTTGTTATAACAAAGTATTTTGTAATAAATAAAGTCTTTATTATCTGATCTATAGTCACTGTTTTGCTATCATTATTAGTTACAATAATTATTTCTTAACATCTTGTCATCTCTTTCAGTGGCTGTATAGCTAAGTGCATGACTACTATAAATAAGATTTACATTTTTTTTTACGTTTACAAATACAAACTTTCTTGGTCCACCATCTTGGCCTCTACAGAAAAATACATTTACATTTTTAGAAGTATTTCATCTCCCTTGCTAAGCGTGGTATATATTTTCCAGTACCTTGTTCTGATTTATCCATTCAGTGCCCTAGTATCCGTCTTTTATTCGCCACTTCAGAAACGAGAAAAGTCTGGGGCAAGTTTCATCTCGCGGTCCCTTGTGGGACTTTTCATTACATGGGGACAAAACAAAAGATGGAACGTCATATTGTCCCAAGTAATGGTCCTACAGGGGGAGTGCTAATTGGATCTCGCCCCAGATTTCTTCTCGTTTCTAAAGTGGCTAACTATCGTAAGAACAACGAACGAAATAGGCCATTTCCGAGTTTTCTTGTGCCTCTGTTTCAAAACGAGTTTTCGTGCAAAACCTTTCTTGTGAAAATGAGCTTGATTTGCAGGAAAGTGAACCTGAACGCGGAACTCATTTTCATATGAATGGTTTCACACGTAGGCTCGTTTTGACACAGAGACAAAAGGCAACTCGGAAATGGTCAACTCACTAAATGCAATGTGTCTGGGTTTTGAAACCGTATGATAGATACGAATACTGGTATGAGTCTATTTACAAATTTAAAGTTCCTTGTTACAAAGATCAAAGTTTTTTTTTTGTGTCCGTGAGCATTTATGGATTTCTGCTACCGTGAACTACGGCCTATCACCGCCCCCTCCCGCTCCTTCCTCCAGCTTATAGGACAATCTACCTGAAAACCAACATATGCATCTGGTTATAAGCCCCCCTCTATCTTTCCTTGCTTTGAATTCGTCTTATTATGATGTTGCAGCTATAGCTCGTTTCGAAACGTTTTTTTCTTCCTGTTTTAAGCCGCCTCGGATATAAGCCCCTCCGTTTACAAGCCCATCTAAAAGCTGAGGGCTTTTAAGCGGCCGTTTATGCTATGCGACTGGTGAAACACCGAGTTTATTTGGTTTTCTATCAACGATTCCCACAATCCCCCTTCGACCATTAATTTTGGTGTTTGTAAGTGACGCAGCAATTCAGCCCTTTCTAGTAATGGTCCTTTGCTGGTTAGATTCAAATCACTATTTGAACTCATGCTCTTCCAGTGAAGCGGCCTCTGTCAGGTTAGGTAAAGGCTTGTCAAATCCATCTTTACCACACAGGAAATAGCTCACAATCGTTCCTTTTCCCTGAAAGGAATGAATATTTGTAACTAAGAAAGAAAATGTACTCTGTAAATGGGTCGTAATTGAACATACAAAGCAACGCTAATCTCGTACCCAGTCGCCTCTTTCCCGAAGAGTAGTGAGAAGATCTGGGGGCGATATTACTTCAAGGCGGGGCTGCTAAGCTAATCCATATTTGCTCCACCGGCAAGTCAACAAGACCACATGGCTTGGAATTTTCGCTCAAATCACTCCAGATCGCTTCAAGTCCGGGGATTTAAAAGGGATATCAGGACATTTGGTCTTAAAGAAAAGGTTTGAAAGGAATTTAAAATCGCAAAAAATGGTTTCGTCGATCAACAGCCATGCAAATTTAACTGTGTTTGACCGGAGGTCCTTCTTTCCTGGACATTTGTTCATGAAGTCAACCAACAAGCAATCAAAGGTCAGCACGTAGGTTTTCTGGCCCATTTAACATGCGAAATGATTCGTCAACGATGTTCTTTTGTATATATATTCATGCATGTTTAAGGCTTACTTGCAGTTCGTCTTTGAACTAATATTCACTTCGGGAATATATTAACTTGATTTTACATTGACGTCAGTGACTGAACAATAACGTTTAAATTTTAAGTTGAAAAGGTCATGTCCTGCATGTTTTATTTTTAAATTGATCTTTATGTGACTGGCTTTTAAAAATCGATAAAAAGGAAAAGATTTATCGGCTACCTTAAGTGTGACTGGTCCTCTTTCTTCTAAGTAGAATCCTCCAAGTGTGTCCAACACAGCTTTACATTCTGGACTCACATGGATTCGAAGTGCTGTGGATAAAACAGGTCTTGTGAAACAAGCTTGAAACAACCGCAGCTAACTTGGTAAGTTCTTGATTAAGGAGATTTTGTGGCTGGAAAG
The DNA here is from genome assembly GCF_964199315.1 of Orbicella franksi. Taxonomy (NCBI): domain Eukaryota; kingdom Metazoa; phylum Cnidaria; class Anthozoa; order Scleractinia; family Merulinidae; genus Orbicella; species Orbicella franksi. The sequence goes on from NC_138145.1 coordinate 26,420,398, forward strand.
CTGCTGGGCTTATATAGTAAGACTAGGTAGACTTTGGTAGACTAGCCCCCAATCAGATTGGAGTAAAAATATTGCTAGTTGCTTAATGGTATGGAAACTGGGATAAACTTAAGCAGTATGGAAAATATTATTATAGCCTGATGTAGACTTGACCTTTTGCCATACATTGTACTTTACATACATACATTTTATTTGTTATGAAATTAAAATTACAATTGTAACATGCCCACGGATAGCTTAGCTAATCTAGGCGGGTCATGTTTGGACGAGTTGTACTTAACAGTCCAATACAGTAAAAACCAGTGTGTAAGAACCTACGTTTTTTGAAGTCTGACAAAATAGGTCCCTGTATTTTAGGGTAGTTATTGGCAATTTAAGCTAAGTTTTTAATTAGGTTCTTCATTTCTGTGAAGGAGATACAGTTGCTGACTACCAGAAAAATAAATAAACTTGGATTTGGTCATAAAATATTTAGTATTTATTCCCAGCTGTATTATGATAAGTCTTGCACAACTGATTACAGAATGTACATGTACCCTGTCTTTATAACAAGAGCTGTATACCCACATATAAGAACCTGCTTGATGTTGCTTGGCTAAACAGGTTCTTATATTTTTGGGTATAAAAATGGCAAATTTCTGCCAGCAGGGTTTTAAACCATTAGGTTCTTACATGTTGTCTTTTACTGCATTCCTCTGTTTTGGAATAAATTCATGTATCATGCTCTCATTAAGTGGTCATAGGCCAAGTACAGTAATTTTGGGGTATCAAAGAGCCCCCCCCCCCCCTCCCACTCCCTCACTTCCATGCCCCACCTGATCATGGCCCCAAAAGACTACAACATTTCTGATCTCAGCAGGGTTACAAACTAAAAGTTAAAATAAGCCTGTGGTTTTTTTGGGGTGGTGTTAGGGGGGCGGGAAGGAGGGAAGAGGGGGACAGGGAGGTAGTTTATTATTTAGAGATGAAATCCACCTTAACTGTGGCTAGTTTTTGTGGAGGTCCTCTAGAAAAGGTTGAATAGGAATTGTGAGGCAAAATCTATTACAATAATAGTAATTGATGATAGTAAATTAGTATTTGCACGCTTTCTATAGATTATTCCAATGTACCTCACAATAACTTATACATAATGTCACACTCAACCAGAAAATACACAGACCAGTTATTGTGAGAAGCGTGTACATGTGGTGTTAAAGTATCTGCATGGAGCTGGGTCCTGTCAGTGCTTGACTGAATACTGAAGTAATGCAAAAATAACTGAATACTGAATGTCCATACTTTATATATACTCACCAAGACCACTAGATTCCATCCTTGAAGCATAGTTCACAGTATCTCCAAACAAACAGTATCGAGGCATTTTGAGTCCTACAACTCCAGCCACACATGGACCTGAATTTATTTCAAGGGAAATATTAGTATACTGGTCAGTAATGATAACCATTAATTTGTGGACATAAGTTTGCGGGTTTTTCAAGGTGGCAGATTCTATATTCTACGCTCTATATTAAAATATTTTTTGTTTATTTATTTCTCTTTGAATCATAAACTAGGTGATCATGAAATCATGAAAACACCTGGTCATGTGTGTGTGTGTGTGTGTTGACTTGCGGTGTACACTGTAACCTTTGAGGCCTTGCCATACATCATCTAATTAGTATATTCAGTTGCCAATTCCCTAGAGAAGAACTGTGGTATATATTCTCTTGCTGACTAAACAGAAATCTACATATAACACAAAATAACATGCGATCTCTTCAAAACAGAAACCAGTTCAGTTACCTGTGTGAATGCCAATCCGCAGTTGCACTTTTTTAGTTTTCATATGAGGGACGGTGAAGTCCTTGACACAGCTCAGCAAATTAAGCGCCATAGCAGCGATCTCACCAGCATGCTTGTTGCCATTCCGAACTGGAAGTCCTGACACCACCATATAAGCATCACCAATGGTTTCAACCTAGTAGATTTTTTTAAAATTTACAACAACAAATGGAAAACATGGCTACTTACAATAAATATTGGATACTAGCACCAATTATGATTCTGTATGTTATTCTTATAATACTCACAGTACTTAATTATGATGAGCTACTTACACGACACTTACACAATAGATTTACTGGGATTGAGCATAATGAGAGAGTCTGACTGGTGCAGTAATACCAATAACCTTTTCATCAATTTCGTAGCTATCAGTTAAACTTTCAGCCCATTTCTCAACTACATACATACTAATGAGTCACACGCATGTGCACTGTATACACGTATGTCTCCCCCTCCCCCCCCCCCCCGGTGAAAGTACTTTACCAAGTTTTGTACAGGGGGGCTGTGCCCCAAGGTCCAACCCCTTACCCTTTAGTATACCATTTGGACAGAAAAGGTACCCCTTTCGTATATCTATTATTGAAAAAAGGCACCTCTGTCACATACCTACTTAAGAACACTGCATTCCTTTTCTAAACCCTTGGAATGAAGCCAATGAACAATACTTCGGGAGAAAATCAAGCATTACCAGAAGAAATGTTAATCCAAAAAACAGGTTTCAGTTATTCAGTTCCCGTTCACGTTATATCTAAATGACAGATTTCCATACCCGTTCATATACCTCAACTTGTGAATCCCTATGCTTTCATATACCTGTACAGGTACCCATTTTGGGCAGAGCCTCCCCGCATAGGCCGGGAGGTACCTCCCAGGGTGTGGGTATATGCGTATACGCATTTTTCTGCTGGCGCAAATTACGAGTACATGTTGGTTCGCTTATTTCTGTACTCCCCTGTAGCAGGAAATTTTTGCAGATCTCAGATTCCATCTATCGGTAGAAAACGTTCCGCATTTCTAAGCTGACAATTGTATTCTCGAACAATTCTCATCTATCAGGTAAAACTCTTCCAAAATGAATGAATGCTGAAAAACATTCAGGCGTAGTTGTTTTTCCTCGCTCGGTCCGGCACACTTATATGTTTTCATAAGTAAACGGAGACCGTTATGTATTAATTTTTCCAGATAAAGACCTTGCATGCAGTATCTGTAAATAGACTTTACTTTTCACATTACGCGGTAATCATCGTTTGACGAGGCCTTCCTTTTATCGTTCACATTAAGACGACTAATTAATTACCCGTCGTGCTCAAAAATTACTATGGAAAACGATTTGGACGATATACAGAAATGGTGATGTAACTGTTACCTTGTAGACATCATAATTATCAATCACATTGTCAAACGATGTGTACAGTTCGTTCAGCAAATTCACCACCTGGAAGATAACGCGGAAACAGCGAGTCAACCTCACGAATCGCCTTAATTGTTCTGATGAAGTTTATAGAGCTCATTGTTGAAGTTATTATTACAGCTACTTTTTTTGATCCTCAGGAAACGTTCCGTCAGCCACTTTATTACTTGTTGAGAACAGCTGTAATACTAACTCTCCTCAGAGTTAACTATGAGGCCTAAAGGTTGTCGTATTAATATTAACGACGCTGCATTGTAATTTTTTTTTTTTGATATGTTATTTTCAACCAATAAGTAGATTACGTAGCCTCTTCGCTGAGTGAACAACGAAACAGATGGGTCATTGTAGTTAATGCGTTTTACCTGAAATGGAGTACTTTCTGACGCCATTCTTGTGAAGCCCACTATATCACTGAAGAAAATCGTGACACTTGAAAAGCTCTCAGCCTCGACGGCTTTTCCAACCTTCAATTCGTCAGCTATCGGCCTATTCAGACAAAAGGTTAATCAGATGTTACACGCCAGGAAGTGCACGGCAAATGGTTTTAACAAAAACTGAGGATGCCAACACCACGCCACACAAGGAGCAAAATAAGAACAAAATTGTCATTTATCCGCATTTTATTTGAAAGTCAATTTGCATTATCGACATAGTTGGATTAAAGCTGCATCTTTCACAAGATATTCTCCTGCACTGAATACTGCCTCTGTTAAGTTAGTTGTAGTAGCAACTTTTTACTTGTAACAACTTACTTGGGTAGCATTTTATAGAGCAACTCTTCTGTTTTGCCTTTTTCAATCTCCAACTGACGAGTCCTTTCATCAACTAGTTCCTCTAACTGATCTGTGTATTTCTCCATCATCTGAAGCATGTTGTCTACGATATCTAAATTTCTACAACGAGACAAGTCCATAAAACAAGTTAGAATAGCTGTTAGTAGTTAGGCTATACTTTGCCGCAAAATATTCAACCTTGGTGACTTTTTTTCCGCAAAAATGGTTTGCCTGTTACTACGGCTCTGCCTTTTTTCCCCTCATGAAGTAAACTATGAATAACAAAATTACTAAATCACTCGGTTCAGTGTAAAGATTCCTCTCGATATGTGGTTAACACTAAGCACTTACTTTCTGCTGTTCATCGTCTTCAGCTGTAGTTTTATGTCGGCGAAGGTTGGTCTGACAGAGGGCTCGTTATCCCAGCATTCCTGCATTAGCCGGATGTATCTGTTATCACATCCCTCCACATCCTTTGGTACATCAGGTCTAAAAGCAGGCACAAGTCGCTTTCTTATCTTCACCAAGACATCTAGAGGAAGGATTAAGTGAAAGCGTTAAGACAGACAAGTCAGGCAACATTATTTATCCTAACTATAACAGAATTTTCGAAACTGATTGGCTATTAGCAAGCCCTATTTGAGTATTTATTAGACGGTTTATGCGTCATGCTTGATGTGACTGGACAGTTAACGCGTCATTTGCGCGCGTTGTTCATTTGACTGTTACACTTAAATGCGTTCCCTCTCTCAATAATCGCGAAAACAAGTCAACCACTTTTATTTGCCAAAAACTTACTCTTTCTGTCCTCTTTTTTCTCAAATTATATTATAGTTCGTGGGAATCCAATTAGTTTAATCACAAGTATGATTATAGACTGAATTGAGCTCCACTCGGTCCTTTTACCGTTACTAAATACTACGAGGTAATTTTTGTAACATACCTTTCGGTTCCAACTGGTAATATGGCTCGTCGCGCGTAAGAATTTCATGGAGTATAATCCCATAACTGTATACATCGCCTTTCTGGGTTTTTGTGCATTGAACGCTTTTGTGATTCCTTTCTTGCAACAATTCCGGGGCAGTCCAAAAGAGACCTTCAGAAGAAAAGAAATCAAACAGAACTAAAGAAATCAAACGTGTCGTAAACGCGGGAAAGGTAAAAATGCTCCCACTCCTCTAAGAGACACGATTTGATGGCTTACTGAGGAGCCTGATATAATCCAGTTACTATATTAACAGTGCGCGAGGAGATACGAGGCCAGTTAGCACTGTTATGTGAAGTGCAATTTCAGAGAGGGGTGGGGAGGGGGAGCGGGGTAGGGGGGCAGGGAATGTGGTAATTTGACGCGTTGCTGGCTGATAGACATGGAGCAGATATTCCATGTGATTGCCATGTCGTGTAGCCGTCAGCTAGGGTTGAGGGTTTTAAAGGAGCTAGGCCACGGTTTGCGCATTTTGAAAAAATCAGCCTAAATTTTTCAAGTTCGTCGTTTGTAATCCGTGTTAATCTTCTCCATCCCTAACTATCCTTGTTCCTTTATGGTTAATCAGTATCTCGTAGGTGCTTTTCTATCTTAGTAAACTATTATTTTCAGGTTTCCTTCAATTCAAAGATAATTTCGTACGTGGCCAAAATAACTCAAAATACCGTGACTTAACTCCTTTAAGGGTGTCAGAGTCAAGTTGAATGATTTGTATCAGAATGTGATCCTCTCTCATTCAGGTTTTTGCAAGTTCCTTAAAAGTTAAAAGCCGGCTGTTGCTTAGAAATGTGCTTTTAATTGCAGTGCTGCGTGCCTAACTACAGCAACGTTGAAACAGAGCAGGAATGTTACATGAAGCAGGAGCTGAGAAAGAAACGTAATGAGATTGACAAGCTCAGTCAGTGTTTTTTGACGGTAAGAAGAGTCTCGTGGTTTGTCCTTATCGTAGAGAATTGTTATATGTCTACGCTAACAGATTCGTGCTGGAATACAAATACATACATATTTACCACTCAGTGTTAAAGGTCGTTATAAAATCAGCATAGCTATGCTACGAAAGAGTACATGTATTATGCCAGCATAATTTCTGATGTTCGATCTACACTATGATGTCCCAAGGTACGCTGACCCACCTGTAATGTATCAACCTTGTAACCAGACACCCGCATTTATTTATTTTTTGTCATGCATCTGATTATCTGGGAAGGTAGCACTCTCCTTTTGATTAGTTGGGGTATCTAATACGTACTCACTACTGAACGCCAACCCGTGCATTCAGCGTTTGAATCCATCCTTAAACATCCTTGTTCCTTTATGTCTTGTTATTATCCCTTTTGGTGTCTTTCTATGTTAGCAAACTGCTATTTTCAGGTTTCGCTCAATTGAAAGGTAATTTTGTACGTGGCCAAAATAACTCCAAAATACTGTGACTGAGCTCCTTTAAGACGATAAATGACAGATACATGTATATTGTTTACACTCGACTTCACAAATGCCGCTCAGGTTTGCCAGAACATTTGGCAGAATTTTCTCTTTCTAAGAGGAGATTAGTACAACGTCTCCTGATTTCTTTTTTGAAGAGGCGAAACTTCGATATGGTACTCTCGGTTGTCTTCTATAGTCCTTGATGCAAGAGGGAATAAAAACTTAAAATCATAACAGCCTTTTGGACAATTCGTGATATTGGGTATGGCAATAAACGACTTACGTCTGTTTTCGGCGTATTCTCCTAAATCCTCTTCTGTTTGATTTGCTTTGACCGAGTCCAAGCCATGGTCCGATATTTTACAAACCCAACGACCGTCAATCAAGCAATTAGATGATTTCAGGTTACCATGTGCTGTTATTGGACTGTTGTGTAACGCTACCATGCCCTGGAGAAAGAAATTAGCTTAGCCATTCTTAGCTTTTTGATAAATCAAAAGATAAAGCCATCACAACTTCAATAATGTAAATATCGCTCACCTTTGCAATATCGTTTGCAAATGACATCCTGAAGAGCCAGTCAATTTTGATATCATCGTTTGCCAAAAGATCCTTAAAATAGGTGAAAAGAGAACGATAATAAAAAAACCAGTTATGTATAATGAATTTGTCCAACATGGTTTAGAAATTACTTAAATCTTGGCTTTTAGAACATTCGTCGTATAAATACATCTGTAGATCCGGCTACCTGCCCTTTTTTTTAACTCTGTAGTTATTTAGGGTAGCCAGGTCCTAACGCTGTTAATGAATAACTTTACAAAATATTTCTGTGAGACCAAGAGGACTTAAAGCTTGTTGTTTTTGTAGCTGCAATTTCTACGAAATCCCTAACAATATTGTATTGAGCTTTGTAACCAGCTTTGTTAATTTTTGTTTTATCTCGGCGGAACTTCGTGACTATCGAGAGATTTATTAGATGTTTTCTCTCTTACTAATTAAGGTTTTCTCGGATTTAGAAAGAATGTACATGCGAAACTACCTTATAATTGTATGACCTATTGGCACCCCTCAAGTTTCGTAGAATTTGCAAGAAATTCATTTGAAAAGTTAACCTGGCGACTGAAATTCTTGTCTCCGAGAAGTTCGGTTTTTCTGCAAATGACTGCCAAGCAACGCTTCCTTCTAAATGCCTTGATAGTCTATGGGCTCGGTTCCAATCACATTACGCCATAGAGAAATGGTTCTCAGAAACCATATATGTATATCAGTCGCAATTAGCAAGAAGTGAGATTAAATTCACCTGGAGGCTTCCTCTGGTGCAGAACATTGAGACTATACACACATTGGGAGACTCAATGCACATTCCAGTGTATTGATTGACATTTTCGTGTATTAAGTCGCGCACCTGTAAAACAGCAAAACGATAAGATTAACCATGATGCCAAAAAGGGAAGTCATTAATAGACCATTTTACAGTTGTCTGCTCAGTGACCTGGCCTTTGGATGGCAGCGAGGCTGGAGTTGACCTTGTTTTGATACAGACCTCACTGCTTTTGTCATGCAAATACACCTAGTTAGCATCAGAACAACTTGTTTTACACGACAAAAGCAGTGAGGTCTGTATCAAAACAAGGTCAACTCTAACCTCGCTGCCATCCAAAGGCCAGGTCACTGAGCAGACAACTGTAAAAGGGTCTATTCTAAACTAACAGACTTTTTAGTCTGAAGGAAGAACAGAAATAGATGAAAAAAAATCAGTTAAACTGGAGGAATAAAGTTAAAAATCTTCACAGCAATTGAGGAGTGACTCAAAGTTTTTCGTAATTTTCCTCGTGTTTAAATAGGCCCTTTTAGTTTAAATACATTGCAAAATATGTACCTGTTTCATTTCCACAAACACTTCTCTTCTCAACTCTATGTTGTTTTTTCGTAGTCGCTTCAGAGCCACCAGTTCAGCCTGAAACATATTATCACGAATAATTAGCGCGCTTGTCAGAGATTATTGTTTAATAATCTAAGTACTATTCATTTTCAGTAGTTCGCAGACGTATCTTAAACAACCGATTAACCAAGCAGATCTTTGTTTTTTTGTACTAACTGATCTATCACAAGACCTGAAAATAAGTGACACCATTGCATGGTTCAAATACAAGTGAGTTTAAAAATTAAACGTGGCTGCTTTTATGCTACTTTAATACTCGTGACGCGCCTATTTTGATTAAGAAACGCAGGCCCCGGTTCAAAATCATTCTATCACGTTACTGGATTAAGCTTTTTTTTTGTCTGGAATAAATAACGCATCGCTGGCACTTGATGATGGTAAGGTTCTTCCTAAGGTATGATCCCTTATCTAAAAGTACCATCCGTACACTTAAATGCCTCGTACCTTATATCGTCCAACGTTTGTGAGACTGATATTTAAGTCACCTCCCATGGTGCTAATGAACGAGCCGGGACCGGTTTTGACCTGGATCACGTACAAAATCAATTAAATATAACTCAACTTGGTAATTCAGGGCTCCCCTGGAAACAGTTTGCGATCCCTAACTGGGCTTTAGAGTGTTTTTATACGATTTCATCTTGCTTTGGGTAACTCGTCTACTCGTTATTTATAAAAATGTCCCGTAAAGTGAATGCAGGTTTCTTTTCGCACTGTGGCTGGCTTACATGGGGTCTATCTGAAGAGAATTTATCTTGTTAAAAATGGTGTCCATATGCGTCTGGTCCCTGCATCTCACCACGCGTAAGGTGCCTTTTGCAACTCTTATGTTTTATTGGTACACATGATATCCATGTCTTGTACTTTTTTTTGCAACTCGAATAAAGTATGGATGTAAATACGCACCAGTATAACATGAACTCATTTTGATTTGTGCGTTTCATCCAAGCGGACTACTCACAAAACCTCCTTTTAAGTAGTTGTAATTTTTGCTAGTTTAATAGATCAAATACATATTCTGGCCAATATTGTAATTCGAAACAAACCGGTCAACCAAATATTTAGGGAATAGAGAATGCAAAGATTGTGAACAAGTAATTATTAACATTTAAAAAATAAGTTTTGTTATAAGCTTTCAAAGTCAACTTACTTTGCTAGAGACTCGGCTGCCCCGAGAGCATAAGATGATGTCTTTGTAATCTATCACCCACGACGTATTCATAAGATCCCTTTCATAAACCTTTCTCCTGGAAACATAAAGGTTAAATCCAGTTAGTAATAGAGAGTAAATGAAATAAAATGTATTAATAAAACTGAACTAAGAAGGTTGCAAAAGAAAGTAGACTAACACTAAGCGAATTTAAGCCGAATCAAATTGTTCCTTATTTACCCAAATAGTTTAAACAACAAGAAGCCGAAGTGAAATTCAGGAAGACTGTTGTTAAAATATGACATAATTGAGGTAATGAAGCACACGAAAACATGTCGTAACAAAATAGCACATCCTGCACAGGACAAAATGTCATAAATGATCAATACGTAGAATGATAAACTTCTCTTATGATCAAAATCTTTGTTAATGTATCATTATTATTGCTACTGTAAAAATATGAGTTATGATTGATTAATTAGTTCAGACCACGGGGGACAATCGGGTCATTAAAGTACTAAATGGACGTTGCACGTTACTTGTAGTAAAGAAAGCCGAGAAGAAGGCCAACAACCAACACCATCAACATCAGGGTCAGAAGCAACAGATAGTTGAATCCTTCTTCCTCATCCTTTTCTGTGGGAAGCAGAAATAAACCCAGACAAAAAATATCCACAGTTTAAAACATTACAGGGTATCCACATGTAGCTTGGGTTAGTGTAACTCTACGATAGCAAGCTAAGATAACATTTTGCATAATGAAATTTCTTTATTTAACAGTAAGTTCCCATGCATATTAGAGCAGACAGCAGCCATAATCAATCTATATTTTTTTGCTTTCCGAAGGGGGGGCGGGGGGAAGGATGTACGCTTGCTTACTTTGTTACATGTCAACCAGAAACGTGCAACCCCATATGTGATAAGACGAAAGACGATAAAAGATGATAATACAAAAAGTCTTACACATATGTCGTAACAAACATCGAGAACTTGAGCGGAATTTAATTCATATTGCGTGTAATTTGGCCAAATTGGCAGAAGCTGACGAGTCAATCACTTTGACGCGTGCGGACTACAATTAACAGAAATTAAGACCAACCGATAAAAGGTATTTATTCTCAATTAATTATATAAGTGGAGATGGCCCATAACGTGTGAGGATGCCAAATTATTTTGGTCTTGTACTTGTTTTACTCAGCTGGTTATAAAACAGATAAATGATGTAGGTTTCTATAGATTTAAATGTAGGTATCAGTACATTGTTACATAGATTTGATGACTCTTTAGAAGGAATTCCTTGCCACAAATTTGAAAGTAAATATGTTTCTTTTTGTATAGTTCTCAAAAGTGTTCTTCCAAGAAAGAACACTTCTACAGCATAAGTCACATAAGTAATCAAATCTCTGTTTTACCTTCGGGAGTCTTCAAGCATTTTTCTCCTCGGAATCCGCATTTAGGTGCATCAAGTGGCACAGTCGTTACTCCATTCGGCCACAGTGTGGTCATATTGTAGACTGTGACACTTTCATTGTTTGGCTTTGTTTGATCAATCTCCGCTATAGGAATCAAACGCCCATTTTGTCTGTTGCTAAATACAAACACTGGTATCCGGTTACCTTCCCCGTTGATGGCCACGTCTCCAGACATGCCTGAAATATAAACAAAAACAGTTGCATTTCTACCTGCTTTCTTTTTAATGAAGTTAGAGAACTGAACTTGCAACTCTTGAATGTCTTGTGTCAAGAAGTAGGATAATTATTCTTAGACATGTCATACATACTAGTAAATATGTCATGCTTTTTGAGTAGTATTCCCTGGAATATCCCACAAGTCACTTGTATTTTACAGGTATACAAACGAGCCTTTAGGCCAGTTTCGTCTCAACTGATAACTAAGTACAAAATTCAGCTAGAAAATAGAGCGGCATGAATTAAAATCTCGTGTTCCGCTATGTTACAATTAACTACACTTTTTGCAACTCCATTAATTTGCATCACTTCGAGTCTCTAGGGAGCCATCAGAATTTCGTATTTCTAACGGTGTCATCATATTAAAGAGGTTAACTTAACTCCCTTGTTGTCAAAAGTAACCCGTTGTAATAACGAGGTGCCCGTTTCGATGTAAGGCGGGTTTCTATTGTACCTTCAAATAAAAATTCTAATAGGCGTATCACCTTTGAAAAGTACATCGCCATTGCTTATGTTTGTAATAATTGAGAATCCATCAATCTTTGTCCCTCCTTGACTTACAGATCGATTAAGACCAACAGCGTACAGTTGTATTGCGTCATGAAGATAGGCGGCAAACTGAAAGGTCTGAAAATATTGTTATTATACATGTAAGAACAAAGGTCGCCACTAGTCTAACAGTTGAACATTACGGACTTGCCTGCAGGGTTGAAGAAGGAAAGATTTAAGTGATGGCAATCACGATATAGAGAAAACCTCTTTCAACAGATCTACTTCCTATTCCTTTAGATATTTAATTTATCACTCAAGCGACAATTTCCTTGTTCCTTCTTTGTTGACATATTGTCTTAAAAATGCATGTAAGTACATAAATATTGGGCCAATATTTTGTACATAAATCTTTCAGAACACGATGTTACTTATCAATTTTACAGAAAATGTTTGCTTGATAAAACAATACTTACAACCGAAAGTTCTGATATATTGTTTGCCTTTATCGTTTCACTGAATTGTCGTACAAACGTTTCGTAGTTTTCTCCGTGTGGCCCCTTCACTGACAGATTAACGGTACCATCGAAAAGTGCCACAAAATCTTCCATGCTCCTACCACCGGCCCACGATTCCTTGACCCAGTTACTGTCGATTGTGAAATCAAGTGTGATGAAGGCGTACTCGCCATTCATCATTTCCAGTTCATTTGCTGCTACAAGAAGCTTCGCCACCTCGTTATTAAAGGCAAGAAGAAAGATAACTGAAAAGAATTAGGTAAGAACGAAGGTTAGCCAAATAGAGTTCTACATTCCTACCTGAAAAACGGAGCGAATGAATGTCTTGGTTTGTACAAGTTTAAGTCGTACATGTATGTTTTGAAATAATCTCCATCAACACTGCGTTTCGTGACTTTTTTGATATATACGAGGGGAACAACAAAGACCACCTTAAATTTGAAAATGTCTGGAACATTTCTTGCATGCTCATTGGTCTAGAGCTACATTCGATATGATGAGACACCACGCGTATTGTTTGTGTTCAAACATTTTAAGTAAACATTTGCTTCGCTCGTGGTTCCACTTGAGTCTTGAACATTTTATTGGTATCTCGTACGAAGTACATTTCTGTAATTCGTATGATTTGATGAAAAGGTGTCTGTTTGCCTTTTGCTCTAGATAAATTCCATAATTGCTAAATTTCATCCTTTTCTGTCTTCAAGATGGAAATCGTATTCGTACACTTCTTACGTCTGGCGGGGGTTCTTTGACACAGTGAACGCTGAATGATTTTTATGTATTATGTATCTTGTTCCTCACACTTTAATACAACATATACATAATTCATTTTTTTTTCAAAAATGTATTCCCACTAAAAAAACCTTTAAAAAAAGAGAAAAATATTGCTTACTTCGCGCTTTATCTTTGACTTGACTTAGGAACGTATTGTGTGAAAACGAAGAACTTGGCACATAAAACCCTTTGAACGGTACGCTGATGTTGTTCTTTTGAAAAATTTCTGTCATGGAGATGGCAACTGGCGTCCACGCGAGATCCTCTGTGGAAATAATAGCGGCACGTGTCCAGTTATAGACCCTCATGGATTGTAAAAGTATATCCGGGGTCTCGTCCAAGTATGTTCTACTGAAAGGTTGTGTCCTTGCAAAAGTGCTGTAGAAGAATCGCTTACTCAACTCCACTGACGAACACGAGTAAGATATCATTGGTTTATTCCAATAAGAGGCCAATAAACCCGCTGACAAGCAGGAATCGGAGCACGCTGGCCCGATGAAAACATCCGCACTATGAAGTTCGTATGTTTTACCGACTGCAGTTGTTTTGTGACATGCGCTGTCTTTGACGGTGTACGTTATGTTCCATTGGCGCGAAAGTCTGCTATGATTGTAAACGTGTTGAATGGCGGGAGCTATAGCAAGTTCTAAAGCTCTTCCAAGCTCAGAAAATCCAGACCTTGATGTTGGCAGCATGACACCTAAATGAATGTTTTCCGACACAGCAAAGTGAATAAACAGGAAGGCGTAAAATGTCCTGAGACGTAAATAACGGATTTCCATGACGGGTTGTCCTCCAGCTTGAAATCTGTGGCAAAAGAGAACAATCAGAAGATTAAATTACTTGAAAGCCTTCTCTACTAGAGATTACTTTTAACCAGTATTCTGTCGTGAGCCAATCTTTGCTTCCCCTCATACAGTTAATTGTTATTATCGCTGAATAATTTTTCATCTGTACACATTGCGTAATGCCACAAACAGACAGCTTCCCAGAATAAAGAGGCACACGACTTTGAGGTGGTATTGTTTTCCTTGCGGGAGACTTCTCTCCGATTTTTTTATTTCGGGGCGTGCGGCTGTGACACAGTCTAGTTTGGGTTACAATCGGGAAAATCAGCGTTATTGCCATGAAGATGGTTGCTATTAGAGTGGAATGTAAATGATGATCTAAAATCTGAGCTGATGCGGATTAACACGTCGCTTTGTGCTGCCGCCGCTCCTCGCCATCTTGCTTTGAAGTCTCTGCATTGACTGGTTGTGTTTCATTAGACATATGCGATAGCTAGATAGATGCATGGTATGACGAGGAACACTTCCTGAAGAAATTTTTCCCTTGTGATACAGTATAATACACTTGTGAGCCAATTAGACCGGCGGTGGGTCTCAGTTAAATCTTGGAATAAACATTTAGAAGCAATTTTTTATGTTTATATGTTATATGTTATATGTTATGATGCACAATATGATCGCTATATGCAAAACACTGAGACTGTTTGTAAACCCTTCGTTTGGAAGAAAGGTCTTTCATGTTGTTTACTGCGGTCAAAATAAACGCACGCAATCGAAAAAAATTAACTTAACGTGGTGTTAATATAATGTACATCGGCATATAACAATAAACTGTTTTTGAAGTTTTGCCAAGTTTTAACGAATCGAAACTGTTTAGAGGAGGCCCGGGTTATTCGAAAGGTGGATAAAGCCATTCACCAGATAAATCACTATCCAGTGGAAAGCGTGGTTTGTTTTGTTAACACTTGTCTACTGGATAGCGATTTATCCGGTAGATAGCGTTATCCACCTTTTGAACAACTGGCCAGTGTCATACCTTACGTTTAAGGTCTAATTGTCCACTTACAAAACAGACTGTCTTCGATTCTTCATCTAGTTTCGTTAGTGCTCATAATTTGCATCAATATGTAAGACTTAAAACAAACTGAGAAAGCCTTCCATCTGTTTGCTCAGTTTGATTTCACGTAGCTATTCTATTGACAGTTTATCTCGTTTGATCAGCATGTTATTGGTTAGATCCCTTTGTTGCCATATCAACCCACTGGCACCTTCTAACTAGGCTCACCAAATTACAGTCAAACCTCGTTAATACGGAAACAAAAGCGGTAAAACCCTACTATCCGTATTATGCAGGTGTCTGTATGATAGAGTTAGAGACTTTTCTTAATTCTGTTTTTTTTTTTTTCTCTGGGATCAGGTGGACTGTTCTTGAGTTGGCAGTAAGGGGAGGTTGGACCGTATATGTACCTGACTTCTGTCTGAGGTCTTCGATCAGGTCTATAGATGTAATTTTAAGTAAAAGACTTAGTTATTTTAATTATAATAATAATGATAATTTTCCTGAGAGTTTTCTTTCTGAAGTTTGTGCTAAAATAACATCAAACTTTTAATATTAAAGAAAACGGTCAGTGTTTTAACAAAATAGAATTATCGCGCAATTAAGTTTCCAGTCACTCTCGGACTTGGTTTTCGCTTGACTGCGGGTGGCGTGTATCAATTTTCAAAGCCAGACGGTATATAATACTGAAGTATGTCAAAACTGTTTATTTTGCCATTCAACGTTTCTTAACTTATTCAAAAAGTGAGTCTTTCAGATTGATGCGACTTGAGACTTTTGCAAAACAAATTGAGAAAAGGAGAAATCTTGACAAATAGACAGCGTTTCTACAGGCGGGGAAAAGTTGCTAAAGCTACATTAACAACGACAGGGACGTTTATTTGGCACGTTAAAAAAAATAAATGCTTTGCGTCACAATACGGATTTTAATTAGTAAAATTCTGTTTCCGCGCTTGTTTTACTTGGTTGCATTAGTTATCTTCATAGAGTGAAAATTACGGTTGTCGGCGAGTGTCGATATATAAATAAAACACATATTTTAATCTAAGGCTCGATTAACACCATCTCTGAATTAAATTCAGTTCCGAAAGGTAATCTGAGTCTTGCGTAGCATCAATTAGCGTCAAAGTGTACTTTCGAGACGACTCGTGTAGCACAGTAGTCAGGTTCAGTCGAGCGATTTATAGGTATAGAAAAAAAGAAACTCGAGCTTTTCGAGTAGTTCTATTTTGGAGAATTGACTAATAGCACAATCGCTGATTACTCAACACAAACACTGTCCTGTACTACAGCACTCGTATTTCTGAACATTTTCCAAGTGTGTTTTTTGCTTCGCATAATACTTAAAATTGAAAAAAAAATCGTTTTATTAGGAAACCCACAACAACATCGAAGAGTATCATGTCGAGTTCTTCCATTTAAGCTATACACTATATTTCTGCACAGTGATTTTCTTTACCCAGGAAAATAATTGAGTGATAGCGAAATTTTTTATCCACCAGCAAACCTGATACTGTGATAAAGTGCGATGGACTGGCAATAATCCGGTTGTGGCACAAGACTTTCGCCGATCCTCAATGTTACCCTTTTGTTACATAACCGAGCTATTACGCGCGCTCTCATTGGTCGATAGGTGTGTTTAGATGAAAGTATGTAAACCCGGTTGTGACGTTTTAGATTCGCGCGTATTTTTGAGGATTATTTTATAAAAGCAACCGTGCACTTTTTCTGTGTTTACACAGCCTCATCTAAACACTCGGAGGGTTGGGAGAATTCTCGAAAGTTAGGCTACGTCTCGGGTTTGCAAAACTGTCTCGAATTCTCCCAACCCTCCTCGTGTTTAGGTGAGGCTTTGTAAACACGGAAAAAGTGCTCTAATTGTTTAAATATTTTACATTTCATAAACAAAATCCAGACGATTAACAGTCGTTAGAGATTTCATTGTTTTCAATGTTTACAGAACTGACTAAATAATGAAAAATAATAAATAATAATTAGTAACAATGCTTTTGAAACATAAAGCAAGTAAAGACTAACGATATAATGTCCCGACATTTCGGCGACCTTATGATGCCATTATCAAGGAATGAATAAATATGATACTTACGCGCGCGGAAGCCTTTGTCTAACTTAACTTCATTTTTGTAAATATACAGGTCTTACCTCTTTTGAACTCGCTCTCATTTATTCATTCCTTGATAATGACGTCATGAGGTCGCCGAAACGTCATGACATTATCGTTACTTTTAACTTGCTTATATAAATAATAATGCCTACTTTAATAGTGTATTTCAAAGATTTATGAGTTACTAATTTTCGAAAGGTAATAATTTATAACTCCGGTGTGTTGTAATTCAGTTGACCTCGTTTGTTTTGTGATTCGAAGTGATTGAAACAGATTGATCTTAGTTTATTTTGATCCATCGGTTGGGATTATTAAATTTCACGGGTTGTCCGAATTTAATAGTATATACTCTACTGATTTTATCAATGTCAGCTGGCGCTAAACAATTTAAGACAAGAGGAATATTGTTATTATTATTCAAATCAATTTCTACTGTTTCGAAGGAAACTTAATGAAGTTGCAACTGATGTTTATGGCAATCTTTCTGTACAAGTGATTGCTATTTTATTACGTCAATAACATTTGCTGATAGCAGGTTACTAAGTAAACCAAATCTTCCTATATGTATGATATAGGGACTCGTTTAAAGTTTTGTTCACAGCAGCGGCAAACAATCTTCGAGAACTAATTAAAAATAGCCACGGCCTATCAGCTAGTACTGATCGCGCAAGCTAAACCACTAATAACTAGTCTCTGGTCCCGGGTAATTTATATAGTAAACAAACAAAACTGAGTACCGCAATTCAAAGGATACCGTCAGAACGGTTAAGCCGTGCATAAAGCTAATATTTCACCCAGGGGTGTAAATTAAACTGCGGTTTTTCCTTTTAATAAATGTATTGTTCGTCTTCGTCCGATGTTGTGGAAACTATTTTCTGATCCTACTAAAGAATGCCTGTTAATTATTCTGTGAATAACACTCATCCACATAGACTTAAGCATTGTTTTCAGACTAATTTCAGACGTTCCTTCTCAAATGCGTTTATGAAATGTTTATCCAAAGTGACTTTAAATTGATATACTAAGAATTTCGAGATCGAAAAACTATTGAACAGATGGAAGAATTGGCATAATTATACCCTGTGTACTTTTATGCTTGATGCAGTACGGCGCGGCGAAAACAACATGGCGAGCGTGCCACTTTTCTGAAGTGCTGTCACTTTTACTGAAATGGTTTGTTTGCTCGGTGATAGGATATGAAGAACGCTTTATAGAGCTAATATGTAGGACCATTGACCCTTTTACTACAATGACAGAGAAATTGATATATCAGTGCATAGGTTTAACACCTGGACTCTCATGTGGTACTGTGTACTAAGATATGATGTAACGCTTTTGAAAAAGTTGTTGTTCAGTGTCCAGTCGATGCTACCAATCTATAATGAAACGTTCTCAAATCTAATATCACGACTAACTACTGGCAATAGAGACTGAGGTTCTAGCCAGACTGAAGGAATAGTATGCCATCGACATCTCGTGATTTCAATAACGCCTGTACGTTTTAATGACAACAGTTTGTGCAGCACAGTAATTTGTTAACAACAGTTTTTCTGTATTTCTTGTTTTCAGTTGAGCGTGAAAATGTGGACATATTTGCTTGAATTAAAACAAAACCTTTAAGACTATAACAACAATCAAAGAACACAAAGCAATGTACGTTCAAGATCCTTTAACAGTGGTTGACTATTCTTGGAGTTTATCTTCGAGAATATGAAAGTAAGTTTAAAATGTGGGTTTGAATAGTACAGTTCCTAACTAGATTTCTATCTTTAAACATTGAGTTTTTTGCCGGGCTAGGTAGATATAAAACTGGTATTCTTTTTACCAAATCGAACCGTTATTGAATACGTTATTTTGCCCGGAGCTGTTGGTGCTATCATCTTCAATCAAAACAAAGCATTTTGGTAGCGACAGTTGTCATCTTAGCGCTCTTACGTAAAACGTCCCTTACGGCGCGTGGAAACAAATGCATCGCAAGGGAATGCAACAAAGTCAGGAATTTATGTGTATACGTATGCGCCAAGGAAATGGCAAAATCACGATATTCTCTGTCAACCTGAAATGACTCTATTTGCTACAACGAATGCAAACTTACCTGTGCTATTTTTAGCCGCCTCTCCTGACTCTCTACTACTTGTTAAAGAGTTTCTCTTCCAGGCTTGTCAAGTTCCGTCAGCAAATTTTTCTTTTGCTCTTCGCAATACGCACATAAACATGTGAATTACTTAGCCCTTTATGAATCGACAAACAATAGTTTTCAATTGCAGTAGTTGTGTACGAATTTCTGCTCCCTTCGGTGGAAGCGGTGGGTGATTAAAGATGTGTTTTTGCATATTTTTCACAGGCGGGTGATCCGGCTGATTGTATGACTCTCTATTAGGTATTATTTATGGATTATAAATGAGTCATGCTCTCTTCATTTTCTTTCATTATTCACGCGAGACGTAACGTGGCTAACAATACGTCCGTCATTGTTCTTGAACGGATGTCGTCTACATAAATAACAAGGGAAAAACAAATAGTTAGTGACAGGACCTTATTATTCTACCATAGCAGCCAAAACAGGAATGATTTATCGACCTAATTTGGTTTCTTTAATTGATATATGACCTCTAGATGCGACGTTAAAGCTCAATTAAAATCGCCCGCTTTTGTGAGAAGCCGCAATTTTTTTGATAATCAATATTTAGTCAACGGTTCGATAATCGTTTTAAATTCTTGCAAAATGTAATTAACAACTTAGGGAAATAGGTTATGGGAATAAAAAAGGATCACCTCAAGCAAATGCGCGTTAATTCTGGGACATCAATATAAAAGATTTGTGTGTTGACATCAGGACTGCAGCACCTTACTTGCCGTTCTCACAGCCGAGCGGGTTTCATTGTACGAATTAATGCTACAATCTTTGGTGATTGAGCGTTTCTCGTTTAATTCTCGTAAAACTCAAAACCAAAGCATTCAGAATGGCCAATCACAGCAAATGTGTTTTGGTTTTGAATCAGATTAAGATCCCGTCCACACTACGCCGGAGAAATTTGACAACGGCGTTTTCACTCTTAAAACGCATCAAATGTTTTCCGTCCACACTACGCCGGAGAAATTTGAAAACAGAGGTTTCACTCTTAAAACGCATCAAATGTTTTCCGTCCACACTACGCCGGAGAAATTTGAAAACAGAGGTTTCACTCTTAAAACGCATCAAATGTTTTCCGTCCACACTACGCCGGAGGAATTAAAAACTGCAACAATCACCGGTCACTTTGGATTTGAGTTTGAGGAAAACTCAGTCAGGGAAATCACGTAATGATTATCGTGACGCCATCCACCGTTTTCGAGAAGCTCCGTTTTCGACTAAAACGAAAAGCCGGTGTTTTCAAAATCCCCGGTTTGAAGAGCATTTTCGAAAAGTTCTGTTTTCGTGGCGGATTAGTTTGGACAGTAGGCCTAGCCGCAGAAATAAAGTTGCGTTTTCAAAGTGTGGACGGGGCCCTAAGTGAGAGGGGTGGGAAGAGTTTTTAAACAATCATAAGATGTAGAAAGCCTTCAACCTTCGAAAAGCTTTTTATCTTTCAGTTTTAACTTGTTCCACATCATAAACTGGAGTTTGTAACTTGACGCTAAAACAGCAAGCTAACAACCGAGATGTGGCCAAGGCGGCTCATTTGCAAGTCTCCTTTAATATATTCTAAACATCGCCCACATAACTGAAGCATGTCTATGGTTAATACAACAAACCACGCCAGCCTATCGTCAATAGATTGTGAGATAAAAGGACATAATTCGTTCATTTGTTTTGTGGGGGACTTTTTAGTGGCGGACTGGTCATTTTGATCGCCTTACCATGCAGCATTGGTGGTTTTTTTCGCGATCAACATTTTTGATTGCATCATAAACAGTAGACCTGCGGCACATGAGCTCATTTTGTGGTGGGCAGTTCATCAGTTTAAGCACGTTTGAGGAAAAACACAAGCCCTTAAGAAGACGTAGCATTTAATTAAGACGGTATTTCATCAGCCCATGCATGTCTGTCTTTCCTTTTCCTTTAGTTGTTTAGTTTGTAGCGCGTGTCACAGCATTAAGGCGTACTTATGTGGAAGAAAAAGACCTCAAACAACGCGTACACACTAACCGCAGTGATATTTACCTGTGTTCTCGGCAAACTCAGGAAAACAACATTGGTATACTTACATTATATTACGTAAAAGCAGTATCATTCGGGTTTGTCAACGGTAAACATCCATAGGTTTCCATGGGTTCCAGTGAATGAGTAGGTTCTTCGAATATCCTTGAAGGTTTAAAACTCTTTACGAGGACATAGCATTCATCTACGTAGGACGTAGCATTCATCTGTTTTTTTTTTTTTGGGGGGGGGGGGGTTTCCTCAATCGCTCTCTTTTTAAATATTCCGGCACTTAATTAAAATGTTATGAAAATGTCATTTATCATTCTTAATCCGTTTATTTCCCCGGTTCCGGTTAATTTTCTTCTGAAGTTTTTGTCATTTTGCGACAGCTTCGTGAGTTTGAAATTCTTTCAGCCGGATATTAAACTGAATGAGAGGAGTGATTTAAGATTACGTCATCATTCCTTCAGGAGCCAATTTTGGATTTTGTAATATATAGATTTAGGCCAGCCTAAAAGCGTAGCTCCTGGGCCGGGTTGTTCAAAGCCCGATTAAGTTACCCAGAAAAAGGTAGAATTTTGATTTGAGTTTTGTAACTTTGCGGTAAGGTTTTCTGTATATTGTTTGGCCTTCTGTTCTGAGTTTTAATAATCACCATAGACACAAAACAAATCGGCAAAAAACATTTGTATAGAAGAAAAAGTTATAATTTGGTTAACTTTTAATCCTGGGTTAGCGTTAACCGGCTTCCGAACAATCCTGCCCTGTTTCCAACAAGTTAACCTAATATGAGCCCGCGATCCAATCGATAACCAGCACTTGGTCAGCGGTCAACTTCAAAAAAATACGTGACCTCGAAGAACTGTAAACTTGAGCCCGCGATATGGCCACGTGATACAGGTCAGCGGATACCTTGTTTTAACAGGTGTCAGTTGACCACAGGAGGGAGAGGTGAACACGTCAGATTTGCCTGACCCTATGATCATGGCCATTTTGACGTCACTGCGAACGAAGCGCGCAAATATACAAAATTTTCGAAAAAGGCGTCGTCTCCTCTCGCTGATACAACTTTTTGAGGCGGATTTCTCCAATCATTCCAGCTTCAAATGGTGTTGTTGTTGGATCTCAAGGAGTAATTATCATTTTTCTTTCTTGAGAGGTAAGTAGATTTTAATTTTAACCGAAAAATCTTGCATAAAGTGTATTTAAAGTGTTACAGCTATCGCTCTCCGATGGAAATATGTGGGGCAAAATTTTCACTATTTGCCCTGTAAAATTGCCTTTTTTACGTGACCGGTACCCTGAGGAAACATGTAACTTGGTCACAGAATAGCGTATATGTATAGGAAAACATGGTAATTGAAGATGACTTTGAAGAATCGGCAGTAAAAATGATCAGTCCATTTGAGTATGAAATATCTGCGATCTCGTTCTCGACACATATTCTGCAACAGTCCTAGCAAACAGAAATACTATCCACAATGATGGAAATGAGAACTTTCACAAGCAAGAACTTGAGCTTAATTATTTGAATAAGACTTAAAGTCTGCCTACTGCACAACGGTGGTTAAAATGCAGACAGAGGATAAAATGTAGACTGTAGACTTTTTAAGAAATGTATTGCATTCCCATTTCCTTTATAGAGAACTAAGTGCTCCGGTTAGCCTGAAATATACAGCTCAGGTTAGCCTGTGTATGGTTAGCTCGATCTCTCTATAATTGAAAATGGGAATATGATATTCTTAAAAATTCTGCAGTCTACATTTTACCCATGGTTTGCAGTCTAGTCTTGTAAGACTTTTCTTTAACCATATTGCCATACAAGGTCTTCTCTCCTCTGCATAGCCCTCTTTCGTGTTGCTTTGACCATAGGCTGGTAGTGTGGAGTATATTAAATTTTCCCCTAGGGAGCTTCTGCAGAGGAGAGAGTATAAGGCCCCATTTATATGGTCTTGGGTACTAGGGACAACCCTATCGGACCCTTCTTAGGCACCTTTATCAAGTGTTTATGTGAAACAAAGTTGTCTCTCCAGGATTACTTAAAGTGCACCTAACCCCAAAAATTTTTTTTCGCTAGAACGAATCTACTTATTATTTGAAATAGTTCTGCGAAAAAATTTTTGGATTCCGTTAAATCCTCGATTTTCTGTGCCACGACGAAATCTCGAAAATAGCTCCAAAACACCGCCATTTTGTTTCACGACCGAGTTTGAGGAGAATGGGTCTAGCGGCTCTTGTGACGTCTACCCAGGAAGGTTGGATATCTCATTTCCTCTCATTTCCTTCAGGATGGTGCAATACACATTCGAAAAGTGCGCAGAAACGCCTTCCAGAGGTGCTATCGGCTGTTGCAGCAATATTCCAGGTTTAAAGAAAGATATACTGTACAATTTACTGACGATGATCGGCTAATGGTGCAATAAAGACGTAAACGATGGTTGATTTTGACGAACCGAAACAAGCGAACTGAATCTGTGAGAACCATTGAAGAACTCTCACTGGAATTTGTTCCGCAGACTTTCGAACGCTATTTTCATAAATTTTCTGCTTAAAGCTAACCAGCAATTTGTAGAAATACCACCGACAACCTATATCTTCCAATCCCGCAGTATTTATAACATAACCGGCAAAGTTGTGTGATCCGGTCATGATCAAGAAGCGTTATACTGATATGTAAATAGATCGCAACTGTACGCCGCTAACCAACACTTATTTCTCTTTCGATTTAGATGAAAGTCGAAGATTAATCCTCTAGAATTACATGATAACAAAATTGTTAGACTCACAGAGTTTTTCGAAGGTTTGGAAATCAGCAGTGTGACAAAGATTCTGTGCAATAGCGTCGAAAATATGACCGCGTAACATTTTCTGCGGACCGCTTAGGGAACACATCCTTTTCGCTTATCGGACGAATTTCACTGCAAACTTTGAGAACAATTTACATTGGTTATTTGGAGTTACGAATTAAAACGTGTGACAATGTGAAATCGGTAATTGTATGAAATGTTTCCTTCCGCCTTGCTTCCCGCAGCTTCAAAAATACAGGTCCAAACAATACGATTTTCAATCGATCGAAGCCAATGTTTTGGAGGTCATCAAGTCTCGAAAACTGCAACACGTACGTCGCTCTTATAAACATGAAGCATTCAACTGAAAGAAAAACACAAACTGGATTTAACAGAACCTTGACAAAATACATTCTCGGTAAGGACAAATGTAAACGGGTTATAAACACGCGTGGGAATCTTATGTTTAGTTGACGAAATTACCATCCAAAGCAGTCCTTGAGTTTTCTTTCCTGCTGTTCGTTTGCCTGCTCCTCCACTTCGTATCTAGCTTTCCATTCCTAATATACAAGCAGCTCGTCCGCAAAGAAGTCTTCCCCGTCGTCGCTTGAAATATTGTAAATTGCTCTCAAAGCTCTAAGCAGTAAGTTCAGAGTTGTCGAACGTGCTCGATCGAAGTTTATTTCGGAGCCTTCCGAATCGAAACTTAACTCTGACTCCAGTGACGAAAAAGAAATGATTCTGAGACAAAACTTGGACGTTTTAGTCCCAAAATACATCGGAACGATTAGTTTTGCATTCTATTTTCTCGAGCAAATACAGTGAGTTGACTGAGGCGCTATTGTGTTTGGTTCCTGGGTAGACGTCATCAGGTACCGCCGCCGCAGACTCCCTAAAACGCGGTCGTGAAACACTTAATCGCGACTTTGAAAGGGCATAGAAAATCGAGGATTCAACCAAATTCAAAAATTTCTTCGCCCAAATGCTTCAAATAAAGTCTAGATTTGTTTTAGCGAAAAAAAAATTTTGGGGTTAGGTGCACTTTAAGTCTTTTTTCATATTCCAGTGCTCAGTTATCCTTCTTCCTTTGGCTTCCTTTCAGTCATTTGATCACTGGGGGGTTTTGCGAGTTAATTTTGATTTCCTCATACTATGAGTTGCCCCTGGTGAGCCAGTCATAGTATTTTGATGAAAAAAGGTTATCAGGCCTACCAGGGTTACCCTAGTTATGTTGCTAAGGGTAACTTGTGTTTTACTTTCTCAACAAAATGGTGAAAGTTAGCCTGTCCAGGGTCACTGGGGCGAGGGCTTTGTTGGTTACCTAAGACCAAATAAGGGGCCTCACTGTCGGCTGGAATCATGTATGCTTATGTAATAAAACTTGAGTTTCAAACTCTGGTCACCTTGAGTTCCTATTGCTAGATCTTATTATGTTTACAAAATTGGCACAGTTGATCAACAATTTAGGAATTTGAAGTTTGATTTATTTTCATTCCAAAACAATTTTGTAACTGTTCTTTATGTAAAGATCCAAAAATGCTTTATGCAGAGTGTTTGTTGTAGTTTGTTTGACATGCTTCAGAAATTTTATGTTTCCTTTGTGCAGGTGAGGGTGCTGAAAAAAAATTTCTTTATGTGAAAATCTGAAGACCTCAATTCAATACATTGATACTGGAAATGAGCTATTTTGTGTTTCATAAATTATGATAATTGCTCCATGTACATTACCGCATTGTATCTGCTTGGAAGGGACTTAAAAGGTGGATGGGGTTGGATCGTTTAATTGTGAGAATTACTTTTTGTTAATCGTAAATACATATTGAGTTCCTGGTGCTAGATCACATTAGGAAATTTATCTTTTAGTTTACATTTTCTGTTGAAAAGAGTTTGGGGCGATGTAAAAACCAAAGAGGGAAGGGAGGTCATAAACATTTACTCCAATTTTCAACTGGTGAATATTAAGAGAAGTCTTATTTGATCTTTTTAGACCTTAGGTTACCATCCTCCACTACCTTTGCAAGACCATTCAAGCAGGCCCCATTTCTGGCAATACATGCAACCACCATAGAAAGCTATCTATTTATTGTCAATGTTGTACTGTCAATTAAACATTTAAAACCCAATCTTGTGTGTTTTTTTGTTATTTGCTGAAAATGTACGCTTGTCATTCTCTTGAAGCCAATAATAAACTCATCAATGTAAAAAGTAACAGGGAACCTGGGATGGATGGAGCTGGGGAGAAATCAGGCTCGGGGTTCATGTTTACAAGGACAACCTCTGTGACACTCTTCTCTAGAATATTTCTTTCTAGGTCAGTTTAAACTTAATGTAAAATCATTGTTTAAGCTATCTTTATTTTCATAAGATTTATGATGAAAACTAAAAGCATAAAGTATAAAGAAAATAACTGATTAGCATTTCAAACTTACAGGCAGTAAAGCTATTACAGTTTCTCAAGACAGATACCATTAGAAAACAAGGGGTTTGGTTATAATAAGAGATCACCTGATATTGATCTTTCCAGCTTTGTCATAACCTTCCTTACTGAACTCTTTGTTTTGGCAATAAGTCATTTTGGCTTAGTTTCTCCTGGATGGGTTAACTCTTATATTGCCAGTGGCTAAGCATAGGAAATGTCCCAGTTCATATTTTCTTTCCTTACTGCTTGGAACCAGATTCTGTATTTTTTAGTTCTTTCCTTATAACATCCTACACAGTTTTCTTTTACAGTCTATACAAGTTTGAGTGAACACAGTGAGATATATATAAAAAAGTTAGAACAAAGCAGTGAGACAGGAAAATTAAATAGCTTTGCATTGCATGCGGACGCCCAAGGAAACAGATCCTGCTCCGATCTCATATTTGACGAACACTGACATGAAATAAAGCACCTTTCTGCCAAGAGGCCTCGTTCTTGTTCTTCTGAATATCATCCGTTTCATCTAGGTCTCCCGTACAGTGATTCTATATCATTTTACCATCTAAAATATCCACACGTCTGCTCGGCTTGTGTCAGTTGGTTGGCCTCGAAGAAGAAAATTAAATGTTGTCGTTGACAGTTTTGCGGATAATTTAGCACAAGAAACTAATTCCTTGGTACATTATTTACTTTCCAACCCAGCATATGACTTGATAGTTCAAATGTCTTTGTAAGGGAGCATTTTCCATCATATACTTTCTCACATTTCAAGGGTTTCGAATAGAGTATTGATCAGCAGGTCCTCCACGCTATCGTCTACAAAATAATGGGTTTAAACCCACTGATCATTTTTATGCATATGTTAAATGATTCGTTCTCATCACCACTCAAACGTTTTAAACCATATGAAGATCATATTTTTGTGTTCGCGTTGTTCACTGTTGGGTTCTCCAGATATCGCCCAAGAAACGGGCGCAAAGCTTCACTTTTCAGTCGCGTTTTCAATTGAGCGATCTCGAAATTTTGCGTGTTTTTGTGTCTCCTGACATCTAGTTTTTGAAAACCAAAGTATTTTTGGGCACAATATTAACAGGTTGTCTTATTCCTGTGGTCTGTTGATCGCTTTCTTTCAAATCCTTCGAGCAATCATCAGATGAAAAACTTTTCTGGTATCATTTTTTAGCGGCCATTGAAACTTCACGGGCCGGCTCACGAGTGACGTCATAATGGCCAAGATCATCGGGCGCGCAATCGCATGGCTACGCAAGGAAAGTTGACCTCTCCCTCCTGGTTGATCATAACATGGATGTCCAATATCAAGAAAGTACACGGTAAACCAAGGGTGCTTACCATTTACAAAAACCATCCGGTTGGAAATTTCAGGCATAAACATTAAACAATCAAATGCGACGTTGCCGGAGAGGGAATCGCTATAAAGTATGTCCACATAAGCTAGAGAGACTTAAAAGAGCAGAAAAATAGCATCACCTCAAATCACAGCCCATAATTTCTGAAGCTTCCCAAATGGAATGGCGCGAACCATTTGATTTTCCAACTGGAATTTCCGGTTTTCTCATGTAAATGGTAAGTACCCCAAGGCTTCATGTCTCTGCCAACCTATTATTTGGAGTATGGTCGCCATGTTGGGCAACTCCGCCGTCGTCGTCGTCGTGCGTACGCGCCCACGAGCAATACCGCTAGCCATGATAACCATGAGAAAATCAACTCATGGGTTTCCTTTTCTTTGCTATATGAGTATGGGGCTCCGCTATAATGGACATCAATGCACACAATACAGAAGGTCAATTGACCGTTTTCTTTTTCGGGGTATTGGATTGCATCTAGATTGCAATGATGGCTCATGCTGGGGAATATCATTAAAAAAAGATTAATGTCACTTGCATTTGAAAACACTCCTCGCATTAGCTTTAGTTACAAGCTAGTTCCAATCCGAGAATAGAAAATGGTGCATTGTTATTGGTCAATGTTTTTTTTTCGTTTCAAAAACGTCGAATTAATCCATCGTTTTCATTGTGAATGTAGACTTTCTTTTTATTCTTACGAAAGCTTATTGAAAGCAATTGCTCTTTTTATTTGTAATATTTCATTCGTATATATATCGAGTCGTAAACTGTAGTTATAAGATTATAAGATCGGCGAACCATTTATACGCCAGAACGATTTTTAAACTTACATATGGTTCATTTTCAGTGTTACGTCTAAGATGAAAGACTGACACATTTTGTTTAACTTTATTCAATTAAAATCTATAACTTATAAATTTATTTGTAACAACGAGTTGTTTAAAGTGCCACTATGCTCAAATTCTCGATACCCATTTTTTACATTTTTGTACACAATAGGTCTTTCCTAGATATCTTGGCAAATTTCAATCTATTACGAACATTAGAACTCATGTCTTTTGGACCTTTATTTCCGAAAATTTACGGCCGCCATTAATTTTCCTTGTTCCAAGTCCTGGTTGAGGATTGGAGAAAATGACGTCATTTTCTCAAAAATACCACACGGGTTGAAATTATGATAACAATTAGTACAGCAATTCGCATAAAGAATAACAAAAACTTTGGCTCATATATTCGTACAATTTTCTACATTAATTGTTGTTATAATTTCAACCCGTGCGGTATTTTTGAGAAAATGACATCATTTTCTCAAACTCTCAACCAAGACTCAGAACAAGGAAAATTAATAACGGCCATAAATTCTCGGAAATAAAGGTCCAAAAACCGCGAGTTCTAATGTTCGTAATAGATTGAAATCTGCCAAGATATCTAGGAAAGACCTATTGTGTACGAAAATGTAAAAAAATGGATATCGCAAATTTCATCATAGTGGCACTTCAAGACGTGATCTAAATATTTATTTTTCGGTGACCTTTGTTATGATCAAGCTATAGCCTCGAGCGCAGTCGTCTTTACAAGACTGGGGACTACTCAGCAAAATCGACTTATACGTGCTGCTTTCATGTTTGTGGAATCCGTTGTCGAAGCCAATGAAACTCAAAGTAAAAATATCGCGGATCGGTTACCAGGTTTGATCATGATAATATAGGATATAGCGTTCTCTGGTAAAAAGTATTTAAAAACTCAAAGTGTTTCCTGTGAGATCTGAAATTGTCAATGATAAATTAAATCTATCCATATTCATTCTGTCGATATCATTGTGCTGACTACGAGCAATTTCCTTCTTTTCCGAATTTTCTATGGCGTGAGTGAATGCAAAGCGTCGATTGAAGAAGTTGCAGCAGTGATATTCTAAAACGTTCTTTTTCCTGCCTTTGCAACGACTTAAAATTTAGCTCTCCGTTTCTACCGTTGATTTCCTCAAACTAATTTGCACTCGCGCTAAGTTTTCCTAAAACTTTCTATTTCCTGGCTTTAGAACTCCTGTTGGAACTACTTAAAATTTAGTTGTCTGTTTGTAACGTTGATTTCCATAAACTAATTTCCTCTCCCGCTTAGGATCTTCCCGGGGGACCTTAAAAAATCTATTATTTATTTATTGCATAAGTGACAGATAGAAGTTCTTAGAATTTTCTTTGTGGTAAGCCTTGCTGCCTTGTACTAAGATCAATCAATGTACATTTCTTGCTGAAGTTAAAAAAGCATTGTCCAGTGTGTCTTACCTATTTTTTAAACGTAGTTAGGGCTGACGTAAGTAAAAAATCGAGACTCTGCAGCTGTTAAACGGGAAATTATAGTGTTATTTGTTCTAAACACGATTTTTAGTTTATTAGCTTTCCTCTTTGAAATTTTATTGGTTGTTTCCTAAACACACAAGTAATCATATAAGTTGCGCTTGATGATTTTTAGAATGGAATCTTCAAAAACAACGTTCATGGATGAGCGAATCCGGCTTCAGGCTCACGCTTTTAGTAAATTTCGTTTGATTAATTCTGGTGTAGTAAGGCTTTACTCTCCTCACGCCTGTTGGGTATTGCCACTCAAATTTCTGCTTGATTACCGCCTTTATTTCTTAGATGA
Organism: Orbicella franksi; assembly: GCF_964199315.1. Lineage (NCBI taxonomy): Eukaryota > Metazoa > Cnidaria > Anthozoa > Scleractinia > Merulinidae > Orbicella > Orbicella franksi. The sequence goes on from NC_138145.1 coordinate 26,450,679, forward strand.
AAATTATCTTGTCCCAAATTTCGTCTTGGAAAACATGGAAAAGTGCGAGATAAGGCCTCGTAGAACTCGTCATTTCGCAAGCAATACACCCACGGGTTGATTCCCGATGAAGTAAAGGCAAGTGCTTCGACGGATGTCCACTCTGTGTAGTAAGATAATTGTTGATTGAGACCACAAGGATCCAGTGTGAAATAATTCACCAAAGACGTGACTAAACTTGGCGACCAGCAAACAACAAACAGCCCAACCACAATGCTTACTGTCTTGGCGGCCTTGGAATTCTTTTTTCCTCTTTTAACCGCGTCTTGATTCAGGAAGCTGTTGTCTGTTATTATTTTTCTCGACTGCTCTGCTGCGGCTCTTAAGATCCGAATGGAGCAAGATACGATGACTATCATAGGTATCAATACCGTGATGATTGCAAAAGACAACCATAGCGCTACGCTACCTTCCGCGACCACAAACCTCGAACAGGGGAGAATCAAGGACATCAACCAAACAGTGGCTATGAGCTCGTAACATCTCCTTTTAGTTAGAATTTCTCGGTAGCGGAGAGAATGAATGATGGCGATGTACCTGTCTAGGCTAACACAGCACAAGTTAAATGTTGTGGCCACCGTTGTGTGTATCCAAAGATAGTCGTTAACTTTACCGTGGGTTTGCAAGTAAGTATCAGCGTCATATCCCAAGCATCTGATAAATATCCACGTTGGGGCAATCACCAAACCAACTAAAAGGTCGGCTGCTGCCAGCGAAGTTAAAAATAAGTTTGAAATTGTTCTTAGTGACTGGGTTTTGGCGATCAACCACAAAACAACCGCATTTCCAATTGTGGCCGCCAAACCCACGAGACCATACCAGGTCGACAAGAGAACCTTTGCTGTCATGCTCAGTTCTTTATACTCACTTTGGCAAGTGTTGTTCATCTTTTCTGGTTCCTGTGCTTTGTTGAATTTTATCTGGTAAGAAATTTTAAAACGGCGACAAAATTTGCTGCAGGCGACGAATTATCTTGGGTTAATACGCCGCGTATTTACCACTAGGTTAATTAAAATTCAGGTGATGACTTGGGGGGTTTTCAATCAATCGATTATAGCTGATAGTGCCTGTCATTCGTGTCGTCACTGTGCTGCGCTCATAACAAAGAGGTTGTTTTTTTGACATTTTAAGTCTGGAAGGAAAATTCTAATAACACTTTATGTGTTGAAACATTCCTCTTCTAAAATTGTCGTGAATTTCTGTCTTATTTGGTAGGTCAACAGTTAAGGTCTGTGTTGTTTCAGCTTGTCAACTTTTAGGTATAATTCCAATAATCTGTTATCAATAATCCATGATTCGATCGTTTGTCTTTGTTTGTTTCGGTGGCCGCCGTTTTACCAGTTTATTCCAAGAAAACGTGAGCCTAAAAGCGAGCTGTTTCAAATTTTCATGTGTTTGACACGCGTAAGCTTCGGTCTTTTGGCTATGTCGGTAATAGAACGATCTACGCTAAGCCATCGGAACATAGCTGGTAGGTATAATAAACAAATATGCAAAAACCTCACTTTAATTTATACAAAGAATTAATTGATGCAACAGGCTTGAGAGCTGCGTTCACGTAACGTCAATTAAATTTAAAAAAAAATTACCACTTGAAATATAGTTGTGCCTAGAAACGGCACGTAGCTTTTCAATATCTGTTAAGCGATGCAAACGTCTTGGATTTTCTCCATTTTCCACCTGTTGTTTTATTTTGTTTAATGAAATAAGTTAAATGAAATATTAAAGCGACAAGGGACTAATGGCTCCTTGCCTAATGGACCACCTTTTATTTGGTATGATTGAATACGCAGTGAGAAATGTGTTCGTTATAAACTGCTGGTTTGAGTCAGCGTCAACACTACGCCTGAGAAATTATTTCTCCGGTTAGGCCTAAACGCCCACACTAATCAATCACGAAAACGGAACTTTTCGAAAACGTTCTTCAAACCGGAGAAATTTGAAAACGACGGGTTTTGACTTTCCTGTGGACGGAAAACATATTGAAAACGGAACTTTTTAGTCGAAAATTATGGCGTGACGATAATCATGTGATTTCCCAGACCGAGTTTTCCTCAAACACAAATTTAAGATGACCGGTAATTGATGCATTTTTAAATTCATCCGGCGTAGCGTGGACGGTACCTGAACCCACTTTGAACTGATACTGACCATGGCTTTGAGTCCATCTGCGTGATGTTGCAACAGACAGAAACGAGTCTCGCCTTATTTTTGTTATGTGCATGCTTTATTTAACTAAACTTCGTTACTTTCTCTTCTTTAAAAAAAGATCTTATTTTACAAATGAATTATTTCTGACGTTACAGGAACTATATTCGTCTGAAAATTTCAAGAAATTGTTAACAGATTAAAGAATTAACATATAGAAGAACATTTTAGAAGAAAGTGAACGCTTGTACATGACGTATCGGTGTCATCTTGTCGCCATTAAAAATGCAAATTTTGAAGTCATACGATAGTGATGGGAGATGAAGTTAGACACGTAATGTTTAAAATAAATTATTTCGTGATCGCGAGAAATAAATAGGCAATACCTTCGATTACTGACGGCTATATTAATATAATCAAATCTAGCACCAGTTTTTCGAAGGCTGGATAACGCTATCCACCGAATAAATCGCTATCCAGTAAATAAGTGTTAACAAGACAAACCACGCTATCCACTGGATTGTGATTTATCCAGTGGATAGCGTTATCCCCCTTTCGAACAACCCGGACCAGACGTTTAGCAAAATGTAGGCCTATTAAAACCTGCCTTTGAAAAAGCAGCTTTCCAGTTTACTCTCATTTGGTAAATGCAGTTTCTATCAGTTATGCTTCATAATTCCTTATTTGAAAAATAAGACAAGAAGCAAGCATGAGCGTGATACGCTTGCTTCTGATGCAATATAAGTCCGGACGAAGGAAAAACCTTGTCAAGCCGTTGAATCGCGTTGCTTCCGAGGATTGGAAACATTTACATGTAGCTTAGAAGTATATACCGGTATATAAAATTTATTTAGATATTTGTTATTGTCATCATTCAATGGCGCGTTTATAGAGCTGTCAACTCTCTAAGGTAACAAAAGAGAAAGACATCTTGTATGTGTGCAGTCGTGGATGCTACTTGAATTCGTGTTCTGATAAAGAGGCCGCTTCTTTTAAATCTGGAAAAGGTTTTGTGAATCCATCCTTCCCGTTTAAAAAGTATGTGGTGATAGTTCCTTTTCCCTGCAAAAGAAGGATTATGAGGCTTAACGCGAAACGATGGCTACCTAGTACAACCTGGAAGGAGGTTTGGATACCCGGTGTTAATTAGCATAGGTTTTGACGATTTTACTTCTCCGTTCACTCCTTAGTTTTTGATTCGATTGAGAAGATATATCAAACACTCGAGACAGTGTTTCATCGGCTATCCAAAAACCTCGAATTTCGTCAAAAATACTCCGCTGCGCGTTGTATTTTCAACTCTCTTCTCGGTATTTGGGTATCCCGATGAAACACTGTCTCTCGTTTTTGATATATTACGTATTACACCCAACCTTCCCATCGTGTGCTGCGCGTATGTCAAACTGATTGTGTTAGCCACTGTCAGTTGTTTTCTATGGCATGGTATACACTGTAAAAAACGGTATGCAACACTTTTTTTCGTGGTGTTCCATGGAATAGCCCACTCGTCACTTGTGTTTTTTCAGTGTACACACTGGTATACAACTCGAAAGCGTCCCATAACTAGTTTTTACATGCATATGAGTTTTATTTTCGCTGACGAAAGGATCTGTTATTATACACTCGAGGTAATTATAAACTAAACATTGCGGGGCCTCTGACTACAAGAAATTGTGTTTTTCTTTTTTTTCAGTCAGAAGCAAGGTTTCGGATACTAAAGCGACAGAACACCATTTTGGTAGAGATACTTTCACACCAAACGTGGATAAAATGTTGGAGTAGAACAATGCGTCGTGACCTTGCTGTGGGCTTTATGCATAGTACGAGTTACCCAAGATAAATCTTTTTTAGTTCGAGTCAAATGTTGAACAAAAACTATATACTTCCTTTAATTGGTCTAAATAGTAACAAATGATGTCACAAAACCTAACTGCACCTTTGGTTTTCAAGACATTCTGGATATGGTTGACAGCTTACCTTCATTGTAACCGGTCCTCTTTCCTCCATCTGAAAACCCCCAAGAAGATCCAAGGCCGCTTTGCATTCTGGGCTTAAGTGAATTCTTAACGCTGAAAAAGTTCGGCGTAAATGGAAAAATATAAACAAGATAAAAAAGAAAACGGAAATATTATTTTGTTAGATTTGATAGAGAGCGTAGTTGTGATTCGGAAACCCGGGTACTATTGTACTTCAAATGATTAGACTTGTATTTATCAAATGTGTAAATGTCACAGCGAAAAAAAGATTGTCAGCCGGGCCAAGCCTTAAATGTACTACGTTGCAAAACCATTTTCGACCGTGATCAGTGGCGCTTCGACATCTCGTTCGAAAGGTAGGAACACAAAAACTATTTTGACTAGAATGGCACGCTGAAATTAAGTCTCGGAGAGAAGACTAGATTGTCTGGAGTATTAAACATATATATGGCATGTTTTTCTTTAGCCCGTGAACAGGCTCTCCCGTCGAGGATGGCGCGAAGAGAAAGCGGGAATAAAGAGGATAGAATGGAGAGGAGGACCGGACAGAGTTCCTCCTCGGCCCTTCCAGCAGCGGTCAGACCCTTCAAGTCGGAGCTTGTTCACAGGCTAGATTACTTTTCAACGTAACGTAGCATAGCTCGTAGTCCTCAATTTTAAAAGTGTAGAAGATTAAGTTCACTTTATACTTTTCAAACATCGGGAATACTTAATTTTATGTACTTACATTTTAACTAGTTTGTATTTTCTTTTGTTACTTTTTTATTAGGTAATGTACATTTATATGATATTTTAAGAGTGGGCATCCTGCTAATTAAGTAGTTTTTTAAGCTAAGCGGAGTTGGCATTATAGATAAAGAATTACCATTACCAGTTCAGAGAGCTGTCACAAAAACTCACCTAGACCACTAGATTCCATCCTTGAAGCATAGTTCACAGTGTCACCAAACAAACAGTATCGAGGCATTTTGAGTCCTACAACTCCAGCCACACACGACCCTACACGTGTTCAAATGAGAAAATGACAGTTCTTAGTCGGTTCCTCAAAAGTCAACTTTCTGAATAGTTTGAGAAATGAAAGTTTTTCTCTTGCGGTAAGCTATGTCTAACGTCTATCTGCATGACAAGTGGCAAGCTATACTGACCAGTATGAATTCCTATTCGTAGTTGAAGTCTCCTGTTTGGTAGGTACTGGATGGTGAAGTCTCTTGTAGAACTGAGTAAGTTTAGCGCCATTGTGGCTATCTCACCAGCGTGCTTATTGCCGTTCCGGACAGGCAAACCTGATACAACCATGTATGCGTCACCAATTGTCTCAACCTGTTTCGAATGCGGAAGATAAAGCATTTTCGCATTCTCTCAACTCATGCCAACTGATGTAGTTAAATCGTAGTATAATATAGTTTTATAGTATAGTAAGTATAACATTTCTCTCTTAACAGTTTGAGCCAGCAATAACTTCGTAAAGTCAACAACCATGCGCAGGCGCTGTCATAAATAGAGAGCTTAGGTAGTTACGACGGCGACCCCGAGGACAACGACTAGTAAAAAATGAACTTACGTTTTAACTTCGAATTTTTTAATTGTATAGATCTGTTCAGTTCGCCTACTGGTATCAAAACTGGCGCAAGCTAAATATATATAACATCAGCGTTTGTCCAAATGAAAATGCAAAAAATTAGCGGCCACACGCAGAACTTGGTCGTTTGAAGTTGTTGTTGGGCAGAGGACGACAAAGAAATGTGCAAAGATTTATAACGCACGTGCACAGCCATTTTTCTGCTCACAAAACGTTTTTTTTTGGTGACATTCCCGTTACCGTCGACGTCGTGGCTTGCTAAAGCTCCCTAATGTAATATGATCTGGTCGGTTACCAATCAGGGTACACAAAGCATCTTCAAGTAAGTTCTACCCCAATCAAGCTGTTTATTCTCAGTTTCTTCTGCTTTTTTCGTGAGATAAAGAAATACATAAATTACCTTCAAAGTTTTCCCATTACAATGAGCTTTTGGAAGTTAAGGAACCATGCGTTCAGGCAGCAACGGGAAGAAGGAAATGCATAATTCTACAAACAAGGTTTAGAGTTCGCCAAATAAAACGACCTACCTTGTAAACATCATGAGCGTCAATAATGTTATCGAAACAAGTGTACAAATCGTTTAAGAAATGCACCACCTGCGGAAAGACAGTAAGCTGTTTATAGTGTTGGTTACCAACATTTCTACCAGACTTTGTGAAGGTGCACTACGAACAGATACTTGGACGGAATTATGAGCAGCGGCTTCCGTCTTAAAGGGAGCAACTTCACTGTTCGCGCATAATGAAATGCTTAGCCTAATTTTTTCTAGTTCGTCGTTTTCTAATCCGTGTCAATCTGAACCATCCTAAACCATCCTGTTCCTTGATGGTTTATTATTATCTCTTTGGTGTTTTTCTGTGTAAGTAAACTATTATTTTTAGGTTTCCTTCAGTATAATGGTAATTTTGTACGTGGCAAAAGTAACTCAAAATCCCGTTACTGAGCTCCTTTAAGCTTGATAGAAGTACGCAACAGGACGTTAATCCAGATGTTATGCAAGTAAAATGATGCAACGACTTTATAACGTACGACATAGTGAAGTTACTCGGGTGGGAATACAGTACAGCAAAAGCTACAATAACTTTGACTGGAATCGAAAGTTGAAGAGATGATCAGTACCTGCAGTGGTGTGCACCGAGCAGCCAGGGAGGTGAAGCCCACGATATCACTGAAGTAAATTGTCACGCAAGAGAAGCTTTCAGCCGTCACAGATCTTCCCAGCTTAAGATCCTCTGCGATTGGTCTAAAAGGAGACAATGCACTACATTTAGTGTGCTTGAAATTAACTGAAATTACTGGGTGGTTAATTTAAAACAACTGATTTTGATACTGAGGTGAAGTCACTTTTCAAACAAATTATCATTGCGTACTGTTGGCTTTTTATATAACTTTGATTCCTTTTAATTACTGATAACTAAAGCGTATTACCTTGTAAACAAATTTGCTCCTGTTATTAACCACAGGAAAGCAATAAAACTGGAAAACGTTTATTGTTTGGAGAAAGTTAGTTCAAATGGTTCAGTTCAGTTTAATAAGCTCGCTTCAAAAATAAATAACTTTTAAGCCTGGTTTTTACTACGACATAAGCACAGACATATGCATAACCGTAGCGAGGACGCCAACAGTCAAAGCGTAAAAGAACAAGTACATATGGTTGTGAGGACGCGCACAGCATAAGCATAAGCACAAACACAAGCAGAAGAATCGTTTGTGTTCTTGTGCTTGTGCTTATGTCAAGTGAGAACGCGCTGCTATAAGCATGAGCGTAAGAATAAGCGAGAGTTCGCTGACTTAATTGTTTTACTGTATCGAGAATTGAGGTATGAAACCGGAAACAAGGTACTTATCCATTCTGCGCATGCCTATGTGCTTATGCTTGTGCTGTGGGCGTTCTCACTACCGATATGCTTATGCTTGAGCTTGTGCTTATGTCGTGTTGAAAACCAGGCCTAACTAAACAAACCTAAAAAACAATATTTAAAAAAGTATTGTTATAAAGGAACTTGATTCCTTTTTTGACGCAGTAGTGATAAGACCTTTTTCAGTCCTTCAGCTATATCTTTATAAATCGTTTATACCAAACTACATCTGAAGTAGTTAATGCTTAGCATAATGACGCTTACTTTGGAAGCATTTTGTAAAGAAGCTCGTCTGTTTTAGCCTTCTCCTCCGCCAGTTGCATTGTCCTCTCATCTACAAGATGTTCCAGTTGGTCTGTGTAACTTTCCATCATCCGTATCATGTTATCCACAATGTTGGCATTTCTGTAAAAGGCGTTCAGTGAACATACTTTTCTATTGTGATTGATGTATTGACACGGTTGGCATTTTTTCCAATAAATTTTCGATTCATGGCCAACCTCGTAGAACTGATTAGTTTCGATTCGTATGTTTTCAAGTTAAAACTGGCACCTGACTTCGCCTGTCCTAGACAAGATTTGGACCTCGCTTTTTTATTTTGTGTTACTTACTACAATCCAATTTGGCGAAGTTAATTTAGTAATGGGCATGTATTCATTACTCATATACATGTACTCTACACAACCATTTGACATTATTAAACTACTAATTCTGCTTTCCGTCAAGCAGACTCTGCACTATAAACATAAGCATAAACATATAAACATGACATAAGTACAGACTTACTTTCCGCGACTTAGAGACTTAAACTTTGACTTTATTTCCGAAAATGTTGGTCTCATCGACGGGTCGTCGTCCCAACACATTTGCATCAAGTGAATAATGCCTTTGTTATCACCAATCTCACTCGGTAAGTCAGGCCTGAATGCTGGAATAAGCCGTTTTCTTACTTGGTCGATGATATCTGCGGGGACGAAAATAGTCATAGTTTCTTTTCAGCTTTGATGAATGTCTCAGAGAAGCATGAATTAACTAACTGTTCGTCTGCTATTTCTTTGGTTCTCACTAATAGGGCACGTTCGATAGGTCACCATCTCTGACCACTTTTATTTGTTGTAATTTTATTCCTTTTTATACGAACTTTCTATATTTAGTTTTGTAATCAAATTTTGTTTACGGTGTATTTAATCTTGCACTTATGACACTGGGTGACTTTGCAAGAATCTAAATGTAAATGTAAATCAATATTCTAACATGGCTCCCATTCTTTCAGGAAATAATTAATAAATTTTTTTAAAGTTTCTTTTGCCCTTCAATACTCAAAAGAGACTTGGATACAAAGAAAACAACACCAGAGAATTACCGAAGTTTGTCCTGAATGCCTGGGAGCTATGTGTAAAGTTAAACACATGCTCTCGTTTGTGTAAAGTAAACCTAAATCCTGACCATTACATTAAGTTAATAACGTTCTTGACTCTCTTGAAAGAAATGGCACTTGCCGTTGTAACCACACTATTCTCCCTATCAAATCTCACAACACTCATATACAGAATATCTTTGCAACTTAGCATATCTCATTTTAGTATGGTTTACTGGCATTACTGCGCTTTTCAATAACATGCGGATTCCAAAAATTCAAAGCTCAACCGACAAATGCGTTTTTCGCTATCGTCAATCAAATGTTCGGCGGCTCCTCACAGCTTCCGGCTACTGCCGAGCACTGTTCCGTTGTCTGAACTGTGCTCAACGATTTGATTACCGTGCGCCCGCGCTTGGCAGTGGTCGGAGGCTGGGAGGAGCCGCCGAATATTTGATTGACGGTAGCGAAAAACGCATTTGTCGGTTGAGCTTTGAATTTTAGAGTCCGCATGTTACTGAAAGGCGCAGTGATGCATTTGTATTAATAATTTAGAATAAATTTCGCAGTAATTGAGAAACTTACCCCTTGGTTCCATACAGAGTGAAGAATATGGCTCCTCTCTATTGAGCAGCTCGCTAAGAATGATCCCATAGCTGTACACGTCACCCGGCTGAGAACAACGCACACTAACATCCTCCCCAAGGAATTCTGGGGCTGTCCAGAATAGTTCTGATAGAAAATTAAAAAGCGTGGGAAAACAGTATACATAAAAAAATATTCCATCTTGTGTAACGCTTAGACTAGCATATAAAGGAACCACTCAGAAACTGATGGAAACTTACTCTTGTATTTAGCATGTTCACCAGCATCTTGTGAGCTTTGGCCGGACTTTAAAAGATGCAGCCCATAGTCAGCTACTTTGCACACCCACCGACTGTCAATCAAACATTTGGATGACGTAAGATGGCCGTGCACTTGGACAGGAGAGGCGTGCAGTGCTGCCAATCCCTAAAGAGGTATTTGAAAGTTATGGCAGTATAAAATTGTACACTTAATAGACCGAGGAACCAGCAAATGCTATTTTTGGTAAGACACATGGCGAGGTACTTGGTAGGGAGGTTGCCACAGGTTGACAGACTCAAATGATGACGATCTGAGCTCGATTATTTATGATATTTCTGATCACGTTTTGATGTTAAAAAGGAAATAACATTTATTTTTTTCTCAAACCTTACTGCAAAAAGTGCGTAAAACGAAATTTATTCAGAAAGGTTTTAAGGCTATGATGAATGCCAAGGATATTTCTGTCAATCAGACAAAAAGTAAAATGTTTCTGTTACCATGGCAATATCTTGCGAAAACGATGCTCGGAAGAACCAGTCAAGTTTTATATTTTCATTGGCTAAAATTTCCTGAAATAAAAGAGAAATGCACTAAGTTTCGATTACAAACCTTACTAGGTATCAGAATTGAGCAGACAGAAAATGTTAACGTACAATTCACGTGGTGTAGATATTTCACTGAAGTCTTAAAACCTGGTCAGTTGTTGATGTTTACTTAACAACGGCCTTACCTCTATGCTGCCCCGATAACAATATTGTGAAATGATACAGACATTTGGAGATGTGACACATACTCCGATATATGGATTGAGGTTTGTGTGAGCAATGTCGCGCACCTGCAGTGAGGAACAAAAATATAGGAGTGAAGTGAGCAACGTATTCCTTTCATCTGATTATCATCATCATCCTTCTAACACCTCAGGCGGGGGGGGGGGGGGGGGGTGTGAGGCTGCTACGTATTCCTTTAGTCTGGGCTTATTCATTTAAACAGCCAGTTGGAATTTTCATCAATTTCACGGTTTTAAACATTTAATAATGAAAAATTCAAATCTTTTGTCTTTGTTTGCTTCTTTTGAAATATTAACAGATTTTCCATCACTCATCGCGCAGAATTCTATTGTCTTTCGCGACATATACTTGCAGTGCTCATTTTTTCAATGCGCGGAATAATAATTACAAATATTTGCTGTCGGAATTCCGACTGCTCTCGTCAATGAATCGGCGGCTGTCAATCAAACGGTCTGATGTGTGAAGTAAATCCCAAGGTGTAATAAGCTAACAAAAGCGCTCTAATTTAAAGGCGGCCTGCGCTCTTCACGAAGACTTTTGTCAACAAAGTCGTGTGCAGCGACATTCTCACTTTTTTTGTTGACATGTCACACTCGAAATGGTTTGAGCGCGGGAGCCAAAAGTTCTCCCACAAAAAATTCTTCTTCCAAAGCGTTGCCAAATTGAAAGAACGGTGCGCATAAAACTTTCTTCTACTTTATCGTTGTCCTCTTTTACTCGACCGGTCAAAGCAGTTCACCAGACGTAGTCTTTTACTCGATCGGTTTACGTAGTCTGTCGTTGATCGAGGACTTAAAAGACAACACAGGTCTTTATCTATTCGAAAGATGAAGGGGAAAATAAATGACATTTCTGTTTGAAATCCAGAGCCGAACAAAAAAGCAAGGGCACGCAGCGCGTCTTACGCCTGAGTGAGCATTGTTGTCCACTGCATGTGTGAGATAATTATTCAAAATTGGAACCGTTTTAATTGATCAAAACATTTAAAAGGCCCAGGTTCGAGTATTCAGTTATTAGAATCCTCTTTGGAGTAACATGTCAAAGCGTACGAGACAGCTCGGCTTTTACGCATCACTATTTGATGACGTTTATGATCATGGCCTCAGTTATAAGTACCGACCCAAGCAAAAGCCCGTTGTTATGGGTATTTATGAAGTTGAGCCCATAGTCTCTCAACGAAATCAAGGGGGCAAGGCAGAGTATTTTATTCAGTGGAAGAATTATCCTTTAACTGAAAACACATAGGAGCCGTCCGAACACTTCTTATGTTGATGAAATTACATGTAAAGTGAACATTTGTTTTTGTCTCTTGACAACGCGCCACTGCCAGAGAGCCTCGCCGTTTATTTGAAGATAAAACATTGGGTCGTAGCCTTTCAGTGGAGTGGACATGTGCAAGAAAGCGGGAGTGACCGGGGATTCAATGAGCTCTAAAAAGAGCTCCCGATCAACGCGCTGCATTTCTTGCACAGATGACATGCTGAAAATTCGTTTATTGCAACTCGCGCAAAGCGTTACTTTAAACACGATGGTTAAGTGATACATTTTATCACCTCTCAATTTCAATGCCTTATAGCGTCGGCGTGTGTCCTATTGTTTGTGGAGGCGGAGCTTGGCATATATTAATATTCTGCCGGGAAATTCAAAAGAGTTTCGCTCTATTGTTCTTCTAGTCTCCGAGGCGAACGAAGGCTGAAGGATCGTTACGAGTGTTCGAAAGTTGGCAGAACGACCACTTCGAAACATTATTTTCCGTTAAAACTTGGCATAAAGCTTCCTTTAACAACATACATTCAAAGCCATATGATAACCGTTAAGAAGGGCACTTTGAAGGAGTAAAATTCTTCCTCCAAATATTTCCTCATATAATATTTTCCCTCAAATGGACCAAATTCAGGAAAAGAAAACGACTAAATCCACTTTTCGTAACATTTCAAAAAATGTCTCCTTTATTCCATCAATGTCTCATCTACAAAAGCCATATGATAACCACTACGAAACACAAGTATGAAGCACGTAAACGCTAAACAAGTATGCGTAGTCGGCCATTTTCTGGTCATTTTCTTTGTTGTTTAGCCATCGGCAGCCTAATTAATAATTAAATTTCGCGCGCACTCTACATTTAAGTCCCGGATATGTCGCGGCATTCTGCGCGATGTGTCCATCATTCTCGAAGCTGCGTTATGCAACTGAAATAGTTAGCTTAAGAAAATGTATTAATGATCTTGCAAAATCTGTTTTGAATGATAGACGGTGATTATTCGTTAGTACGTGAACTTAATGACATTTCCTGTAATCTCTAAAGTTTTGTTTGCGTGCCTACCTGTTTCATCTCTATTAAGATGTCACGTGTGAGGCTAATGGAATCCTTTCGTAACCGTTTTATAGCGACTAGTTCTCCCTGAAGTGAGGAAAAGATATTACTAGTGAGATCAGTAACACAAAGATGCTTATGTAAAATTCTAATCTTTACCCTTACCTTGTATCGACCAACGTTCGAAGATAACGGTTTTCCTGCATCTACCCATTCGGACTGCAAGGAATGCTGTGAAACACGACCAAGGCTTTTAATGACCTGTGGTAAAACATTACATTAAGGTCACACATCACGGTATAAACACCACTGTCAGGTCACAAATTACTGTTAAAACCTTCACGGTTAGTTAACAGATCAAAGTAAAAACAACTGTAAGGTCAAAATACAAACAATATACCGAAATACAAACAAATTTACAAGCCACCGTAAGAACTTAAAAGTTGAATGTGGTACCAGCTGAAACAACTGTCTCAAATAGCCAGTAACCAATGCAACAACAATTTTTCAGTTCAGAACTGGAAAGAGTGGACAGAAAAGTATTTCAAACCTCACGATTAGATGGGGTGATAGTTTTATCCACCATGTTAGTTTGTTCAGCAGGGATCAGCATCACTGAATATTCTCCGTAACGCTTGTAGCATAGTCGCATAATTTTTTATTTAATAACTGTTTTGTGACACATTTTCAATAGGGAGATTGAATCCTTTACTGTCATCACGCGTGTTTCTTAAATTGTAGGGAAAAAAAACATAGAAAGAAAATAGAAATTGATTATTGCTGGAACATGAAAGGGTGAAACTCTGAACTGATTGAACGTTAACGCAGGGGTGCGGCATAAAAAAGAGAGCAAATGCCGGTCACAAAAGACGATTTATATACCCCAGTTATATTTGATACATGGTTGATCGTATTATGGTGCAGTAACGAAGTCGTGCACCTACATGTATTAGTGCATTTTAAAGAAAGTGCCGTTTATGTGCTTATCATCTCATCCGATGGCAGTTAGTGACTGAGTTTTCTGTCAGATTTCAAGGGCAGACAGTTTTACTTGGTGCTGGTTTTACTCACAGTGAACTGAGAACCAATGCTATTTCGAGTCCTTGCCTTTCTCGGGCTTTTTTCTTGCATGCTGCCATCATTGAAGCTCCACTGTGAACGTGTTGAAACGAGATACTCATGCGTTTGTGAACGGCAAATTTATTTCAGACGACTGACTACGAAAAACTAGTCACAACATTAGTCTGACGAAAACGGAAGTTCGTTTTACGACATTTGCTTTCACAAATTTACGTCAGTTCTGTACCATTCGTGTTTTTAAGCCATGACTGCCAAGTAAGTTAGTAAGTGAGTAACAATGAACTCTCAAGTAGGCTCACTTGCGAGTTGGAAGGTGATTTAATATATCAAACACAATAGGCCGTGTTTGACCACATTTCCAAACACCGAGAAGCGAGTCGAAAATACGACGCGTAGCGGAGTATTTATGACGAACTTCGAGGTATTTGAAAATGTGTTCAAACACTGTCTTGAGTGTTTGATGTATCTTCTCAATCAAAATAAAAAACTAGGGAGACTGGAGATATAAGGCTTAAAAATCTATGGTAATTAAGAACAGTTATCCAAGCACCGTCACAGTCAGGATTTTTTTGGTTTAAACTTTATGAATTAATAAGTTTAATATTCGAGAAACTTGAGTAGTAGGGTTTCAGTTTGTTTTGACACTTTTGTCTGGCAGTTTCTCCGTCGGACTTCGGTTGTGCACTGAAAGGCACACAGTGCACTTGTTTGCTCCTATGTTCAAAATTACGACCGTGTGCCACCATAGGTAGTCACCATAGGTAGGTAGACTAGCCATGCTAGCGTATACATAGGACATTAAGCTCAGTTCCTTTGAAAATCAGCTTTATTAAAAACTAGATCACTGGATTATGTAACTCAAGAGTTTTCACGGGCTTAGCCATCATGCTACATGAGAAAGTATACTTTACATTAAATCAACTTGCTTACATTCTTACCTTGCTAGCAAACCTGTTATCCACTGCGCCGAATATGATTTGACTGAAGTCTATGATCCACGCGTCATTCAGCAGGTCTTTCTCGTACATTTTCCGCCTGAAATTATCAGAATTTTAAGAAGAGGCGATGAATGGGTGACTAAAACAAGGCATTACCAGGAATAAGAGGAGAATGTCTTAAAATAATACCTGTACAAACAGAATGCCACGAAAAATAAAATGACAACAAGAGGAGCAAGGACAATAACTGCAATCAGCCAACCTTCCATCGCGTTATCAGTCACTGCAAAACACAATAAAACAAAGTTTTCATTGGGGTAATAGAAGGTATTTATCTAGCGAGTGGGCAAGATGAAGCAAATTCTGCGCTGTGATTGGCTACACGAGCGGGCAAGATGGAGCCATCTTGCCTGCTAGAAATTACCTGCGGCGTCCCGTAATGGTGTCCCTCTATGCCATATACTGAATACTTTATTGATCTAGCTTGTTCGGATGGCTGGATACTGGCCTCGTTGTTTTTTGGTTGTTAATGGAACTCAATTTACTAAATTTCTGCAACAGAAGGTGGCAATTGTGTCCAATTTACGTCAATCACGCTCGAATCATTAGTCTGTTTTAAATATCGTTTTTCCGCAACAGTCGCGAAAATGTCTTTTCAATGTTTTTCAACTGTAATCGGAATGAGAAAGAAGTAGTGGGAGAGAAAGGCAAGCTCTATATACAACTCTCAGTATGATTTGAATTAAGAGACATTTCCGGTGTGACAGCCTGATGTTATTGCAATTCTGAGGACAGAAGTTAGTGGCCTGTGGTATAACATGACTCCTGAACTAACCAGCCAGTGTCCATTTCCGATCCTGAACCAGATTATTACCTACAGAGATAGCATCGCCGCCGCGTTAAAATCGTTTCACCTTAAATTCACTTCAGTCTTCATAATTGAGAGCCTTATCAGATGACTTGTTTTTCCTCTCCCTACCTGTGCAAGTTTCAGCATTAAAAACACACTCGGGCTCGTCATCAGGGACTTTAGTTAGTCCCCCTGGCCACACCGCCATTACGTTGGGTTGTCTGACGACAGTTCCGCTTGAATTTAGCTCCAGTAGCACTCTTGCTGCGCTGTTTTGTATATTCTCAAATACGAAAAACGGCACGCGGTTTCCTTTGCTGTCAATCATCACTGGTCCGGACATCCCTGTGAATTCAAAAACAACTCACGGCTATAATTTCTGGTACTAATTCATCTTAGAAAGATACTACTTTCATGTCACCGGCGACTCACGCTTAGATACCTCTGCATAAAGCCAAAACAGTGCTACTAAAAGTTTGAAGAAACAGTTTTCCTTGTTTGTATTTTTATTTCCACTGCACCCAGCACCTAATACTTACAACCGTGGACAAATTGTGTTGGAAAATGTGCAAAAACATGAAATCATATCCGTTATTCCTACAGAATAAGTGTGAGCACTCCCATTCTCCCTTCCAAAGTTGGAAAATGGTAAAACGCAAACTTGTGTTGGATGAAAGTGTTTTGTCAACATTGCACAGGGGTGGGGAGGGGCAAAATCCGTATAGAATATTGTTTTCCAACCCTGGTGACCAAGGTTGTAGGTACAGTAGAAATTAGAAACAAGGAATACTATTTCTTCAAGCTTTTAGTGGCGCTAGTTTGGCTTTACAAAATCCATACAGATGTATAGTTTATAGCGTAGGAGGCACACTACTACCTGACTTGGTCATTGTTTGTTAGGGTTGAGAACAAACAAGGACCATATTTGGTGCCGGAAATGATGAGAAAATAATGTGTTTTAGGAAGCCATGGCGTTATTTACCTGTGAATAGCGGTGTTGTGGTGATAATGTTTTTAAACACTGCTGTTCCATTGGAGATGTTCCCTCCTTCATCGAGAGTGCGGTTTAAAGCATGCGCATACAGCCACACAGCGTCGTAAAGATAAGGTGCAGTCTGGGCTGCCTACATAAAAATGTTTTCGAGTTAATTGATATACTTGGACTTAAGAAACAAACCGTATTTGACATATTTTTCTTTAAATTGTCAATTCTCTTTTCGCAGTAACCGCTGGCTAACAGAAAGCACTGCAATATAATAAGTGCGATACAACTATTTACATGTATAACTTGATAGCTATTTCTTAACCTCGTTGATAATTCATCAAGTTTAGACAAAGAAAATCATGACGGTGACGGTGTTTTGATATCTGATCTTAATTGGCATAGATTTTTTGCGATTTTATTTCTCCGAATCAGTGACACTCAAGACAGTGACTGACCACCCACCTAAATGTCTGCAAAAATACTCCACTACGCGTTGTATTTTCAACTCTCTTCTCGGTGTTTGGAAATGTGGTCAAACACGGTCTTTCGTGTTTGGTATAAATACTTACCGAAGGGGTGGCAGAGTGGTTCTGAAACTGTGGCATGTCCCGAAGTCCATCATTTAACCATTTTGTAATATTCTGTATTTCTTGATTTCCGGGTTTTTTCACGGACAATGTTATGAGACCTTCAAATACTTCCAGCATCTCGTCCCAACTCTGATACCACGGGAATTTCTCCAAGGATAGTTTTAGAGATTCCGAGATGTAGAAATCCAAGGTGACGAACGCGAAATCGCCTTCGAGCATCCCTAGCTTCTTAGCAACCAACAACAGGCGCGCGACTTCAGTCCTTACGGCTAAAATGAATATAACTGAAGTGACATGTGAAAATATAAAACCGAATGTAAGAATTAATAAATATGCTACTTTATATTATGGCTGAACTGGTCCGCGATGAAAGAACTCAAGCAATATTTCTTCAATGCGGACTTCACGCTAGTTCAAGAACACATATTTAACAATTATTCCACAGGCGCGGGTTGAATATGAGATGGTAGATAGCTAGAATCATCTCATATCCAACAAGCGCGATTGGAATAATTGTTTTGTTAAAAACGCCCCCAAACTAAAAAAAAATAAACGATCCAAAAGATTACGCGTATCCTTTCCATATACATATTTGATTTGTAGAGCATGACATAATAGCTCATACCATGATGGCTAAGCCAATGAAAATTCTTGAATTGCATTATCCAATGGTCCACTTTTTAATAAGTATAAATGTAAATAGAGGCTGTTTATGTCTGTATGCAATAGATGCAATAGACCTGATAAGGTGGCGTTATTAAAACTGATATAAACCGTGCATAGCGAATGTTTGCTCATGAAAATTTCAGAAAAAAATACTGAAGGTTGAGATTTAAATTTGGTTTATTTAGCCGTTTGACTTACGATAGGCTTACACTTACAACTACTCGAAACGTTTTTTTCTGTTTATATTTGAGCTTTACAAGCATCAGTATTGGTGGATGAGCTTACCACGAGCGTTTTTCTTCGTTTCTCCGAGTAGCCTCTCAGTGTCTGCCTGTTGTGTTTCTGGATCGTCGGCCACCTTATAGACATTATAGTATGAGACGGTCAAGTTGTTCTCTTTGAAATATTTCATTACATTGTTTGCAATTGGTACCCAGATACTAGTAGAACCGTCGTCTTTCGCAAGAATGGCCGCCCTTTGCCATTCGTATCTTCGCATTATTTGCAGTAGGATTGACGGCGTGCTTTGTGAATACGTGCGGCTAAACGGCTGCGTCCTTGCAAACGTTGAGTACTTGGTCTTGTCTTCAAGGTCCGACGAGGAACAAGAGTATGATATAATGGGCTTATTCCAATACTGTGCGAGAAGCGCGGCAGCGAGGCACGCTATTGAGCAGCCAGGACCTATGTATGCATCTACAGATGCAGGCGATTGCTTAAGGTCAGCGGCTATCCCTACCGCGCTCACCGAGTCGCATGCGCTGTTGTGGATCGTGTAAGTCAAATTTAAAGCAGGAAGTAAGTTCTCATCTCTGTTAATGTCATCAAAGGCGGATTTTATAGCTGGTCTGATGCCATTTCCCACTTGAAATCCTCCTCCTGTGATTGGCACTAATACACCTACTCGCACTTCTTCGCGCATGGCATTAGATAACCAAAACACTAGACAAGTCACGAGTGACCTGATCATGGTGCGGAGCAATCTGTTGTTGAAAAACAAAAAAACAACTCATTAGATGACTGGCGTAGTTAAGATCTCGTGTAAACTTGCTAATGGCACCTCTGTCGTCGGTTGTTTTGCATTTCCTGTATTTTGGCGGCACCATCAAACACTGAAAACTCTGGGATAAGTTAAACTTATTGTAGCAGGGAAATATATTTATTTAACTTGAAGATTGCTGTTTTAAGAGATTTCTATTAGCTTGAATCATTTTATAAATCACTGGAATAGGTTGAGTATTGTGGTGTCAAAACTGCGCTAATAATATAGTAATATCCGGTTTAAGGTTTTGAAATACAATGCATAGATTTAGTATTCGTGATAAGATAGAGTGTGGTATTGACAAGTGAGCGACAAGCATATACTGTAGTTTTACTCAGGGCCATTTGATCATTGATATAGGGGAGGGGGGTGGACAAATTCCCCCCAAAAGAATATCGAATATATAAAAATATGGAGCAAAACAGTTACAGAGGTATGGAAAAAAAACCCAGCAGAACTGGAAGGAGGACAAACTATCAAGCAGCTACAATCTAAAATTATGCAACCTCACATCACCAAAACAATAATCATTCACCAACCCATCAAATGGACCAACTGTTCTCTCCAATATCGTGAGAAGAAACCATATGTTGTCGATAAGTCCGACCTGAAAAGTGTCGTAGCAGCCAAATGTTCTGGTTGTGAAAAGCGTGCCAAGGCACGTGTGGAGGAACCATTGAAAGACACTTTTCTTGTATTTTCATTTTCAATTACTACCTACTGCTGCATTTTGTTCAGATTGTGATTAAATTAACATCACACCGGGAAAGCAACACGCTATTTTACGTCGATCTGCATATCGATTATTGATGAGTTTAAATAAGCCTTCGAACTTTATACTGAGCTCCTTTTTGTATAGGTAGTGCTGCCTATCTTTCAATTACAGGACTTTTACGGAGAATTTTCTCCGGCTGGTCAGACCAGTTCCAATCGTCAAAATTTATAAGCTGAAAATGTCAAAATATACTCGAGTGGTGTTTACCTTATTGTCGTTTTTTTCATATCAGCTTGTCCTGCGCCACACACAAAAATCTGCCGGGTTGTCTTCGTTTATTGCTGTAAGATATTATCCACACTATTCATGTTTTTTTTTTTCGTTTTGACTACACGGAACATCTGTTCGGCACACCTATTCGGCGCGTTGGCATGGTCGATAAACGGCTGGGAACGTGCAGTGAGGGAACACGCTTTTTGTTATTCATCTCCGCTGTTTTTATGAATGACAATCTATGGCTTCAGCGAGGGTAACTTACCTTAACTAACACTTAGATCAGTTGAAATCCTGATAGCTTGATTCACAGAGGAGAAACATAAAACACAACTTTCTGTAAAATATTGAAACAGTTGGGTGCAAAAGAAATAAATTTTTTGGTAGGCGGAGCCTGTAACTGTTTGGAAAAGCTAAAACGTTTTGCTGTGTTCCAATATTGGCTTTATCAAATAAATAGATTTGCATCGTGACGTAATACTTTATCGCAGAGGAAGTTTCAGGCACGATTTTGTGTTTGGCTTGTAAGCTTTCAACTGTAAGTGCATGGGGTTTATACGCGTTTTTTAATAGGTAACTTTCACTAATGTATTTTTGCAAGTAGCTTAATTGAGTTGTCTCCCTCAGTTGACAGGCATACGATGGTAGACAATAAGCTTAAAAAGTCTCGCCATGCGAATAATTTTTTCCTGAGAATCCTAATAATTAATTTTTGGATTTAATTTATTTCCATCGAGGAGAGTGTAAATTGTTCTAAGGACATATCTTCTTCCCAGTTTTCCTTTGAAATCGTTTGTAAAGGAAACGTACTCTGTAAAATAAATTAAAAGAGCTTAGTGTAGGATAATTTTGCCTCTGTTTGATTTTAGAGTGTAGACAAAGGTTACACATCTGACTATGAACAGATTTTAAATAGCTACATTGCGTTTTGTTTGAGTTGTGATTCGCTTCAGAATTGGAAAATAATTTGAATCCCAGTTATGAAAATCATGAATCTCGCCTTATGTATCGATGATCACCGACCGTTAAAATAACTAGATCACTCGCCTGTGGCTCTTTCGTTTGGTATCTTAATAAGTAAGTTAAGAAACATTCATTTTGAAATTAAGTCAGGCCCATAGCAACTGGCGTAAACTGAAAAAAGGGAATTGTCAATTAAGAACTATTGTAGGATCCGAGGTTTCTTGGAGGTGGTTTTGTAGAGTATAGGCAGGAAACAGATTTGATGATTATAAACGGAGCTGTTGTGAATGGGTTTAATTGTTATATGTGATGATCAAAACAGCTCTTGTCCTTAGCTAATTAACAAACTGATAACTACAAATATAAAAGGGACGAAAACGAAATTTTATTTTGAAAAGTAAATTTGTCTTTGGTGACGGGATATGCTTCAGATCATGAGGGCTAGTGTTCGACGACAGCCGAAATTCAATCTTTCGTGCTGCTTGCTATATGATATGGGCACATAATGTATATACGGTATATGGAAAGAATGACCAAATGTTGGAGTGACTTCTTGATTTACAACTCGAAAACGAGCTGGTAAAGCTTTCAAGTCCTATAAATAAGAAAAATTGACTAAATTTACCAAAAATAATCTGTTTTCTTTAGCTGAAATTGACACTTGTCATTTTAATTTAAATTTTGCATTCTGCAGTTCCTTTGGGAGGGTTATATATAGTTGGAAAATTAAGATTTGCTTCAGATCACGACGGCTAAAGTTCGACGACAGCCGAAATTCAATCGTTGCCACTTGCCAAATGATATGGGCACATATCATTTGTCTATTTGCATAAACTTTCAGAAATGTCCTTCGTCTTGTTTTAACCTCGCATCTCGCGTCGCTCGCTTAGGTGCATGCTCTACCCTGAAACTCCTGTGGTAAGTCTAGTATATACAGTGTATGGAAAAAATGGCAAAATGTTGGAGTGACCTCTTGATTTACCACTCAAATACGAGCTGGGAAAGCTGTCAAGTCCTATACAATAAGGAAAATTCACTAAATTTACCAACAAGAATCTATGTTTGCTATAGCTGAAATTGACACTTGTCATTTTAAGTTAAATTTTGCATTCTGCGGTTCCTTTGGCGGGGTTGTGTATAGTTGGAAAATGAAGATGTTATAAAATAATCAAAATAGAGGGGACTTATAATCGGTTTCCTTTGCAGTGAATGGTTTTACTCGGTTTATAACCACGCTTATTTATGGTGTGAATTACGGGTGCAGTCTTTATAAAGTAAGTTAATATATTTTGGCATTTAACACTGGTCTGGAAACAACAGAAATTATGAATACAGCAATATTAAACGGTTTCGAAAAAAAAAGGAGTAACATTTCATGCTCATTCAGTTGATATGGACTAACGTGAAAGTTACCTTTTTGAAAAGCACACACACAAAAAACAAAACAAAAAACAAAAAACAAAAAACAAAAGCCTTCATGTGTTCATCCGGAGATCACCCAGTTGGACAGATATCACAAAGTTCTTAGGTGTGATAACAGCCGGATGCAATTGTATTAAAGGATATCTGTCCAATTGGGTGATCGCCGGATGAACACATGACAGGCAGCAGTAAATTGCGATAAAATGATCGTCATTAAATAGTCAGGCAAATATGTCCATGCCTACCGCACCTGATGACGTTCTTTAACCGCCTTTTAATATGACGCCCAGCCAAGCGGGCTGGCTTGGTTTCCGAGAAATTCGACTGGCTATTATTTTATTATTTTATTTTTATTATTTCTTTTATATCTCCGGTTTCTTGCGACCGAGATTGTGATAACTGGGCTTGAAGTGTTTCTGATATGAACACGCCAGCCTAGTTACAGGCTTCCGTAGGAAGGCAGCCCTTGCCTGTTGTATTTTCCACATCAGAAGTTTGCTACTTAATTGCAGCTGTTAAACAACGAGCCGGAGGTTGAAAAATGCTATGTTAGGCGCGAACGAGAAAACTTAACGATGAGTTTTTTTATCACACGGTTTTATTCCTTGAATTTCGTGCACAAACCCCAACCGCGCAACCGTTTTTCATCTTGGTTTTCTCATATGAATATAGGACAAAACTCGCCCAATTAACTGAGCCAGCCCGGTTAAAAGGTCCAAATGCAAATAACCTGAAACACTTACATGAATTAGGTGTCCGCCAATGTGTATTTTCCCAGAATTAGTCAAGTTCTACATACTTCAGTACGAGAAAACCAAAATCAAACTGCTGAAGCAAACGTACAATAAATTGAACAAAATTGTCTTGTAACTTAGGTCTAAAGATTTGCACGCCATACAACATTAAGAGTCACTGACTGAAAATATCGAGAATGGCTGGCCAGGTTAGAAAAATCGAAAATCCTGAAACTTTGCCTAAAGAACGCTTATAGGGAGCCACTTTCGAAAATATTATTCCGATTTTCTTAGAATTTAAAGTCTTCGAGAAATTCGCAAAAAACGAAAATATAGCTTTTTGCCTCATTAAATATGCAAAAAATATCTGGAAAATTGACAAAGTTCTCGGTATTTGCATTGAGACAATTTACAAAACTAGAACTCGGGGTAAACTTAGCATAAGAGCTTTACTTTTCTTCTATCTAACAATAGGAAGTTTTAAACTTTTCAAGCATTTTGAAGGATTCCGTCGACCGTTGAAGAATTGCCTTTTAAGGCCCCTATGAAAACGGCAAAAAATTGCGTACTTTTACGGGCTTAAAACGCATCTTGGTATGTCCGATATGGAACTAAAACAAGTACTGTGCAAAAGAGTGTCGTTTTTACTATAATAACATGGAAAAAAATTCCTGGGCAATCGAGGTTCACACAGGTAAAATGCAAAAGTTCGCGACAGCCTCTTCTCAAATTTGCATAATGCGGTATGTTCAGAGAACTCTATTGTTGAGCACTCTAGTCTGTTTTTGTTCCATTTTGGGCGTTGCTTTGTGGGAAATATACAAAAAGAGAGTTGATCCATGTCGTTATCGCAACATTGTTTCATTATTTCACGCAAGGTACATAAAACTATAGACAAAGCCCAAAATATAAGTTCAAACACGCTGCATGTATTACATGACTGGCGTCACGTAATATTTATTTTCAGTTAGCTCCAATTGGAATTACTAGATTGTTGAGGCTTAGACACTTGCTTATAATAGAGACATAGCAGGGTTTGTCTTTCCCGTTTATATACACTCGATTAGTCTGCAAATATTCGAAAGGAGACTGGTCTTTTAAGGTAAATTTTAGCATGTGTGTCGATTTTGATCTTGATGGAAAACGAATCAATTAAATACACGAAATGAAACGAAGAGGTTTTATTAACTTGATCCAGCCAGACCAAGGAAGCAAGTTTTCTTGAAAAATAGAGTAAGACTGTTTGAAATCGAGACTCATATAAAAATAACGGGGGTGCTCGTCGTACATTTTCGGGGTTAATCTTCAAAAGGTCCACCGCGAGAGCTTTTGCGTTACCTTTTACCGGGATTGAGCCGGAAAATATGACAGGGAATAATTTGTTATGTAAACGGTTGTCAGTTTAACCATCGATTTTCCCTCTTTCTTTATTATTTGGAAACTATTAAGTCTAAGTAATTGAAGGCACCAACAACGACAAAACAACACTGTTAGAAATATATCGAGTAATCATTCTATGAAGAGACTTTTCAATTTTCGTCAATTATGCAAAAAAAGTTCACCTAGCCTTAAAAACGTTTGTGTTTGCTGGCGCGCGTTCTTACTGCCCAGATTTTTTCTTCCGAATACTGATTGAAGAAGACCAAAAGTTAATCAAAGTATTTATTTCGACCCGATATTGGGCGGACTTAAACGCTTTATAAGCCCGTAAAATTACGCAATTTTTGCCGTTTCCATAGGGGCTTGAATTCTTCGTCAACCGACGGAACCCCTCAAAATTTAATTTAATATAAAGTTTTCAATATACTTAGTTTATCCCATGTTCTAGTCAGTAGCACGACGTTTGAAACCATGCACTCACTCAGTTCGGCAGGCTAAATGGAAGTCGGCGCGACTACTTATAGCACAGCAGGCCTAATCTCCCGTTCCGCACGGCAGTAGCGCGACTTGGCTTCGAACGGCGTGCTCTTGCCATGCACGTGCCGAACTGAACCAGGGACGGCGGAGCCGGGGTGGAGGCTTAAGCCCTCCCCCCCCCCCCTCCACTTTTTACCACGATGACAGTTTATTTTGTTTTAGTATGAGGTAAAAATGAAGAAATAAAGAAGAAGGAAAAGAAAACGAAAAAAGGTTGACTATACAGTTTTACCAAGAATTCACAAAGCTACAACCTCGCACCAAATCTGTAGGAAACTTTTCGTGTTTACATAGTTTTAACCTTTCCGCAGCGTGCACTTCCTTCCCACTCACGGGGGGGAGGGGGGGAGGGGGGGGCTTGTGTAAAAGCGCAGGTCAGTCAGTACTAAGGCTGTGATATATCATGGGGGGGGGGGGGGCTGAGAAAGATGTATCAAGCGCACAATACCTTCAAAATATATTGCTGTAAATGTACTAAAAGCACCTGTCATTTTATAGTTCATCCGCTAGGTTGATTTTCTCAGGAACTACACCATGGAGAATGTCAAAAATACCATTTCCGAGCCCCTAAACTTAAAAAGGTTTTTTCGGGGGAGGATGCCCCTAGACCCCTCTACAAACTTGCGCCGGCACCGCTCGTTTTCAAGCCCTGCACCTTCCCCCCCCCCCCCCCCCCCTCATTTCTTTCACTTGAAAAATAGCCTGCGAACAGGCTCCCGGTTGGTTTCAGAGCGAGCTAGCCGAATGTAGAACAGGGCGAGGGGGACGAGCCGAGAGCGGTCTGGTGACGAGGGAGTGCACGAGGGAGCCTGTAGACATTCCATTGATGCCGCCGTTCCATGATACCAGCTCCTGGTATCAAGATCTGATTGGTTGAATTGATGACTGTTGACGGCTTTGAGAAGCTTTGAGATAAATATTTGACAGATCTTGACAACTGCATGTAAATTTGCATAATTCTTGCCGCGACCGACAAAGATGGCTTCTGCGTGCAATGTACAGTTCACTGACGTGGAATTCGAGGCAGCTTTGAGCAATTCTTTGCAACATTTTCATCACATCTCTGTGTAAAATGGGGTTGACTAGCCTACACGACTTCTACGGTTCGTGGCATTTGTACATTTGCCGTTCTCTGTTCGGTCAGTCGACCTTTCTTGTCGCTTCACTCGTGTTCATGAAGGGCACTTCATGTTGTGTAATAAGGAGGAATTTTAAGTGGAGTTGAGCCGTTAGATCGTGCTATGGCAAATTTTTATAGGTCATAGGTCTGCATGGTTTCCGCTGTTATGTGCATGTCGGCTTGTTATTACTGTGCAAGAATAAACCACGCGAACGACTTGCCTGGCACAAGAAAGGCAAGACAATCCAGGGAAATTCATTCCACGGTGTAAACAATGTCCTAGCTTGTCAACTTCGGCAGCCAAAACCACGCTCTCTTGACCAGAAGCCCCCAGTCAGTTCCTTGTTTTTTACCCTGTTAAAAACTGACACCACCGGCACTCTTTTCCCTTCAAGCGGTTTTAATAACTTTTTGCAGAAACGGCAAATACGTTCCCGTTCGCCTTGCATTTCCCCTTACCGCAAAACCCGCGTGCGGTAGAATGCTATAAAAAGCCGATATATCAGCGCGGGAAAAACCATCAATTTTGACAGGTTTAATTACCTACTTGACTGATTTGTGACAGGCTAATCACCAAGGGGCGGAACGGCGTATCAAAAACAATGTCTACAGGCTCCCCCGCGTGGCATGTACTAAAACCCAGACGGTGGATTCTGGACGATAGACGATAGACGATGGACGATTGACGATGGAGGATGTCTCTGACACTCATTTAATTGTCACATTCATTTATTTGTCATTTAAATTGTCACACAATCTTGTCACGCGATGTTAAAGTATTGAACAGCGAAAATTCGTGCCCTCCACCCTCCCCTCCCCTGAGCAAAAATATAACTTATTTGGACTAGACAAATTGTCACGAAGTTCTGATCGCAGATTTTTCGTCTCGCAGTGTCACGCATTCATTTATTTCTCTCAGCCAAAGTACATATACATGTATAAATTTTGCACACAACCTTTTGCTTTTGTCACGCGATGTCACCATGAAGTTTTGAAATATTGAACAGCAAAAATTCGTGCCCTCCCCCTCCCCAGCAAAAATCTAACTTTAAGGGAATGGACAAATTATCACGATTCCCATTTTCGGGTTCGCTTGGTGTAAAAGTTCATGCTTCGAAAAAAAAATCTTCTGGCCTTTTGGCAAGTGTAAGCGCTGGTATTTTGCAATAAAAACTTTCAGAGCTGGCGAAAATGAAATTGAAACACGTAAGGAAAGGAAGGGAAAACTGGTAATGGCAAGCACCGATAATCCTGGCAGACCGCTTGTGGAAAGCTTCACCAAAACAGCTTAAAAACTAAGGTGAGGCTGCTTATTTACCCCCCCCCCCCACCCCACCCCACGGCAACTCATGCAAAAAACATACCACGTGCTTGCCGTATGGGATACGATTATCCTGCGTCATTTCTGCGTGCAGTCTGGAATAATTCATGTGAAAAAGCAATCGATTGCGGGACAAAAGAAAACGATTGTGTGACACATTTATACTTTGTTGTCAGAATTTAATAAATGAATAACTGACATTGCGTGACAAAGAATCCGCGGTCAAAATTTGTCCAGTCAAAATAAGTTTGTTTTTTTTTTCTTGCTGGGGAGCACGAATTTTCGCTGTGCACTATTTCAAAATTCCATGGTGACATCGCGTGATAAAAGAAGGAATGCGTGAAATTGCGTGACGAACAATTCGCGATCATAACTTTGTCCAGTTCAAATAAGTTAGATTTTTTCTCGGGGGAAGGGGGAGGGCACGATTTTCGCTGTTCAATATTTTAACATCGCGTGACAAGAGCAAAAGATTGTGTGACAATTTTATACTTTGTCTGAGAGAAATAAATGAATGTCAGAAATATCGTCCATCGTCCATCGTCCATCGTCTATCGTCCAGAATCCACCGTCTGGGTTTTAGCACATGCCCCCCCCCCCCCCCCCCGCGTCCCACTCGCTTCGCTCGCGGATTCACGCTCCGACTCCCACTCGCTTCGCTCACCGAATCACGCTTTCGCTCGAATTTTTTTTCCGCCCTCGCTGGGACCCTGTTCGCAGGCTACTTGAAAAAAGACTCCGCCGTCCCTGTGAATTCATATCCTGCTGCATCAGCTGCAGTTGCTTTCTAGCATTTAAAAAGGTTTTCAGCAAAGCAAACTTCTTCCGATCTTCTAGGCGAATGAATTAAATTCGACGTTTGAATCTTTCATAGCTTTTTGTCATGCCACTGCCGGGCCAAATTTATTTGAGTTCGGCACGGCAGAAGCACGACGTTTGGACTAGGCCGAATTCCAACCGAAGTCAGATCGCGGGATAGACATCAAACAGTCTTACTCTATTTTTCAAGAAAACTTGCTTCCTTGGTCTGGCTGGATCAAGTTAATAAAACCTCTTCGTTTCATTTCGTGTATTTAATTGATTCGTTTTCCATCAAGATCAAAATCGACACACATGCTAAAATTTACCTTAAAAGACCAGTCTCCTTTCGAATATTTGCAGACTAATCGAGTGTATATAAACGGGAAAGACAAACCCTGCTATGTCTCTATTATAAGCAAGTGTCTAAGCCTCAACAATCTAGTAATTCCAATTGGAGCTAACTGAAAATAAATATTACGTGACGCCAGTCATGTAATACATGCAGCGTGTTTGAACTTATATTTTGGGCTTTGTCTATAGTTTTATGTACCTTGCGTGAAATAATGAAACAATGTTGCGATAACGACATGGATCAACTCTCTTTTTGTATATTTCCCACAAAGCAACGCCCACAAATGGAACAAAAACAGACTAGAGTGCTCAACAATAGAGTTCTTTGAACATACCGCATTATGCAAATTTGAGAAGAGGCTGTCGCGAACTTTTGCATTTTACCTGTGTGAACCTCGATTGCCCAGGAATTTTTTTCCATATTATTATAGTAGAAACTACACTCTTTTGCACAGTACTTGTTTTAGTTCCATATCGGACATACCAAGATGCGTTTTAAGCCCGTAAAAGTACGCAATTTTTTGCCGTTTTCGTAGGGGCTTTAGAAGGCAATTCTTCAACGGTCGACGGAATCCTTCAAAATGCTTGAAAAGTTTAAAACTTCCTATTGTTAGATAGAAGAAAAGTAAAGCTCTTATGCTAAGTTTACCCCGAGTTCTAGTTTTGTAAATTGTTTCAATGCGAATACCGAGAACTTTGTCAATTTTCCAGATATTTTTTGCATATTTAATGAGGCAAAAAGCTATATTTTCGTTTTTTTGCAAATTTCTCGAAGACTTTAAATTCTAAGAAAATTGGAATAATATTTTCGAAAGTGGCTCCAGGGCTCGAAAAATAATTGAACTCCACCTTGCCCATTGGGCAAGTAACTCTCAAATTTTGCTTGCCCCGGGCACTTCCCCACTTCCCCAAGTTTTCAAACTCATTAATAATTCATGAACCCAAAAAAGGAAGTCAAACTACGGGCGCGTTTTAATGTAACAAACCCCATCTTGACTGTAGTCCTCTTAGTGCTGATCACTTTCATGTTTACGCCATTATATTGTAATACTTCCACAACTTTTAACTTCTTCATTCCGCTTTTATGAAGTTGTACGGTTTGCAGTAATTAACTTTGTTATTATACAGCCTTGAATAAATTTGTTCAGTTCGTC
This sequence comes from Orbicella franksi, assembly GCF_964199315.1. Taxonomy (NCBI): domain Eukaryota; kingdom Metazoa; phylum Cnidaria; class Anthozoa; order Scleractinia; family Merulinidae; genus Orbicella; species Orbicella franksi. The sequence goes on from NC_138145.1 coordinate 26,480,507, forward strand.
GAAGATTGCATTCGACTCCTTGAATGTTCACCTGCGTCTTTTCTAGCTCCACGAAATCATTGTGAAGAGAAGCGCGAGAAATTTATAACACACAGAATTACCAATAAGTCGCCTTCTCACTTCAGTTTTGATACAGGCACAGTGTCGAATTTGAAAAGCCGGCGAGAGCAAATTTTTTCATTTGGGTGAATGAAAAATAGTTCCAGGAACTCTGAAAGTATTTTGATGACTTACTTATCGATTTCTTTTTAATAATACAATAGTTTTCATTTTGCGCAGCGGTGCCCAAGTATTTTATCACTAGCAAACTTGCATGTTTCACCGAAAACAGAGGTTTACCTCGATTTTAGCATCAAAAATACTGGCTTCGTTTTCGCGGTAGAAATATGCGGCTTTTTTTGCGTACAATTTCTACAGCTTTAATATATTGTTGTTGAGTTAAGTTCTGTACAAAGAAACTGGAAAATGCACGCAGAAAATTGCTAAAATTTTAAGGAATAACTACCGCGTTTTCGTGCCCAACGCGGCTATTTTTAATCCTGGAAAGAAATTTGACCGGGGCAGATTTTGATCACGTGCTAGGCAACCACTTCTGAGCCGTAAGCGCGTGTCACGCGATCAACAAAACAACGCTATAAATTGTAATTTTCGTCAAGCTTCATCTAAACACTTGTACTGATTACCCTTGAGCCTAAAATTTACCTTTTCCTCACAAAATCGTTATCAAAAATTTAGTTGGCGAACGGCTTGCCCGGGTCCTTACCCATGGGGCAAGCAAGGAGAAAAAGTTTCTTGTCCGAAGGAAAAATCTACTCGTCCCGGACGACCGGTCGGGGGTTTTTTCGAGCCCTGGGCTCCCTAAAAGCGTTCTTTAGGCAAAGTTTCAGGATTTTCGATTTTTCTAACCTGGCCAGCCATTCTCGATATTTCCAGTCAGTGACTCTTAATTCTTGAAATTAGTGGAGAAAAGGCTGACGCCATTTCCAGTTTTCACGCTACATGTAGTCACTGCATCCTCTGAATTAAAGGTCATTTAATTCTGATGAGCTAAATCACAAAAGCATGGACGAAGGTAAATAAAGAAGTATGGAGAGTAAGCAAGCTTTAACTTAAACAAATAAAGAAAGACACATCTTAACGGTTTCGCATCTCAACTACGTTTTTACTTTACAGTAGCCAAGTAAACCAAACGCGCATATGTATATCTAAGTACGAAGAGACAGCAATAGTCTATCCTTATCAACAGAAAAAAGTGAAACTCACGTTCAGTGTCAGTCTCCCTCAATTTCAAGACCTTTGGCAAAACCAGCATGGCGATTGTTTTATTGTGGTTACCACCTGTGAAAAGTATAAGCTCATGTCAAAGATTCAACCAGTGCCAACACAAATTATTGAAATTGAAAATGTTCAATGGTGTATTATTAAGCCTATTGCAAATCTGTACATATGTGGCGTATGTCCTTTCCCAGAAACACGTCAATTTATTCAGTTGATATATTTTTTTTAAGATGAGTGACATGTTGTGTCAACGACGCAAAGTGTTATGTAAAATTTACATACTGTCAACTAAATTGCGTTTAGAATATTCCATACGACGTCATATTCCGTAGGGAAAGACGACTCGACGAAGAGATTTTTTTGTGAGAATTTCGCTACACGCTTTAACTTGAGTTTGGTTTGAATAATTGCATTGAAAGCAAACTTTTTAATTCCATGCCTGGTAGTAAAACTTAAAAGGTATTTTAGCTCAGAGCCTTTTAAAATCCGGGATGATCTAATTGAAGAACACCGCGTCGCTTGTTGAAAACAGGACTATATCGCGTATGAATAGGAACTAAAATGAGATTCTAAAATGAGAAAAGAAGCCTTAAATTGAAACAACACTCTCTGGAAATTATGTCCTTGCAAAAATCTTCTTTACCACGGAGTAGAGTTTGCTAACTGGACTTAAAGCCCATGTAACTGAATAAGTCGGCTTTTACGTAGTCACTGAGTCTTAAAACTAATACTCTGAATCTGAATGAATAACGAGATATCAGTGTGCCAAACAATAGTGAGCCAAACTTGGCCATGAGGAATCACACCAATAGCTGAGAGAACGAAAGGTTCTGCAAATATTCACGAAAATGGTTGTTTATGTTGAAGGTTGCCATAAAAAGACAGAGTGGTAACTGCATGAAATGTTCCGCTGTGGAAATAATACTCATGCATCACCTGTAAATACAAGAATCAATTATCCTCCAAGCTGCTTTCTATGTGTCTGCGTTATGCAGTAATTAAGAAATGTCATGCCTATCAAGAATCAACTGGTTGTTTGAACATGACAGGATAGGTGTCATAAACATGTACCGAGGACTAAAAATAAGGGCCATTACGTAGTTTTGTCAGAAAATGAATAAAGAAGTCAAAAAACGTTAAGTGAGGTATAGCAATTAGTGTTGCAGATGTTTCTTTTCGTTCGTAATATTCTTGTTTCTGTGATGTTTAAAGACCAATATTTTCTAAGCTATTTTACTTTTCGTGTTTTTATGAAAGCTAGGAAAACGTGACATGCTTAAAAACCCGAACTTGCCTTCAAACACCTACCTTCAAATTTTACCGGGGAATTCTTTTGCGGGGTATAATTGTGGAGAAAGTCACTAAAGCGAACATGAAATTATCACGTCATAAGAACTTACAATGGTTTATCTGAATAATGGGCCCTTTAATGCTTGCCTGCCCGGAAGTTTTCGTTGTTAACTCCACAGTGGCTCACGCGTTCAAATTATGATGTTTGACCGTTTATGTTTTAGGAACAAGTGTCGACAAACTTATTATTTTTAGCTGCTATCGATGGGATAGATGTCATAATTTGATGCTCCTAGCTGATGTTTTCTTCTGCAGCTGGGTTGTCATGGAGACCTCTACTGATGGAATATTTATTGCATGGCTGTTTTTGCATGATTTGTTTGTGCTGTAGCTTAAGGAAAAACACTCCGCTTCCGAAGTATTAAAATATCATTCATAATTTGTACCGAAACCACCTGGAGGAATTAACAGCCCTTGAGGCTGGATATGATTGCTTATGCAGAGTCAGTCCTAAAGCAAGGAACTAACAAAGCATTTTAATAGAACTCATCCGCAGTATATAAACAATAGTCTCCATTTGGCGCGAAAATATGCTCGGATATTTGTCCGCTGACATTATCTGTTCCGAGAAGCGAGCAGAACAGAACTGTGAACTTTGAGGAACAAATAATGTCCAAGGACAAATATCCGAACATATTTCCCCCTCAAATGGAGGCTATTATGCTTATTATCCTTAAATATTTTTCGCAACCGCGCGGTTTTGAAAATTGGGGAATTTCTCTCGGATATTTCCCAGTTTTAGCGTTTAGACCAATCGCGAGCGAAAATATTTGATGAATTATAATTTGAGTTATTTTGGCCGCGTTCAAAAATTACCTTTAAGTCGAAGAAAACCTGAAAATAGTAGTTTACTAAAATAGAAAAACACCAAAGAGATAATACTAAACCATAAACGAACAGGAATGATTAAGAATGGAGAGGATTAACGCGGATCACAAACGACGAACTTGAAAAATTTGGGCTAAACTTTTCAGTTTCAAGATGGGAAAACCGTGAAATAGCTCCGTTTAAGTATGATCTGTAGTAAAAAGATCGAGCAATCGACGGCACAAGTTGAAATTTGTATAACTGTTTAGCCATGGCCATAAGATTAACTTGTTAAATTCAAAGATTATAAACTCTCCCCGTGTTGTCTGCTAAGAAGGAGACATTTTCAGTATTTCCCCATATTTAATTATGCATATGAGAGTATTGTTCTGTTCATGACTGGCGTTCGTGTGCAAAGGATTGTATGAAAGATGTCATATGTATAATTAAGTAAAGGCTATTCGGAAATCTCACCTGTTGTTGATTCGAGTCCAAATTTTGTCATTCTTCGTTTATAGAATTTAGATTGTAGCGTTTCACAGATTCACGGCGGCCATTTGCTTTTACCCAAACAAGGAAATTTGCTTCTTTAATTGGGAAAATAATTTTTTGTCCTTATGCCAAAGTTTCCTGCTGTTTAACGAACTCTATTCATTATTTGCTTTCATTACAATGCAAACTTGGCACATGATTTCTGAGGCCGGGGGCTTAATTTCTCAACTGGTTTCTTATTATGTGTGGTAAATATAACCTAGCCATGCCATGCTTTAAGTTTTGTTTAAAATAGCCGCCATTAATTGTATGCAATGTCCTTGCAGTTCTAAAAACCAAACGCCTTTCGTAGTTAACCAGTCAAGAAAGATATCGATTATCTATTCCAAACTAACCATGATAGAGATATCAAGACTTCATAATTTAGCTCTCAAAAGTGATTCTGATTCAACTGCGTTATTATTAGGACGAGCCGAGATTTCAAGTACAGTGGAGCCCCGCCTTACAGTCACCTCTTTCAAAACTGATACACGCGACGGTGATCTCGTTATTACGGCCACTTTTTTTGTCCCGGCGAAACGCCCATACATTTTCTTATAACAAAACTTGTTAATGCGGCCACCCTGTTAATACGGCCAACGGCAGCATTCTGAAATCCCAACCTGTGTAACCCTATAAATTATATCCCGTTTATAGGGCCACTCAAACCAGGGCCGGGTTGTTGAAAGCCCGATTAAGCTAACCCAGGATTAGCGAGAATTTTGATTTGAGTTTGTAACATTTCGGTGAGGTTTTATGTTTATACTGTTTGTCCTTCAGTTTTGAGTTTGACTAAGCTTAAACTACACAAAACGTAAGCAGTAAAAAACATTTTTATGTAAGAGAAATAAATACTTCGGTTAACTTTTAATCCTGGGTTGGCGTTAACCGGCTTTCGAACAACTCGGCTCAGTTATATTCATCTTACCATTGTTAATATTGTATGTAGCGATTGAAGTTTCAGTTTCTAAAAATGATGTACATTCCGGACAATTAGTAAAGAACAATTGTTGAGAAGTGCAATCGTAATATATCTGTTAGCTTCTGTTAAGACGTTACTCAATTTGGACCAGTCGTGAAATTTGACCATACCCCGTTAATATGGCCAAATATCATTGGGCCGTTGGTGACCGTATTAACGGGGTTCCACTGTAACGTCTTTTTTCCAATGTTTGCGCACCCGCAGACCACATGACCAATTTGCATTACAACATGAAAGCTTTTTGTGAATAAGGTCCGTTAAGTACACCATTATGGCCGCCGTCAAGACCCTCCACTGATTGGTATTAGATGGTTTCGCCCGCTTATGGCGCTCTAGAAGTCACCAAAATTGGAAAAAGTGTGGCAGCGAATCAGAGGCTAATAGTGATGTCGATATGGATAAGTTAATCTCGGTAGCCTTGACAAAACAAAATGCAATACTTTGTTTTTGGATTTCAAAAACCTGTAAAATGTCATGTTATGCATATCACGGAGATGAACTGGATTCCATATTCCACCTTGCAAAACCGTCCCAGACCCCACTTGGCAAGATTGGAAAATTTGTGAACGCGAAAGGACGAGAAGAGGCAACTGGTAGGGTGTTCGTGTTTCCTTTTCGTCAACATCGCCATGTAGCATCAATTGTATGATTTTACTCACCCGATCGCTAAAGTAAAAATTTAAAAAAGGTAAATACACGTGGCTAAAAACGCTTGATCAGGTTAAATCTTTAAGATGAAATCGTTATGTTGTGGTTTCCACTATGTGCACTGGAAAGTGACAGTGAAGTACTAATATTTTTTTAGGGAGCCAAAACTCAAATTATTTCCTGCCACATCAGTGTGATCCGTCTGAGATCTTTCATGCGTCTTGACGAATGAACAAACGCGCCGAGACTGATATCCATTTTCGAAAGAACAAAATCCCGTACTCGATTTTCAAACTTGAGTAGACAATCGTTTTTATCAAGGATGATAACATCCGTGTCATTTTCAAGAATTAATATAGACCAATATACTTCACAAGAAAATTTTCAGTGTTAATTATTGCTAGCTGCAGTAAACATAGTCACAGGTTTTGACAATTGGTTACCATTCTTTTTTATTTGCTGTCACAGTTTGACACTCTGATCTATTAGTTTTCTTCAAAAGGCGACATTTATGAGACATTTGTTATCAAGTTATTTTACTACAAAGACGAATAGGAAACATTCGAAAACTTATTAGAGAGAACACAATATTCCCACTGCAACACAAACACAATAAAGTTGATAAACACAGCGAGACGGCTAGCTTAAAATTAAATTGTGTTTGGCGTTCAAATCCCGAATGGCTTATATGGTTTTTCATCCCGACGCCAAAATAATGTTCCCCACAAAAAGCTCGTTGTAAAGCTTCAAATGGCGGCAATTTGTTGTTTGGGTATATTAAAAAACACAATCCGGAAATAATATTGGTAATGCGGTAACTTGGATGCAAATATTGCTCAAAATAGCGTCGTTTTTTCAAAACACTACAACAGGGGCAGTTGCAGTTTAGATTAGGGCGCATATATCCAACTCCAGAAGTATATTTTGATGATATGCGTGTGTTACCCTCTTCGACACCTGGTGCATGACCGTCTACCAAACTAAAATAATACATTTCAATTTTTGTTCCTAATTTCAAGGCTTAGCTTCCACAACGCTACTATCAGATAGCCTGTGAAGTAATCGTTGGTTTGGTTTAGACTTTGCGAATCAGTTGTGTGCAGCGTCAAGAGATATTAAGCTGCTCTTTCCTTGGAAAACGTTTGGAACATCTTACAAATGTGGTTCAAAGTTAGTTCCGTTATACTTGTGACCCTGAAAGGTAGTCGGCTGGAGAGTTTTTTCCTTTACTCAGTTATGCATTAAAACAGTGAACGATAAGAATACAACCTCAAATCTTTAAAATCGATTTTGGGTAAGAACGGCCGGTAGAATACGTTTTGGAAATCTGAACTCTTGGCTTTTTTCTTTACTTAACAGCACTTTTACCTCACTCATACGTGAAAAAGGAGAAAAGATATTTCCCCTAGCTTTTTGAATACGGGCTACAACATGGCTATGTTCGTTTCTGACACTTGTGCTGTGCCAGCTTGAATTATTTCTCTTTAAAAACAACCTCGCGGCGCCTATCAAGTAAGTGGAATTTTTAAGCGTGATGAATCGACGCTTTTTGTTGCCCTCAATTATGTAAGAGAAATTGAATAAAGGCGATGCAGGTGACTTCTTGTACGGTTTTAAGGCGTTAATTTGGTTGCTCCATTTTTTCACTGTCTTAAATGTGGTTTTCCTTGAATGTTATTATAAATTTGTTTTGCTTCCTCTCATCATGCTCTCGGAAGATTTAAATTTGGTTTGCGTCAATCTTAACAAGGTGGCGGTCGACGATTTTCGACCAGCACTGAGCAATCGCCCATACTCGGAGGTCTCTGAGAAGGTCAAGAAAAACTTAATTTGACTATGAATGTTTAATAAAAATCTAACGCGTATTACCTCCAAGTCTTAAGTCACCAGGTATACAGTCTTACCTTCTACTACCTATGAAGCCATTTTCTTTGGAAGTATCTCCCCTCTATCTCTCATTCATGAGATAAACTCCGGGCTCCGATTTAAAAAGAATCAACTTCCACTCAACATTGTTCACCACCAAGGAGTAGAGCAACGTATTTGCATCTGTTTAATTTAAGGGTTGAATTCGAAGGCCTTGTTTTGCATACCTGCTGGTAATGTTTGTATTGAACGTTTAATTATATCTGGCTGTCAATCATGTCCAAGTAGAAACGATCCCTTAAATGTCACTTATGACAATTGGTATTGTTTCCCTTACTGGAGAAGAAAGAGAACACTACAACATTCAAGTGCCGTTATTTCTTCGAGTTGATCTAGTTGTCCTCTATTTATTTACGTGAAAGACAAACTTGTTCGACAACATTGACACTAAAATGTCATGCATTGCCGTTGTCTTAGCAATATCCAGTGATATCCAAAGAATGATAGGGTTATCAGCGTGAGTCTTTTTCGTTGTTGGTGCACTCGCTTTGTGCAAATTTTAATTTTCTTTTTATCCCCCCAATCCTTGTCAAGATAATGACAATTGTGTTTTATTTTATGAATGCCGTGGTTCATGTTGCCATCATTGGCTCTACACCGGGAAAAAAAGAGAAGCTAAAAACCTTGTTATGTCATTCTGAATTTAGAGTTAACTTCTGCCCATGGCGACTCTAATGGTCTTCGTAAATTTAAACCTTTGCCTTTGGAGAAACACATCAAAACCAATTTCGTTAGGAAGACAACAAGTCCACACGTAAACGACTTAAACGGCCAACGTAAACGTGTATTTTCGTATTCGTTCCCCAGAGTGGATAATGGATAACTTCATTGTTGTTCAACTCCGTTGATGTAGCCTGGCCTTGTGTGTACCCAGACGTTCTCGTCTGGTGGACTTTTGAGCGTTAAGTAAATAGCTATTCCTTTCATCCTTCTTGTCTGGAATGAAATCAATGACAGGCGTAAACTATCCACAAACAGTCTCGAGATTTGCGTGGACAAAAGTAGATTGCGTTTACAGACCTAAACGTCTGTATCTTTTGTTATTCGAGGTTATTCATGAATTAAAACTGTAGAACTGCCAGATGCTAAATGCTTTGTCCCAACTGAAACTAAACCACCCGGACCTCTTGCAGGATCTTATAGTGATGAGTGATGATGCTTTGGGTGAGCGCAAAAACCTCAATTGAAAAAACTCATATATGCAGTTGGTTGGGAGCTGGTCAGTATGTGAGTTTTCAGGCTTTAATTTCACAACTGCTTAAGTTGTGTGTATAACTGCGATGATCAATCGTGTCTTCGTATCTTTCTCCGCAGTTCAAATATACGATCTTTCATATGTCCATTTGCGAAATTATTTATATTGCATGGTGAGGTGAAATCTTATTGCTTTACTGTAAGTTGTGTTCCGGGAAGTATGTTTAATTATCTCTGGTAGTTTCACAGTGATTTCCTTCGTTTCGACATTCTCGGAATAAGATATCATAGGCAAACTCTTGCGTGTAAACAAAAACAGAGGTGTGGGTGACTAGGACCCTTTAAGTTCTTAAAATGTGATTACAGTTCAAAAAGATAACGCAGAGTAAGTAGACTGTAGATCGTCTTAGACACCAAGGCAGTCGGTCAGAAATATTCCTGAAAACCGTGACTATCCTTCGCACTATTTACGGGCAATTATTCCAAAAAATCAGGCAAGCTTCTGAATGATTTGTTGAACTTTACACACTTGGTTCAACTTTTCGTCTTCAACCATTCTGCCACATGTGCTGGAGAAGTGCGCCGTAGCCAAGGCCAGTCATTGCCTACTTTTGCTTTGTCATCTATTACTCTTCACTTGTTTTCTTTAACTGTAGCTTCAGTTTTAGTCAGTTCCTCCCCTTCTTTTTTCTCTCTTGGATTCAAAGCTTTAGCAACGGTAATTCTTTTACCCGCCGTCAGTCGCTTTTTGAACACGCGAAAGGACTCTAAGAGTCTAGTTTGGTGAGATTTATCCTCCATCAAAGAACTGAAGGAAAACAAAACAGTCGATGTCGCGGCAAACCCCAGGACAACGCCAAGAAAAATAATAAAGTAATCTGCGAACGTATTTGCCTCGTTTTCATCGAATGCCACATAGTCTCCAAAACCAATAGTACTGAAAGTTATGAAACAAAAGTAAAAGCTCTCAAGCATTGTCCAACCACGTCTCCAAATTGCTAAGACAGAAAGCAGAAGGAGTGTTACGAGCCAGAGGAAAACGTTGATACCAAGAACGATTCCCTTTCGCACGTTCTCCTCGTTTGATCCGTCAATTTTTTTCTTAATATTTTGAATTAAAGAAGTGATGACGTCACGAAGCTTTTCTCCGATAGTTTTTAAAGTCAGACAGGTCAGCGGTATACCAACCAATGCGTAGAATATGCAGAAGAGGCGACCGTTTGCCGTCCGAGGAACAATGTTGCCGTAACCTGTAAAAACAGTAATAAAACTTTCACAAGTTGTTGAATTTTCTCATTATAAATCACGAATAATTATTTCTTAATGGCAACTGAAATATCAAATTTGACAGGCAGTCAAACAATGGAAAAGGCCTCTTAATTATTTCATCTACAGTCGAACCTCCGGTTGCGACCACTTCTCAGCGACCAGTTTTCCAAAATACCTCAAGTTTTCAAGTCAAATCACTGCATTTGGAACCTCTTGAAAGCGACCGCCTCTCGTAAGCGACCGCGAGCACTTCTAGAACTAAAAGTTTGAAATTTTCTCTTGTTTTTAACCTCCCGTAAGCGACCACTTGACTTGGCGAGTAAATTGAATAATATTAAAGGTGTTGTAAGCATATCGCATTCCTGGGTAGCACAAGAGACGGAAATTTCTCAATGGCAAGTACAGGATTTTTTCTCGAAATTGACTTTTCGCATGACTAAAACATTTAAAACATGGGGTAAGTCTCTGCAGTTACCATATGCTAATGAGGCAAAAATTTGACCCATTATGGTCTAAGCTCTCGCAAACGACCACCCCCCGTTAGCGCTTACGGGAGGTTCGACTGTATTGAAAACAATATGATGCGTTTTACAAAAGGTGTTTTTTTATCGTCCATATTATGATTAAGTATGTTTGATTATTTTTGAGTTCTACTTTTTACTATCCCAAGCAGTAAATGAAAATATGCCAAGAAAATTAATTACAGTAAGAATTTTCTTTTGAAATGAGGCTTTAACTGAAAGGCATTTCAATAAATGATGATGGTTAATGTAAGAAACGTGACTGAATGGACGACTGAGACATCTATGAGAAAAGAAATATGCGAAATGTAATATGAGTAGCATAAAAATATTTTGTAGTTAATATGTCTAAGATTTCAGTTGCATTGCCTCGTAAGCAAGAATTGAACAAGCAGCGATAGTTTCAAAAAAAAAAAACAACATAATTTGAAGGACAGCATTCAAAGATGAAAATATCAGGTTCCTTGATGTATTTTGGAACAGCTGTAAGATGCTAACAAGCGTGTGTAGAAAGGTCGTTAGAATTACTTACCCACTGTTGTGACGACACTTCCCGCAAAAATGAACGCGTTCCCAAAACTCCACATGGTGTTTGAATCCAAACTGTGCCTGTGCTTCAAAAGGCTTTCCAGTTTGTACCAATCCTCGTCGGTAATGTTGTACTTCTCGTTAAGGATTTTTCGCGTTGCGCTTAATAAAGATCTCTCCTTGATCTCGTTGCTTATTTCGAGTGCTTGGAAGACGAGCGCTCCGATTACAATGTAAGTTGTGAATAAGCAAGAAAACATAAGTAATTTCCTCATGTCCTTATCCAAGATCATCTCGATGTCTTTTATGCACAAGATAACTTATTGGCAGTCGATAAAACAGAGATTCACTCGAAACTAGTCTACCAAAAAGGAACCAACACTTTCGATTTTTCAGTCCACAGTCATTGGTACACAAATAGAGCTAAAAGCTGTCACTACCAACAAGGACATTGTCTTTGAACAGGTGGTCATTGAGGTGCTGATAACATGCAGATATTGGAGTTCAATTCACTTTACTGTTTGATATCAGAAAGAATGGGGAAAATATTATCTAGACGTATAGTCGTGTAATTAAACGTAGTTCTAAGATATATCGAGAATAGTATACTCGTGTTCTTGGTTGTTAATTGTTGTTGAGCTTTGGTTGTCTTCTCGGTACACTTTTGTGAAACGTCTTAGAAAAGTAAACAATACCTAGATTGATCTTTTCTCCAAATAAAAAAAAGAAATGCAAATGAGCCAGTAAATTTAGAGTTTCCTTTCTTCCTAACTGCACTGAGCTTGCATGGAGCCAAATCTTTAATATAAGTGAAGCACGAGATGACAGCTTCCTGACACTAGAATCAAACTTATGAGCCTAAAAAGGGTGAATTATTTGCTATTTGCGGTTAAATTAAGTAATTGAAGTTATTTTGACACATAATTTGGCTCTGTTTAGTTCTGAATTTCCACTTTTGAGTACGGTCACCCAGCGAGTGTAGATAGATCCCTCGTAAGAAGCGAAAAGAATCTTCTCCACAAAACGTTCTGGTGATTGCGGCAATGAACTACTTTTTTTCCAGTAGTGTTATGGCTGCATTTGCATCTACGTGGCTACATTTAATTGTTACTGTTGGGCATCTATTACTTTGGAACTACTTGTATGTTTCCTTGAGCCCGTTCACAGCAACCGCAAACGCGCATTATAGCCAAAGTAGAATGAATTCAGCTCTTCCAGGCATTTTTTTTTTAAGATGTCTTGTTTCATGGATAGCAACTAGTTTATTGTTGGTATGTTATGGCGAGGAGGGAGGTATATTATTTATTTGTGCAGTTGACATTGTATTTTTAATAAAGATCGATATTTAACTTTCGGCCAATACTTTGATTTCCAGTATATAAGAAAGTGGATTAAAATTGCTTTTACCAATACGAAATGAAAATGTCGCAGACCCAAGATCATTTAAAATTATATGATAAAATTTGATAACGTAGATAGCTGACGTCGTTAACAAAGCCTTTATCCCAAAATAATTAATTTCTGTAATTAAGATGAACGACGGAGTCATACATAAAGACTTCTTGTTGGACAAAGTCATAAATTGAACTATGATTTTCTATTTTTGCTTCAAGTTATGTGACCATGTTATTGAAATTCTAGTGAATTTTTGTTCCATTGTGAATCAGAATAACAAGAAACCCTGCCAAACGCTTCTCACATTAGTTTTCCATAAGCTAGTTACGATGTCGTCACCACCTACAGGATTTTTTAAACTTTGCCAAAAGTTGCGTCTTATCATGCTTATCAAAAGTTGATATGCCGTTTTTGAATTATAAGCCCCTAAAGCTGTAATTGGGGGTGTTTTTAGGAGGTCATGCTGTTGCTATGGTAACCTTTTGCGTCACGAAAATGATAACAATGTGTTCACCAATGATTGGGCAGTTTTTTGATACCATGATTGTGACATCAAGTGATAAGGAGTGGTTATAACGACCCATCAAAATCTAACTGCTGGAAACTGTTTTGAGCCGCCTTAAACAACTTAAATTTCCTTCAGATATCTTCGCCAATATTTCGTAATGGCCAAACTGAACCGCTCCCTTAAATGTAAATTACTGAAAGAAGAAACATCAAACTGAAACACTGCTACGTTTCGTCGCGTTTCTTCGTATGGCGTGCTTAGATTAGATTCACACTACGAATTTATTACTGGGAAGAATTCAACCGAAAAAACGGACACCTTAAGACTGCCCCAAGTTTCAATTTACGACCTACTTTTTACGACACAATTTTGTTGTTTTTAATTTTTGAAAAGAAATCCCCGGGCCATTCGAGAAGCAAAATTTCGAATGCTTCTTTTAGGGTTCAGCCAACTAGATATGAGTAGGATGCCAGCTCGTGTCATTATCTGTTCCGAGAAGCGTAAAGTTTTCCGAGGGCGGAGCTCTTTTTGGGAATCTGGGATCTGTTGGCAGCTTTAAAAGTTGGGGAATATCTCTCGGACATTCCCCAGTTTTAGCTGGACATATTCAATCACGTGACGCATCTAGACCAATCGCGTACGAGCGAAAATATTTGATGAATTATAAAACCTATTAGGTAGTTCGCATGTCGGAAATCGGGAACAGCTTTGGGAAGGGGGCTTTATGTGTAGAGCGCGCGCGACACGCGTAAGCCTGAAAGAGCGCGACGGAGGAGAAATAATCAATTCAAAAATGACACTGAAAGGGGACGCGAACTGAACAAGTGGAACATCACGGGGTCTTATTTCGTGTGCGTACATAAGACACTCGCGACATCACAGGACACCCACCGAAAAAAAGTAGTTTCGTCTTTTGTAGAACGCAAGTAACTTTACTTTCGTGCACATATTACATTAAAACTTCTTAATAGCTATCGTTTACATTTATAAACATATGACGTGTGAAAGTACAAAATACCACCTTTTAGTGCAGCAAAGCTGATTAAGAAATTTAAGTTTAATGGGTCAACTCCTTGGTCACGCTTTGTAAATAACCTATTGGTGTTCCTCCCGCTAGTTGAGATTTTTAATCATTTTTTAAGATAGATAGATAGATAGATAGATAGATAGATAGACAGATAGACAGATAGACAGATAGACAGATAGACAGATAGACAGATAGACAGATAGACAGATAGAGAGAGAGACAGAGAGACAGAGAGAGAGACAGAGAGAGAGACAGAGACAGAGACAGAGACAGAGAGAGACAGAGAGACAGAGAGACAGAGAGATAGATATAGATAGATAGATAGATATAGATATAGATATAGATATAGATATAGATATAGATATAGATATAGATATAGATATAGATATAGATATAGATATAGATATAGATATAGATATAGATATAGATATAGATATAGATATAGATATAGATATAGATATAGATATAGATATAGATATAGATATAGATATAGATATAGATATAGATATAGATATAGATATAGATATAGATATAGATATAGATATAGATATAGATATAGATATAGATATAGATATAGATATAGATATAGATATAGATATAGATATAGATATAGATATAGATATAGATATAGATATAGATATAGATATAGATATAGATATAGATATAGATATAGATATAGATATAGATATAGATATAGATATAGATATAGATATAGATATAGATATAGATATAGATATAGATATAGATATAGATATAGATATAGATATAGATATAGATATAGATATAGATATAGATATAGATATAGATATAGATATAGATATAGATATAGATATAGATATAGATATAGATATAGATATAGATATAGATATAGATATAGATATAGATATAGATATAGATATAGATATAGATATAGATATAGATATAGATATAGATATAGATATAGATATAGATATAGATATAGATATAGATATAGATATAGATATAGATATAGATATAGATATAGATATAGATATAGATATAGATATAGATATAGATATAGATATAGATATAGATATAGATATAGATATAGATATAGATATAGATATAGATATAGATATAGATATAGATATAGATATAGATATAGATATAGATATAGATATAGATATAGATATAGATATAGATATAGATATAGATATAGATATAGATATAGATATAGATATAGATATAGATATAGATATAGATATAGATATAGATATAGATATAGATATAGATATAGATATAGATATAGATATAGATATAGATATAGATATAGATATAGATATAGATATAGATATAGATATAGATATAGATATAGATATAGATATAGATATAGATATAGATATAGATATAGATATAGATATAGATATAGATATAGATATAGATATAGATATAGATATAGATATAGATATAGATATAGATATAGATATAGATATAGATATAGATATAGATATAGATATAGATATAGATATAGATATAGATATAGATATAGATATAGATATAGATATAGATATAGATATAGATATAGATATAGATATAGATATAGATATAGATATAGATATAGATATAGATATAGATATAGATATAGATATAGATATAGATATAGATATAGATATAGATATAGATATAGATATAGATATAGATATAGATATAGATATATATATATATATATATATATATGTCTGGATTTATGAAAACGGTGTTAAAGACTGAATCAGGTGTTTTTTGATTTTTTTTTTTCATTTCTTTGTTTTTTTTTTCTCTGCTTTCGCTATGACAGCAGCTTGTAAATCTTACCTAGCATGAAATGTAGAAACTCCGTGCCGCATGTTTCATTTATTTAGGTATTTTTTTCATTATTTATCGACCCCCCCCCCCCTTTTTCAATTTGCGTTAAGTTTAGCCCAGGCTACACTCGTCTGAATTCAGTTCGCGCGGTGACTCTGACAAGGAGCGACCGATTAGCGTTCTGTATTTGCTGTCTAAAGGAAGTCTGCCCGAGGACATCATTAAGTCCAATGAAGGCCCAAGTCTAACGATTTGCTAGTAAGCGTCGTCCATTATCGTACGTGAGGCGGGCCTGAGGAGATGTGTAAACTGTACGGGTCACATTTAGTCCCGTAACAGAAGACCGTTTGCCCTGTGGCGATAATGTTGTGCTTGCTTTAGACAGCAAAACTCTTTAGCCACATCAATTTAGGGCTTAGACGTGCAATGGACTAGACATTTCTAGCTGCTGTTGGCGTCATTTGCTTTGAACTTTGATGTAGCTAAAGACTTAAATCTGTTGAAATCTGGATGTGCCATTCCGCGCTCGACAAAATTGAAGTACATCCGGGACATTGCTATTTGCCAGCAAAACATGGCCACGAGGAGAGAGAAGAACATGAGTTCAAGCGCTGATCGTGAGTAGAATTTCCTTGCTTTATCAATTTTAGGCGTTCTCGGCTTAGCTAAGTATCAGAACTGTCTGTGATTCGCTAGCGCGGAAGAAATTTATTTGCGTGGCTTCCGGGCGATAATTGACGTGACGACAACATGTTGAGTGTTCGCTTACTGCTAACTATGGCCTAGTTTGTCTGAAGTTCAATCGATTCTCGATGTAGGAAGCTCTTTTTCAATCCATTTAGGACGATGCAGGCCTTTAGAAAGCGATAGATTAGCTCTCCGCCGCGGTTTTGATATCTGTACGTTCGTGTTGATTTAGACTCCAATTTCATGTTAAAAGCACTCTTAATTAACTTGTACAATTCATGATTCAACGAAAAGATGGTGAATTTAGTCTTCCTGGCCTCAAAAGGCATACAGGAGAGTTATTTGCTGCTATTTGAGCTACGATAAGCCTCGTGGAAAGCTAGCTCTAGGACAGAATTGTAGCAAGTTAGATTATCAGTGACAAGTCAAATTCTATGGCTATGTTTTTGCGAATCCGGTCAGATATTGAAATGAAATGTCACGTAACGACTACTTTTTGGCTGAAATATAGAGGTAAATAACCGATTCCACTGCTTACCATGCTCTTGTTAGCGTGACTGGCTAATTTAACCCACAGTAAAGACACAGTGAGGTCATTTAGGTGAAATCGCAGAGGTTAAGCCTGTCTAAATTAGTGCCGCGGCGAACCAAATGATCAATTTAAGCTCTAATTTAGTTTTGTTTGGCTCCTTCGACTCATTTGCAGCGACTTTACAGGCTTGTATAGGCATGGTATGGACTCCATTAAGAGTACACGAGGTAGATAGCACTCTCGGTGCGACGTGGCCATATTTATGTACATTTTCTAACCGTTTTTTCAAAAACATGCCCGCTATTTTGGTGCAAAGTCTTTAACACGGTTTTCATAAATTCAGACATATATATATATATATATATATATATATATATATATATATATATATATATATATTTTTCATCAGTTTGAGCAAGTACGATACCCTTAAATCGTGCATTGATCTTGCATTCTAATCATTACACTAGATAATCGTGCATTCTTTACGCTAATTATTTGTTGCATTTCTTCAAAACTTATACACTAAATTGTAACCAAACCTACCGATATTTTTCTTGTATGTGCTTGGTAGGTTTGTGTGTCGTTTACCTTCTCAATATCGATTAGTTCTATGTTATTATTGGCTTGCAAGTCTGTTTCGCCGTGTGTGTCAGTTGTAGTCCCTAAGGGTCTAACTTTTGGTAGAGGGGTGGCCTCCTCAAGCGCTTGACTAAGAGCGCAAAGCATCGTGGACATCATTGAAAATCCCAGAATGATTGCTACTGCCATGAGTAGGTATTCAGTGACTCCAACGTTTGTGTCCTCGAATGGCAAAAAATCACCCAGTCCTATGGTGCTAAACGTTATAAAGCAGAAGTAAAAGCTCTCCAAGTATGTCCATTCTCTTCGCCTAAAGAAGGCCACCAAGGAGATAAGTAGAAGAGCAAAGATGTTAAGAAATATGGCAACTAACGCACTTTCAGCAGCTTTCAAATGTTGCGATTTACTTCTCGGCCATTTCTTTTTCACTGCGCTGATAATCTTCTTGATGACGTCGCTGATGTTCGTGCCCACTAATTTGAAAACCACGCAGGTCAGCGGTATCCCAAATAGCGCATACACAATGCAGAAAATCCTTCCCCAAGCTGTCATGGGAACAATGTGTCCGTAGCCTGTAGAAAGCGAGACGCAGTTTAAACGTACTGGCAGTACACCGTCTAAATGAACAGATAGTTCATACTGTTTTATATAATAATTAAACGAATGCGCGGGCTCTGATTGGTCTATCAGCTATGGTTTGTTGTGCCAGTAAACTCATGGAAATTTCGTGTGTCTTCTGAATTATTATATAAAAGCAATAGACCACAAGTTTTTATGGTTTATAGGCTGATAAACCACTTGGGATGCTGGAAGAACACTCGAAGAATTCGTAAATCACTCGCCTGCGGCTTGTGATTTACGAATTCTTCTCGTGTTCTTCCAACATCCCGCGTGGTTTATCAGCCTATAAACCATAAAAACTTGTGGTCTTTTGCTTAAATATAATCACACTATAATTAGTGAGACAATAACTGAAATCTCTATGTAATATACTGAAGAAAGCAGTTTTTGCCATTTTTATTTTGAAATCATGCCAAATATAGCTGACAGGAGCTATTAATTGTGTCATCCAATATAGTTGCTACTACAGAGAGATAACAAGAATAATCAATAAAATGGACAGCTTTACTGAAGACTGATATCTTTATACCATAGAACCTATCTAACAAGCACAAAATAATTGAATAGATTGATGAAATATCAATTATCCTCCCAGGCGCGCGGTGGCGGAGTGAATTGCGTAACTTGGGATCTCGGTAAAGGAACCATTTACAGTGAACACGCAATGACTAGGCAGATGTAAATATAAAACGAAAGACATTTTATAACACATGCTGAAGCGCAAACCGGGCCATAGGCTTCCAAATAATTGGAGTGTTTTAAATGCTTCCACTCAACGAAAATGCTTCCACTAAACGAAAATGCTTCCCATTCAACAAAAAATTCCGCTTTGAATTTCCGGAAGTTTTTCATAACGGGTTTACATATATTCACATATTATGTGAATGTTTAAATATATATATTGAAACTATTTTATGTAAATGTTGGAATATGTGATAATTTAATTTCTCTTATATACCGAACGAAAATCTCGCCGATGATCAGCGGCGAGGTAATTCTGTCTGTATAATAAGGAACCAAAATCTCGCCGATGATCAGCGGCGAGGTAATTCTGTCTGTATCATAAAGGATCCAAAATCTCGCCGATGATCAGCGGCGAGGTAATTCTTTCTGTATAATAAGGAACCAAAATCTCGCCGATGATCAGCGGCGAGGTAGTTCTGTCTGTATATTAAAGGAACCAAAATCTCGCCGATGTTCAGCGGCGAGGCAATTCTGTCTGTATAATAGGAACCAAAATCTCGCCGATGTTCAGGGGCGAGGCAATTCTGTTTGTATAATAGGAACCAAAATCTCGCCGATGTTCAGCGGCGAGGTAATTCTGTCTGTATAATAAGGAACCAAAATCTCGCCGATGATCAGCGGCGAAGTATTTCTGTCTGTATAATAGGAACCAAAATCTCGCCGATGATCAGCGGCGAGGTAGTTCTGTCTGTATATTAAAGGAACCAAAATCTCGCCGATGTTCAGCGGCGAGGTAATTCTGTCTGTATAATAAGGAACCAAAATCTCGCCGATGTTCAGCGGCGAAGTATTTCTGTCTGTATAATAGGAACCAAAATCTCGCCGATGTTCAGGGGCGAGGCAATTCTGTCTGTATAATAAGGAACCAAAATCTCGCCGATGTTCAGGGGCGAGGTAATTCTGTCTGTATAATAAAGGAACCAAAATCTCGCCGATGATCAGCGGCGAAGTATTTCTGTCTGTATAATAGGAACCAAAATCTCGCCGATGTTCAGGGGCGAGGTAATTCTGTCTGTATAATAAGGAACCAAAATCTCGCCGATGTTCAGGGGCGAGGTAATTCTGTCTGTTTAATAAAGGAACCAAAATCTCGCCGATGATCAGCGGCGAGGTAGTTCTGTCTGTATAAGAAAGCAACCAAAATCTCGCCGATGTTCAGCGGCGAGGTAATTCTGTCTGTATAAGAAAGCAACCAAAATCTCGCCGATGTTCAGCGGCGAGGTAATTCTTTCTGTATAATAAGGAACCAAAATCTCGCCGATGTTCAGGGGCGAGGTAATTCTGTCTGTATAGTAAGGAACCAAAATCTCGCCGATGTTCAGCGGCGAGGTAGTTCTGTCTGTATAAGAAAGCAACCAAAATCTCGCCGATGTTCAGCGGCGAGGTAATTCTGTCTGTATAAGAAAGCAACCAAAATCTCGCCGATGTTCAGGGGCGAGGTAATTCTTTCTTTATAATAAGGAACCAAAATCTCGCCGATGATCAGCGGCGAGGTAATTCTGTCTGTATAATAAAGGAACCAAAATCTCGCCGATGTTCAACGGCGAGGTAGTTCTGTCTGTATAAGAAAGCAACCAAAATCTCGCCGATGTTCAGCGGCGAAGTATTTCTGTCTGTATAATAGGAACCAAAATCTAGCCGATGTTCAGGGGCGAGGCAATTCTGTCTGTATAATAAAGGAACCAAAATCTCGCCGATGTTCAGCGGCGAGGTAATTCTGTCTATATAATAAAGCAACCAAAATCTAGCCGATGATCAGCGGCGAGATAATCTTGTCTGTTATCAAGGGGACGGAAATCTCGCCGAAGATCAGTGGCGAGGTAATTATAATGGTAATTGCACAAGGGACACAGGCAGCCCAGACCTTGAATATGCTTAATAGGTGACGTTTCAGTTCTTGGTTAACAGCGCTTAATTTTTTCTTTTTTTTTTAATCAATTCAATATACCTTCGCGTGCCACAAAGTAACCCCGACTGCTGAACATCGCACCTCAACGCACTTTCATGATTTGTTAGGAAAATTAAGCATTACAGATGTAAAACAAAATGAAGTAAAGTAAAGTAAAGTAAAGCGGCGGAAAGTAAAACCAATTTAAATGCTAGACTAAATTTGCTGCTTTGGTCTGCTAAAATAATGGACTCGCGGCCATCTCGCTACACAACTGACTGGAATGATATTCCATCGAACATTATGCATGCACCCTCATTAAGCAGATTTAAATCCTAGCTATCAGATCATCTGTGTCAATTTTAACTCAGGTGTAACTCGTGAGTGACATGTATGCAATTTAATTAGGTTAGCTTTGGGCCGTATTTAAATCTTATTTCATAATTTTTAGTGTCAATTTTAGTATGCAATTTAATTAGGCTAGTTTTGGGCCGCACTTAAATTTAGAGTTTTATTTCTTAATTTTTTAGAATGTTTAATATCGGAGAATATTCTTTGTATAGCAATTTAGTTTCCTTAAACTAACTCAAAAGTGGTCGCGAGTACTATGAATTTACCTGACGACTAAAAATGTAATGAAATTAATTCGGATTATTAGGAAATTTTAAAAACGATTTGTGCATTTTCGTTTACGTCATTACTACTGTGTCTAGGAATGTTCACAAAAGCCTACACCTTACTCTCTGAGGAAACCTGGGAGAAAGGACCCAACACAAACAACCCGGTAGAAAGTATTAATAAGCAATCAATTCCAGAAAAAGGAAACAGTCTCGCACCCTTGCTGGAGAACATATATCGGGAAGACAGAGTGCAGGCAGCCAAAGTTGTAGCAGCAGGCAAGAATGTTTCGCTGTCTTATCGTGACAACTCTGAAGAAGCAAGAGGGAGGCGAAACGATAATCGCAGAAGGAAACGAAGATATCATGCTCCTAAAGAAGACGGTAGGGAATTCTCCAAAAATTAAAAGTTTTTAGTGATATCAATTGGGATTAATCAATTGTCGAGCCTTCTTAAATTCCTCGACCATAGTATTTTTCTGAAAGCTTTTCGAGATGATATTGACGGATAATGTGAGACCATGCGTTATTGTTATCACATGTGAAGCTCGTTCTAGTGGTACGGGTGCGGGACCTGGCCCGCATCTTTGTTCAAGGGCTTTGGGAAATGCAACCTATTACCTTCGAGGTATCACCTTTCTAGATTTCACCGGAACAATCGGTGTTATGAACACCATTTGCTTCATATAACTGCTAGGGACGATTACTTTGTTTTAACCCAAGCCTTCCCAACATTTGATGAAAATACTACAGCAGCTTTCAATTCCATTCCCCTCAGTAAGGAAATTTTCAACCTATATTCAAAATAACATGTTAAGCGCCCCTGGCGCAAGACCTGCGTCCTGTCTACTCAAGGCAGCAGCAATACTCAGATTCTTTGACAATTAAGCTAATGCAGTAGAGGACAAGTTAGGCGCAGTGCTACTATAACTATTATGGATGTAGTCAATGTTTGAAGTCATCCTAAACAACTGAAAGGGTAGAGAACGAACAGGGCTCCAGCTAAACTCATTTCCCCGTACTATATATAGTTAACAACTGGTTAAAATCTTTTAGGTCCACCGGATAAAAGGCGCCAGTTGCAACGTGCCTGCAACTACGGAAAACATGGTAAAAAGAGACAAGGTACAAAATAATTTTGGTCGATGATATTTGACCGATTCCATTGTTGCAAGCTTATATCATAAAAGAAAAAAGCCCGTTTTTGTTTTCATTTTGATTACAAGAGAAATTAACTATGACTGAAGAGGATGTCATGTAGCGGAAGTCATTCATGTACTTCATTCCACAGGTAATGCCCTTATTGGAGCAAGACTTGAGGTAGAATACAACCGAGTTAATTTGGATGGCTCCACTAAATATCTCGGCTGGATAAAGGGCACCATCGCGGCATGGAACAGATCCAAGGGCTATTTAGTAAATTATGAAGACGGTGACCAGGAATGGCTGCAGTCTGTAGACGAGAAGGACGTGCGACTGTTTGAGTAATAACTGATGGAGTATGCGTACTATTCGCGTAATAAAAATTTTAATGGAATTGTGCAGTTCAAGGGGCCATGACCTATGTAAAATTCAGAGATTAAAGATAGAACAATAGATCCATATACCTTCGTTTTTTTGATTAAATTAAATCATAAAGGGAAATATCACTTTCTGGCACTCGAATTGTAAGAACAGCGAGTACTCGAACTGCACAGAGAGGCTAATTGTTGCGAGATTGGCAAGAGTGGCAAGGGTACGTAGGATGGGAAAACGTAATGAAAGCAACGTATGCAAACGCAACGGGATATTTTTTTTACAAACTACAGCTACTAGACTTCAAGTTCCGATAATAAGTGATTTTCAAAATTTAAAAATTGCCCTCCGGAATATAAACACACAGCATCCTCATCTTACACTATGTGATCGCAAAAGCAACAAAAATATGTTTAGAATTGCTTTAGAGTACTTGTTCATTCATCTCGGCGAGGATCATTAACCTAGTCGACGATCATCATCATCATCATCAGCGAGATTTCCGTCCCTTTAATACAGACAGAATTTCCTTGCCGCTGAACATCGGCGAGATTTTGGTTCCTTTATTATACAGACAGAATTACCTCGCCGCGGAACATCGGCGAGATTTTGGTTCCTTTATTATACAGACAGAATTACCTCGCCGCTGAACATCGGCGAGATTTTGGTTGCTTTCTTATACAGACAGAATTACCTCGCCGCTGAACATCGGCGAGATTTTGGTTGCTTTCTTATACAGACAGAATTACCTCGCCGCTGATCATCGGCGAGATTTTGGTTGCTTTATTATACAGACAGAATTACCTCGCCGCTGATCATCGGCGAGATTTTGGTTGCTTTATTATACAGACAGAATTACCTCGCCGCTGAACATCGGCGAGATTTTGGTTGCTTTCTTATACAGACAGAATTACCTCGCCGCTGAACATCGGCGAGATTTTGGTTGCTTTCTTATACAGACAGAATTACCTCGCCGCTGATCATCGGCGAGATTTTGGTTGCTTTATTATACAGACAGAATTACCTCGCCGCTGATCATCGGCGAGATTTTGGTTGCTTTATTATACAGACAGAATTACCTCGCCGCTGATCATCGGCGAGATTTTGGTTGCTTTATTATACAGACAGAATTACCTCGCCGCTGAACATCGGCGAGATTTTGGTTCCTTTATTATACAGACAGAACTACCTCGCCGCTGAACATCGGCGAGATTTTGGTTCCTTTATTATACAGACAGAGTTACCTCGCCGCTTAACATCGGCGAGATTTTGGTTCCTTTATTATACAGACAGAATTACCTCGCCGCTGAACATCGGCGAGATTTTGGTTCCTTTATTATACAGACAGAATTACCTCGCCGCTGAACATCGGCGAGAAAGAGCGTCTATATATGTTAATGTTATTTTGCATATGAAAGTAGTATTCATATATTGAGAACACGGCGTAATTTTTGCCGTTCTGTATATTGAGAGAATCACATAATATGTGTTTGTCTGAACGCCGTTTCATAACTAATGGAAGAGCATTTTCTCGTTCGAAAATTTCGAGAATTTGTAGAACGGATTACAGAGTGGGAGAATTTACTCGAGCTAAATGTAGTGTTTTCCTTCAGTTTAATCCTGCGCTAATAAAATGCCCAGCAAGGTGCTTCTGAAAGTGAATTATTCAGTTCAAGAGATCCACTCACAAATGCCCTTTATTTGTCTCAGTATGTGAAAAGTAGAATCTGCAATGTATTCCTGTAATGATTGGAATGAAATGCCCTACAGACCATTAACTTATCTCCCAGAATTCGGAGACATAATGCAAGCCTGAAACTTCTGAATGAAACTGTACTAACCATTAACTTGATCATGAATAGCATAGTAATATAATATATTTATTTATTTTCAGTTATACTCACCAACAGAAGTTACAATTGTCCCAGCAAAAACAAACGCATTTCCAAAGCTCCATGTTTCAATATTTTTCGTAGCATAAGGACGTTGGAATATCTCCTTTAATGATACTACAGCCTCATTTGATATATTGTATTTTCTTTGCAGCGAGGTAATCTCGTCTTTTAGACGAGTCTTTTCTCTTTGTTCGTTTTTCTTCTCAAGAGCTTCGAAAATAAATGCTCCAATCAATAAGTAACAGACTAAAAGTAAGCTTTCCAGCACGAGTTTAGCGTTATTGCCAAAATTCATTTTGTGACTTCCTTTAACAAGGTAAAATACGTGCTGAAATGACGAAGTCATTAATTAGAACCAGTTCATTGGTATCTTCATTACATTAATTATTCACGAACTGCAAACGCTCAATGAAACACCAGCTACCTTAAACAAAAGCAATCTGTCATCACTACTGTCGAACTACGTACTTCAAATCTTTCGGGTAAACGAGTGAAAAATTTGCACGAACACGGTAGTTCATGGTTAGTATATAAACATATTTTTATTTTAATGACTGGAACCTACAATAAGAGGTTCTTTCTTATTACTTGGAAAATCTTCAAGCTCTAGTTTTATGTTATTTTCAAACAGTGTCCGCGAGGATAGATGAGCGAAACACCTGCTGGTTTTATGATACGTATTCACCTAACCTAGTCGGTATATCACGATCAATCTAATTTTTGGAAAGAGCTACTTTTACGGGCATTTACCAGCCTTACCCATGCAGCTATGGCACTCAAAAATTCTCTAACTGACTAAAATTCTGAATCGAAGAATTTTATATTTCATAAGTGTAAAACTTTGAAATTAAATTAAGCTTTATTATATGGCATGCAACAAGCCCTTACATTTCTAATTCCAGGTTTTAACGTTTTGTTTTCGTTAAGATTCCTAGTGATTTCATTTCAGTTGTAAATTCAGTTGGATATAAAACAATCAGGCAACTCGAAGCCTTCAACAGGCTTGATGCACCTCCCTATATCGTAAAATGTCGTGTTAATTGTCTTGTTGTACCTCAGTCATTAGAAGTATTCAATCATGAACAACAAATTAGATATCAGTCTGTTTTTATTTCCGTTTAACTCTGTCAACTCCAAAACAAATTAACTAAAATCGCGTTATATTGAAGAACATCAAGACAAGTTTCTTAGTGCTCTCTATTCCCAACTTCAACTCGTAACAATGTAATGTTCTAGAACTAAACAGGTCTCGATAAATTAGTTAAACAGGCCATGTTCAAACGGATAACTTCAAAGTATGATTACCTGACTGCTTCAATTTTGTTCATAAAGAAGTTCGTCTTCCTGTTGTTAAGACGAAGGTCGTTCACTTTCAGATTCATCAAGACTTCAGAAGAATTCGAAACACTATATCGGAAATTATTTTCGTGGGTTGAAACGGAAAATTTATCCACGAGTACTCAATATAAGCTTAATACATGTATACATGTATCCATTTCTCCAAGCCTCTATTTTTCGGATTTATATTCTTTATCTACTTTTCTTCAAACAACTTAAGTAGTCAACGTTACTTAGTTATTTTTTAGCCATTCTCGACTATTAAATTACTCTTCAATCCCTTATTTCAGTTTCCAGGCGTTTCATACTTGTTGCTAATAATTTCCGCGAACTTTGTCGTCCTGGAGTTTTCATATTTGCTGTAAGTCGAGATCATCTGATCTAGTCTTGCAGCACAAAGTTTCTCGAAATTCAGCCTTGAAAGATGGATTCATGCCAGCATATATGAACGGATTGATAGTGCTTGAAAAGAACAGCAAAAATGTGCAAAGCAGTTGGACATTGCGCGATACAACAGCATCAGACGTGAAACGCTGCATGACGGCAATAATCCAAAATGGAATCCAACACAGTCCAAACGCCAAAACGACAATGGCGAGTGATTTGGTAATGTTGATCTCCCTTGCTGTTATTCGACTGTTCTGGTCCTCAGTTTGGCTTGTTGAAGCCATGTTTTGGTTGTGCTGTTTTATCGTCTTGAACACCTTGTAGTAGGAAACTGTTGCAACTCCCAAGGGAAGGAGAAAGAAGAAAGACACGACGATGCTATAATGAGTTATCTTCATGGTTTCTGTGGGATGCACAATGGTGCAGACAGCATATCCAGGGATGAACCCGTATTCAGTCCAACCAGCCAACTTGGGAATGGAAACGTATCCCGCGACGGTTAGCCAAATAGCTGCCACGTACATTTTTGACCGAATTGGTGTAAAGATGCGCGAGTAGTCTTGTGCGGACTTGACAATACGAACGTATCTGTTATAGGCGGTCAGTCCCATTGTGGTTGGAGAAACGTACACGGAAAACAGGGTGAAGAACGCATGAAAATTGCATAGCGCTTCCCCGTATGGCCATCGTCCAGTGATGAGGACGCCTACGGCTAACGACATCACTATGGATGCGTTGAGTATATCACTGGCAGCCAAGGCAATCAGATAGAGGTTTGTGGATGTGCGAAGTCTTGAGTTTCTGTAAACGGCGATACAAGTTAAGCTATTTCCAACCAAACACGTTGATGCCATTAACATTAGGATTGCGGGTTCGAGAACATTCAGAGCAAGGTTTCTGTGTTCTAATTCTGAGGACATTGCTTCGTGTGAAATGTTTTTTTTCCCCCTAAAAATCTACCTTACGTCGACCAGCTTTGAATGCTACATAAAGACACTGGATTAAGGTTTACAACCATGCGAAAGTGCGAGGACGCATGTAACCCTGGTGTTTCAATTCGGATGTATTAACATCGTTCTAAACGTAGTTTGAGAGTGGAAATTATAACATAGGAAGCATAAATTAAATGCAATTATTCTCATTTAAGGCAGACATCTGTTTGGAAACATCGTTATTGTTATTTAAATGTCTAAAACTTCCTTGTTTCTCCAGCCAATAGTTATCTAGCCTGCGAACGCAGACGTATTTTGTTCGCAAGCTAATAGCTCTCTGGTTGACACATTTTAAAATGACAATAGTTGACGTCACTGATATTTTTACCCAAGGTTACCCAACGTAATTTTACCCGAGAACCTAGGGTTTTACAGGCAGTCTAGCTGATTTATGCTTTTTTCGTCAGAAATCTTGAAAATCCACTGTAGCAGTTAGTTATTTCTTCACTGATCAGCAAAGTGTTATCATTAAACCGAAATTCATATCCGTTACCATTCTTTTGTTAGCAATCATATTCTGTTCTGTGTAATTTTTATTGTTTACTCTGAAAGTGATGCAAAGGAGAGCATGAATACGGTTCACATAAAACAAACCGTGTAGTTAAGGCTACTCTCTTCTGCCTTCGCTAAAATGTTCCGCAGTAAAGCAACCTGTGCTTTTCTTAGATTCGAAAACTGTCAATCGAAGCTCAAACTCATTTACATTAGCAACCATCTGTCACATCATCTTCCCTTTTAAAATGGGTCGAGAGGAATACTTAATCTAACTTTGCTTACGAACTAGAAATCGAGAGATCATGACATCAGAGGAAAAATGTAAATCGAACTCTAGAGGACTGATAGGTTGATGTTTTGGCTACATAGTTCAGTGGCAGTACGTGCTAAGAATTTACGTCTTAACTTTATTATGTCTTCCTCTTACTCTGACGTCCTTTTTTTTTTTTTTTTCACAATTCTCTCACATTTTCATTTATTTCAGGGATCCCGACATTTCCATCAAATTTTCTCTCCGTCCCTCTTCTCACTAGCCGTTCAGTCTGTTCTTAGTCGTAACTCCTCAGTGTCCGAAAACAGACGGACCCCGCACACAACCACTTTCTGATCAGGAGTGGATAAGTTGTTACGGATATTTCTGTGTCGTGATAAAATTCAAGACTGACCTATTTTTAAGAAATGGACAACAACTTTTAGCTTAAAACAAGACATGTTTCGATCGTTCAACGATCATCTTCAGTTGTGAATTCGTT
Source organism: Orbicella franksi (assembly GCF_964199315.1). Taxonomy (NCBI): domain Eukaryota; kingdom Metazoa; phylum Cnidaria; class Anthozoa; order Scleractinia; family Merulinidae; genus Orbicella; species Orbicella franksi. The sequence continues at coordinate 26,509,319 of NC_138145.1, forward strand.
TACAAGTTCGGTTGAATTAAAACAAGCAATGGCGTATAAGGAAAACGTGATACAATTCAAAATTTCGAAAAAATTAACGTACAATTTTAAGGAGCGCGAGACATGTAAGACTGATCTGCATTTAGGGCCGAAAGTATGTCTCGAGAAGGTAGCAATGAGATAATTTTTTTCACTTTTTCTCCGAATTTTATCACTCAGTACACTTACTGCTACGCGTACGAGTATCAAACTCAACGGAACGAGATGTTCAATGATTACCATTCCGATTCAGTTATTTAGAATCCAGCATGTGCAGCTTGTGTTTGCAATATTTTCAATAAGCGAAACTGCAGCAATTAGGAATAAATTACAACATGTTTATTTTTATATTTCATGCGGGTCCCCAATTCTTGTCCAATTGGAATTCGGAGAACCCGGAAAAAACCCTTGGAGCTTAGGGTAAATGACAGTAACTAATAGAGAAACCAAGACGGGCAGTAAAATGCAGTACAGTTGCCAATTGGAGAACGTCCATTTTGTCTAAGTTTACTGTACGGCCCCGCAAATGATCCCGGCCCGCAAAATGATCTCCGGCGGTACCGCAAATGATCCCCAAATTGTACCGCAAATGATCCCGGGACCGGAACTGATCCCACCGCAAAAAGTTAGGAATGGCGTGGACTGCATGAAAAGTCTATGGATGGATACATATTTTCTTAATTATCCTAGGTGAAGAAAAGACAAGTACCTCAGGCATAAAAGCAGCAATAAAAAAAGTTTCTCGTACTGCGGAAAATACTAAATTGACATGTGTCGACTGCACAAATTTTTCGTTTAGGAAACGCACTGCAAAAAGAAACTTGAATCTTCGAAGATGCCTCTGCCATCTGATTAACCGCTTAGAACTTTTCCCTGTACATTTCTAATATCTGCGTCCTAGATAGTCACAGGCTCCCACGAAAGTCAAGATTTCTTCGTGCTAGTTACCGTAGTAAAAATGTAGTCAATCCACTTGGGAATTCTCAGTTGTCTCCAAATTTGAGGATATAGTGAACATCCTGCGTGTGTTATCATACATTTCAGGCCCGGACCCAATAAAGTCATTCAGGGAAGGATCCAGCTAAACTACAAACTTCAAACACAGGATTTCGTAACGTTGGATATCATTTTTAAAGTTGTGAAATTTGCATTCAAATCGTTCATACTGCACATTAGTCTCCTTCGCAGCCGTTTTTGGGATGTCACGCAACGCAGGAGACTAACTGCACATTTTCTTGCGTTTCATATAGTAACTGTTGTATCAAAATACTGTATTATTTCTGTGAAACTCAGAAAACCGTGAATACCAGACATAGTTAAGGATTATTATTGTGCAGCTAGGAAAAAGCTAATTAAGGGTGAAAAAACGAAACCGCAAACACCAGCGGTAATTGGCCACGTTCGATATATCAATGTTCTAACATGGCTCCGAGGCTTTCAGGGCAAAATTCTATGTTTGGTGGTGTTTTCTTTGTATCCGACGCTCTTTTGGGAATTGAAAGACAAAAGAAACTTAAAAAAATTTCAATTTTGACCCGAAAGCCTCGGATCGATGTTAGAATATTGATATATCGAACGTGGCCTATTGGTTGTGGTTTTGAGGTTTTCTCGCGTGTCCTGAACTTTATAGTGATTGGTTCCGTACCAAATTAACCTTTTGGAATCAAATCCAAATGTTCACGGTTTTCTGAGTTTCAAAGTCATAAAAAAGCGATTGCATAGATTTCAAATCCACTGTCCAAATTCCTGAGTCCTCACATTTTCAAATTTTATGGCGAGGCGACCATTTCCGGTCCGGGATCATTTATGGTACAATCTGGGGATCATTTCCGGTCCTGGGATCATTTGCGGTACAATTTGGGGATCATTTGAGGGCCGGGATCATTTGCGGGGCCGTACATTACTCCTTGCTCGACTTAGGTGTATTTTACAACAACCATTTTTGCTTAGTTTGTTCAACTGAAGGTCCTTTCTGTTCATCGCTCAAGGAGTCACGATTGTTACACATTTTTTACCAATTCTGCTTAGAAGTGTGGCTGTTTTGATCATCAGGAGTAGGAAATATTGACTTATTCATCATTTAAGAAACGCGCATAGAGCGAATGCGCTACCTATTGCTAATCACATTGAAATCGATTTTGATTGGCATCAGTAGTTGATTGTCATAAAAAAGGCGTAACCTTTTCATTAAGCATAAAAATCTCGAAACCTAAGCCAGCTCATCAGTTCATGAAGACAAGTCCAAGAGATAACGACTATGAATTCCCAAATTCATAAGGAATTTCCTTAAAACTGGTATTGGGACCATTAGATGTTCGATTGTCTGGAGTTTGAGGTGAGACTGTGGAGGCTGGAACCTTTTCATTAAACATAAAAATCTCGGAACCTATCCTCGCTTACCAGTTCATAAAGACGAGTCCAAGAGATGACGACTATGAAATTCATAAGAAATTTCCTTAAAATTAGTATTGGAACCATTAGATGTCCGATTGTCTTGAGTTTGAGGGACGATTTTGGAGGCTCGATCACACTGATTCAAAGGTCCTTGGCCTTTTATTCTAACCGTAGGAAGCTCATTCAAGGCTACCTCGCGGCTTTCGCTGGAAGGGTCACTGATATGTTTAATTTGGATAAGTTTATCTCCGTGATCACTCTCTAGAAACTGATTTTTCATCTTATCGAAACGTTTTTCTATAAATCTCAGAATAGGGAACTCGATTGTACAAGCGGCACATGCTATCGCGGTAACACGAAGCTGTGGAAAACTTGTCCATTTCAACTTTTTTTTTTGGGTTTGTTTTAATTTCAGATTGTCAAGTTAATGTTGCTACTCGTCCCTTTTAACGTCAGGTTTTCTATGGACAGTTTTAACAGGAGATTTCGTTGATATTTCCCTTTTTGAGATAAAGCGCAGCAGGCAAATCAGTTTTGCTCCCATCAAAATCAGTAGTATTTCAAAACAGGTGTTTGTCCCTTGTGTGATCAATGACCCAAGATCACCCGGATCATGGTGCACCAAAGGAACCGATGAATCCTTGTTCAGAGCTGGATACATCAGCTCTTAGATCCTTTGATGCGAGCGTGTTTAAAACACGAAATGGCAAAATGACGAAATGTGACTAAGGCTAGCCTAAGTAAAGCAAAATAGCGTTCCGATTAGACAGACTAGCGTTCAGGTTAGCCAAAATATCACTGACTTGAAGGTGGTAAGCTTTCAATAATTTTATGGGTTAACCGTCGCCCACATTGTTAAGTGTTATTTCGCCATTTCGTGTTTCAAATACGCCTCTTTGATGAATCATAATGAGAGTGATCTTGGATCATAAATCTTGATTCGGATCATGTCAAAGAAACACACCCATAGCTCAGGATAAGAATTTTTTTATGTTCAACCCTTGGAGGCTGTAGTTTAATTTGAAACTCTTGACCGAGGCCGAAAATTGAAAGTTTGAATGAAGAGTTTAGTAATTACGAGGCGATCTGCTGCTTCTATACACAAAAGTTTTATTTAAACGTGACTAACTCTTGAAAGCATTAACGCCCATTTTATCAAACCTTTTGTTTTTGTTTTTCCCAAATCAGTTGTTGTCTTTCATCTCTCACGGTTGAACCGATAATTAGTCACACCTGTTTCAATTTTTTTTAGTAATTATGGTTTGAAATGTTGCTATTGAAAGGTCACTGGTACCTTCTGATGGGTTTGGCCCAGTTGGGATCAATCTCCCTGAATAGCTATGTAGATGATCCTCTTTCCCTACTGGGTCTCAATATAGTGCAATCGTGGAACAAGCAAAACATTATGTTATGAAGCTGAAAGCTGAATTGTCTTGTTTTGCCCTTGGTATACGGAATTGAAATCCTTCAATTTGTGACATATGCAAGTGGTTTCGGAATCTTTAATAATCCTTTTTTATGGTGGGACAATACAACACTATATGTTGCAAATTGCCCCCAGAATAAAAGAGGTGCATTAGGCATCTTTTTCCGAGTATTTCGCAAGACCAAACGTTCATCGAAATAGTTTTAAAGATTTGTGATCTCTACCTCAAGGGATTTTAATTACGCTTAGCACATTTTGGCAATGCCCTTGTTCATCAAAAAAACTGGCTATGGTGATTTTCCTCAATTTTACTAAATTATAGCTGGAAATGTCCAATTTCTTTGGGCTACATGCTGCTTCTCATGCCGTGTTTTGCAACACGAAAGTTATTTGCCTAGATATGCTTATTTGGTCTATTTGCTCACATTAAAATTTGTGGTGATTTTCCGCCTTTTAAAAAATTTTTGTCCCTAGTTTCATAAGTTTCGTTGCAGAGTAAAAAGGCTTTTCATTCGAGTTTCTGCAACATGTGGTTTAGATTTGCATAACCAGAACAATAGCGTAAACCTCTAGCGCTAGCTTGAACAACAATTGCAGGTGATAGTCAACTAAATTAAAAGGAAGGAAAAATAACTCAGGGTTATAGTGAAGATATCATTACCCTAGAATGGAAAAAAAAAATCCCATTTAACGTTTTTTTTATCCTCTGAATAATAGCCTCAAGGTTATTTTGTTGGAATTTTTTTCTGTAAAAGTAGCCAAAAGGTCTGGTAGTTAAAGTATGATTAAAACAAAGCGAGCAATCACGAGCAATATGTCTGAAGTAATTCTTCACTCTGCTTTGAACAAGCCATGGCGCAAGGCCATAGCTAGTGTCGAACAACTCTTACGAATCTATTGCACTCTTGCACATGCGTTAGACATGGAGGAATTCTTCCAAAAATTAGCCAGAAATCGAGAAACAAGTGAACGGATTGAGGATATTCGACTTAATAAAACGCGCTGGGGTTTTGGCTGGTTTAGCGACCACGAGCTAGGGGAATAAGAAACTTGGGAAGAAATGGAACAACGAAGAAAAACGTAGGAAGAGTTTGAATTAGTTAATGAAAGAAAACTTTTGCCAGACGACGACCCTAAGGTAAATACTTTTTCAAGGTTAACGTAGTCGTTCAAAATTACCCGAGAAAAATCACCTTCCTGAACATTAGTTTTCCTTTTTTACTCTGGTATCGCACAAATTAACTCCAGGTATTTTTTTTATATTCCTCTCTATCAGGAAAGGTTGATATTTCGATCTTGCATGAAGAAAATTACTTGTACGCCATGAACAAATGTTTCCTTCTTTTCTTGTTACTGTCTTGTGGAAAGGATGAGGCGTTCGCTATACAAGGTAAGCTACAGTTTGAGTAAACAAATGGGCATTTTGAATCAGTTTATACTGTGAGATTGCAAGTAGGTAGTTAAGTTTTGGAGTGTTATCAGGAAGGCATGTGTACGGCAGAGGGCGAGTAATACATAATGACTACATGATGTGACAAAAGCATCTATCTAAAACATGAATCAGCTTCCTAAGAAAACTGTAACTCGGTAAATGTATAATATAACTTTACATCTTAAGTTTTCTTTTCTCTTTACATCCAGTAAAGCTGGATATATAAATAGCACATGAGAAAATTTCATGCAAACCTCTGCGTGCTCACAATGGCTTTAAACAAGAGCTATTCATGTGCTGTAGCGCTATTAATTCTCGATTAACTGACTCATTGAACTGTGTCACTTGGAATATCAGACAGCCGTAAATCTTGACCATATGATCTGCCCGAAGTCAACCCCTAAGATTTAAAATTTCCTGAAAGATTTTCGACAGGACATGCATTTTTACGTACTACGGAGGATTTCTTAAAGTAACACTAAATTGACGCCTAAGTGTCCTAAGTCGTCTTATAGTTTAGTACGTTCTTGTATTGTAACTTGAAATCTCATCTACAATTCCAATGAAACAGGCATCCAATTTATCGCCGTCAAAATCACCAATCACGACGCCTCCTTTCGCCCACAACTCCTAGGTAGCTGTAGGTCACCTGCGGATTTTCTATTAAGATAGAAATCTTGTAGAAGTTACCCAGAAGTGCCAATGCAAAAATATCTTATTTACACAAAACACGGTGGATTAAGCAACGCTATTTCCTGTTTCATAGCGGGGTTGGCGAGAATCAGTTTTCATCTGATTGTTGTAAAACCGAAACCAAAGGAATTGCTTTTGCCATTTGCAAGCCATAGACAGTACAGTGAACCAATCCAAATTCGCAGTAAGTACATCTAGCCGTCACGGAGTATGGGAGAACGTTTGGGACCGAGTCACGATTGATTTATGATTTTATTTCGGACTGGATGATAAAGTGGCGCGAGATTTTTAAACTAATCTCTAGACGTAGTAGTAAGTGCGAATTAGTTTCACTCAAGTGAAAATCCCTCTGATTAATAGGACGTATACCCGGGGGGGGGGGGGTGTGCTCCCTAATATGTGCCATATAGGTATGTGCGGCCCCAAAGCGTAGGGTTTTTCAGCCGTTTTGGTCATAAATAGGGTATCGCTTTTGGCCATTTTGGTTATAAATAGGGTATGGTTTTAGCACTCTAGTCTTGAATTGGGTATGTTTCTTAAGAGAAGCTACCTTTTCATCTTTATCGATAAAACCGTCAACAAAAGCCCTTCATAACTTATGTTTGGGGCAACTGTGTCAGCCGCAACGGTCATAAATAGGCTATCGAATTTTTAGACAGGTCATAAATAGGGTAGCAAAAAACGCAGATGTTGGTCATAAATAGGGTAAGGATTTTGGGAAGTGGGCCGCACACCGCCACCCAACTTTTCTGGAAGTACCTCCCCCACCCTCCCGGGGACGTATACAAGACGCGTCTCTTCTACCACACACATGCACACGAAGGAAGATTTGCGAGCCGTGAAAAACCTTAAACGGCACGAGATGAAAGAAAGCCGTCAGATGTGTATCTACTTCTGGTTTTGTTAATTTGAAAGTCCCGGAACTAACTATTTAAATATGAGGCTGGAAAAATACGATTAACAAGATCAAGGCCAATCAAAATAAGCTATTTCAGAGTACCTATAGTTTTGAATGGAAGCCACTTGTTCTTTCAAGTTTTGCTTCACGTTGTTTTCCATATGCATTTGTCGATGTAGATCAGCAGAAGGTAAACCTTATACGCTTTTGTTCAACAGAATGTGGTTCAGTTGTAAACAATACACTGACAAGTCCTGGATATCCAAACAGTTACCCACCCAATATGGATTGTAATTACTCGATTCCTATTCCACCCGGTATGATGATGGAAATTAACTTCCACGAGTTTAACCTGGAGTTCAGCTTCCCGGAATGTATGTAAGTAGCATAACTTATTAATATAAAGACCCGTCTACACGTATCCAGATTTTTTTGAAAACGGAGTATTGTGCTCAACTAGCCACACGAGATGTTTTCTGCCTAAAGAATCAATGGGGACACACGAAAAGTCTCTTATTGGCTTACCCACGGGGCAACTGCGATATACAAGTTGTTGACAAGTTGCGCAACAAACGTGAAATGTTCGCCTTTTGAAGCGAAAAAAAAAATAAAAAAACTAAAAACAGGGACTTTGAAATATGGAAGGAGTGCTTTTCTCTTCACAGCTGGACGGATTATTTGAAGGTTACTAATGAGAACAACAAGAACTTTGGTGTGTATTGTGGCCAATGGACCGAGAAAGTAATTCTTGTAACTGGAGACCTCGTTTTGATGATATTTCACTCAAACGTCTTTTATAACCATTATGAGGAAAAGGGATTCCTAATTTCTTTCACTGCCATTCCACCTGGTAAGTGTTTAGAGAATACAGGTTATTATGCCGTGCGTGCACTTTCTTGTGTAACCAAAAAAGATGTTTCGATTGTATGAATATTCCGCATTGATGGAATCGAACGGGGAGTTATTAGAGGAGTTATGGCAATGTATTTCATTGATCTCAAATGGTTCTTTAATTAAATTGGCTTTTAGAGAAAACCTAGTTACGTAATTACCAACTATTTGTCTGATGCATTCCTATGTAAAGAATTTATGTTCCATTAGCTGGTGCGCCTCCCCTTGATTACCTTTCGACCTACTCATTCATATCTACATTCATAGTAAGTTGAGAGAATACAGGCTCGTTTCTTTTGAGAAGATAGTGTATAAACATGTGACGATCACTACTAAACACAGCAAATGACATATCACAAGGATAAGTGCTTTCTGAGCACCCTCCCATCTTACAGGGCAAAACTTAAGTTCTGCAACTTTAATCTCCTTCACTAATAACTAACGTAGAAGTTCCCACAAAGGAATTAGTATATGATTAGTACAGGTAATCGTATGAGTGCGAGTGCAATTAAGGATCCACACTACGAGTGCTGTTTGAAAATTCTCTCAAAATTGCATGAGCTTTTATGCGAGTGTAATTTGAAAGAATTTTCAAATATCACTAGTGGTTTAAATCCTTAATTAGTAGTTTAAATCCTTAATTTATTATATGACTGAGAAATTAACGAACGTGCCCCCGTTAATTTGCACTACAGTGCAAATTTAAGATTAATGATAAATTGGCCTGCTCTCAGCTAAACACAATGAAGTAATTTTCTCGGTCATGTAATGACAGGAATACTTAGCCAAAGCACAACAAGAAAGCAACAACACATACATCGTTCAAACAAAGACTAACTGAAGTGAGATGTTTAATCCCGCGTAGCTATTAGTATATTAATCTTATCTGAACCCTTTTTTCTCTGGAATAGAAAATTTCACTATTTCGGAATGTGGATCAGTGGTAAACAATTCACTGACAAGTCCTGGATATCCAAACAGCTATCCACGAAACATGGATTGTAATTACACAGTTCGTATTCCACGCGGTATGGCGATGAACATTCAATTTCATGATTTTGACTTGGAGATTGAGCATAAATTTCCTTTGTGCGAGCTGTAAGTACATCAATTTTATATTCTTTAAAGAAAAATCATGCTTTTTATACTAGTTTAGTACACTGTAAAAATAACGAAAATCTAAAAAAGCAAGTCATTCTAGAGCTTAGTCAAGATGTCAAGCTGTTCAGTTGCGCGATGTAATCTTGAACATTAAGTTCCGAAAGCGCTTATAAAGGAGGATAAGTAATTCCTAGATTTGCTTAGCTCCAAGGACGTCAAGTTAATCTTTTCAGTTTGGCTGGTGCGTTGCTTTCGTAAGATACAACGACGTCCATGTAGGTGAACCTTATTTGATTGGCGTTGACAAATGTGTTGGACAAATTGAAAATCAGAAATGTACAAAGAATAATCTTGGTTATCAAGGACAATGTAGTAGCTTAAATTAATAATGGCGGGCTCAGAAGACTGAGAGACGCTAAAGATGTCTTTTACACTTCACCATAGTTTATAGAGGGACGTGGTTAGGAAATCTGGCAAAGTTCTTTGTTGTATGATTTTGTTGGTTATTTTGGGGGTTGACCCTGTGCAAAACCTGACATAACACAAAAGGTAGTTATGTGCGCTCATACAACTAAACAATATAAAAGCATTGCGATTATGTAATTCATGTATAGTCAATGAGCACAAAACAAAAGATGTGCAGGGTCGAGGACCTTCCAACATAAATCATAGCCTTTCTGTTTGCTTCTTTGATGTTTACCGGCCCTCCTAATCATCATTCTCTCTATTATCTATGACTTCACTTACGAGTTGTTTTGCTATTACTTTTCATTAACGATTGTGTTCCAGGATCCGGGGCAAAGTTCCAATTTCCGTCCCAAAGTGACATCAATAATGGTGTTCGGAGACATGTTACTTGGGTGGGGCAGGGCTAAATTGATGTTTTTTCTCAGTTAAACCTTGTTTGTTGTAGGCGAGACTTTTTAAGGATTACAAATGAGAAGAGCGAGATTTTTGGTGTGTTCTGTGGTCCGATACCTAGGCCCGGAGATGAGGTTCTTGTAACAGGAGAATATGGAGTAATAACATTCCATTCAGACTACAGTCTTCAAAGGAGAGGATTTCACATATCTTTAGCTTTTATTCCCCTTGGTATGTACAGAAGAATGTTGTTTGATAGTTAATCCACTCCATGTTTGGAATCAACAAGGCATCAATCCCTTTTAAGCCGAAGTATCAACCAGAAAATTCTCCTAAACTGCGCAAACTGTGCATAGTTTATGAGCATAGAACAAAAAATGTGCAGGGTCGTGGACATTCGTACATAAATCTTGGCCTGTTTGTATGCTTCTTTGATGTTTACCGGATTCCTTAACCATTTCCCACTGTTAACTATGTTTTCTTCTTCGAACATGGCTTCAGAGAAATGTTAACGAAGTTGTATCAGTCGAAATAACCAGTGCAGCTCTTTGTGTTTTGTAGATGAAGGCACACATATGTAATTGAGCATTCAAAATACACCTTAAATTTTTCGGACGTTTTATTAAGCCACAAAAGTAGGAGTAAGAAGAACTCTAGAGAGAGAGCAAGAGTAAAGTAGCCGAGGTGCTCAAATTTATTGATTTATACCATTACTGTACAGGATTTATTACGCTAAAAGAAGCCTTGTCCACTTACGGTACGCTTTATGTGTGCAAGGCATGACGTAAATATGAGTTAAACTAAATACAGTTATTATTCTATCAGTTGCACCCAAGGTCATGTTATCAACTTCTGTTATACGAGCAGCACCAACCTTCAGACTGTCAATTCCTGTCACTGGAACTCCTCCCATATACACAGCACTCATCAGGAACTCTACAGTGCTGTTCAATACAACAAACACTGCGAGTATCTACTTAGAGAAGGAAGAAAGCTACTCTTGTGTGGCCAGCAGCAAGTACGGAATTGACGTGAGGGATTTCTCAGTCATTTTCACAGGTAAGACTTTTTATCATAAAAACGGCTCCAAAACCTGTTTTTGTTGTGATTTCCAAAGATTGGTAAACATTGATGTATATAGTATATATCTATAGTTTAGACCTCCTCGCCATTTTTCTTTGACTTGTACATTATAATTTGCGGCCTTTTCTAGCACATAACATAAGCATAAGGATCATACCGTGTACACAGACGCAGTGAGTTGTCGACAACTAACCACGCGTTTTGTTTTGTAACAAAAGGTCAGGAAAAGGTGCGTTCTCGACCCTAGTCCTTCGCTTTCTTGACTAAGCAAGACACGAAGCTTTGGGGAACTCTGAGCGAACGTAGCCGAATTTTGGCTTTGTTGGCCACACAGCGCATGCTATGTTCAAAACCAAATCAGTGCTGCTGGACTTAACATGTGTTGTTCAATCTCTTCCGTCTACATTATGAATTGATGGTCATAAATGAAATAAATTTTAGAAAATTTTTTTAAAAAATTCTTCGACATTTTCGTATTTTCTCACGAATTTCTAAAATTTTTGTATTACCATGAGCATGTGCAGTAAAAAGTTGAGTTCGTACTAAATCCAGTCCATTTTTTAAGCAGTTGTTTCCTTTCAAAAGGGACTACATCGATAATGAAGCGCTGTCCTTGTTTCAAAGGAAACCAATCAGGACTGTCCATTTTGCTGGGCTCCCCAGAGCTATTCACGTCGTCTATTAAGCCTGGTTTTCACTAGCGATGCAAGCATAAGCGCAAGCACAAGCGCAAACACAAGCGCAAGCACAAGCACAAACACAAGCGCAAGCACAAACACAAGCACAAGCGCAAACACAAGCGCAAACACAAGCGCAAGCACAAGCGCAAACACAAGCGCAAACACAAGCGCAAACACAAGCACAAGCACAAGCACAAACACAAGCGCAAGCACAAACGCAAGCACAAGCGCAAGCACAAGCGCAAGCACAAGCGCAAGCACAAGCACAAGCGCAAACACAAGCGCAAACACAAGCGCAAACACAAGCGCAAGCACAAGCGCAAGCACAAGCGCAAACACAAGCGCAAGCACAAGCGCAAGCGCAAGCGCAAGCACAAGCGCAAACACAAGCGCAAACACAAGCACAAGCACAAGCACAAGCGCAAGCACAAGCGCAAGCGCAAGCACAAGCGCAAACACAAGCGCAAGCACAAGCGCAAGCACAAGCGCAAGCACAAGCGCAAGCACAAGCGCAAACACCAGCGCAAACACCAGCACAAACACCAGTGCAAGCACAAGCGCAAACACAAGCGCAAACACAAGTGCAAACACAAGCGCAAACACAAGCGCAAACACAAGCGCAAACACAAGCGCAAGTGCAAACACAAGCGCAAGCGCAAGCACAAGCGCAAGCACAAGCACAAGCACAAGCGCAAGCGCAAGCACAAGCGCAAGCACAAGCGCAAGCACAAGCGCAAACACAAGCGCAAACACAAGCGCAAACACAAGCACAAGCGCAAACACAAGCGCAAGCGCAAGCGCAAGCGCAAGCGCAAGCGCAAGCACAAGCGCAAGCACAAGCGCAATCCCAAGCGCAATCCCAAGCGCAATCCCAAGCGCAAGCGCAAGCGCAAGCGCAAGCGCAAACACAAGCGCAAACACAAGCGCAAACACAAGCACAAGCGCAAACACAAGCGCAAGCACAAGCGCAAGCACAAGCGCAAACACAAGCGCAAGCACAAGCGCAAACACAAGCGCAAACAAGCGCAAACACAAGCGCAAGGACAAGCGCAAACACAAGCGCAAACACAAGCGCAAACACAAGCGCAAACACAAGCACAAGCGCAAGCGCAAGCGCAAACACAATATTTCTTATTTTACCGTGAAAACGGCCTTGATAAAGGCGTAAGCACAAGCGCAAGCACAAGCACAAGGATCAAACTTTTTCCGTTTTCTTGTGCTTGCGCTTATGCTTGTGTTTGCGCTGTAACAAGTGAAAACGAAATGCCGCTCAGGCACAACACACAACAATATTTACCACACGTGGTTATGTTTGGTCAATGAAAACACTGGATTCAGATTACTTCGCGCCTAAACAGTTTTCCAAAATGGCGGAAGGTTCGGATGATTTTGCTTGTGCTTGTGTTTGCGTCGAATTTCGTTTTCACTTGGTTCATCCCTATTGCTCGCGTTTGTGTTTGCACTTGTACTTGCGTCGCTAGCGAAAACCAGGCTTTAACGGGACCTTGCTGCGTTTGCGCATGTTGGTTATGCTTATGCGCGAGTCGTGGAGCAGAAAGAAGTACAAAAAATGGAAGCTTGATGTTACGATTTGCGGTTGCTTCTTAGACTGTGGACCGAACTGTGCAGCTGATCAATCGCAGCCTACTGGAAACACTTATTCATGCAAGAACTTAAAATCACTCATGGACATCAGTGAATGCGTTCCAACAATTGCTGAAAGGATGTAAGGTTTTTGACAGGTTATTGTTTCAATTATGAATACTTTTCATCACGTATTCGCAAAATGAAAATTGATAGTCTTATTACAGCGGCGCCGCTCTCCTTCTCCAACATTGCGTACTCGATTGCTCGTTTCAATGTCTCCAAACGTCCACTTTTGTCAAGTGATTTTAATGTGACGGTTCGATTGAGCTGTCTGGCTTAGGCCCCGTCCACGCTACACCGGAGGAAATTGAAAACGGAGGTTTCACTCTGAAAACGCATTAATTGTTTTCCGTCCACATTACGCCAGAGGAATTTGAAAACGGAGGTTTCACTCTGAAAACGCATTAATTGTTTTCCGTCCACATTACGCTAGAGGAATTTGAAAACGGAGGTTTCACTCTGAAAACACATTAATTGTTTTCCGTCCACAGTACACCGGAGGAATTTGAAAACGGAGCTTTCACTCTGAAAACGCATTAATTGTTTTCCGTCCACATTACGCCAGAGGAATTTGAAAACGGAGCTTTCACTCTGAAAACGCATTAATTGTTTTCCGTCCACATTACGCCAGAGGAATTTGAAAACGGAGGTTTCACTCTGAAAAAGCATCAAATGTTACGTTTTCTGTCCACACTACACCAGAGGAATTTGAAAATGCAACGATCACCGGTCATTTTACATTTGTGTTTGAGTAAAACTCTAGCCGAGGAAAGTCACGATTATCGTGACGTCATCGTTCACGAAAAGCTTCCATTTCAAAATGTTTTCCGTCCAAGCTGAAAACGCAAAGCCGGCGTTTTCAAATTCCGCCGGCTTGTAGAGCGTTTTCGAAAAGCTCCATTTTCGTGACGGTTTAGTGGCCTGACTGAAGAAATAAAGCTCCGTTTTCAAATTACAATGGCGTAGTGTGGACGAAGCCTTCACATTGTTACAAAATATTTCAAAGATTGCAATACAAACAAGATAGAAAGAGCGCTTCAAATCAATTTGAGAGTGGATAAAAAGAGGAATATATGTGCGAATCTGCACCGTTATGTACTTTAGCTAACAATTCTCATTTTTCTGTCTCTTTTTTAGAATACTGTCGTCAAGCAACTTTTCAATATCTTCACTGGGATTATTTTCTAACCTCACAACTTTAACTTGGTTGTAAGTTCCTGTCTACATGTATTTAAGCTTGTCTCTCTGTCTATCTGTTTTTTTGTTTTTTTTTTTTATCGAGTGTGGACGGACATCACCGAAGCAAACGTATTTGTGTGACGTTCCTCTCACTGGATTGCCCTTTTCTTCAACAGGGATTTGCCTTCAAACAATATCGGATCTCTATCTGACGAAGTCTTTCCTACAATTCATCATGTGAGGACACTGTAAGTGAAGGAACCGAAACAGTGCCAGGGGTGGACCCAGAGTAGTTCAAGTGATTTCCAGAAATCACTGAAATGTTTCCAAACTTCTCAGAATGCAGGAAAATTGCATTCTGTGGAAATGCGGGAAAATTGCATTCTGAGATCACTAAATTTCAATTTTCTTGGGGAACATGCCCCCAACACTCCTAGTTAAGTTGATGCAAATCAATCATGTGAAATCCCGGATCCGCCCCTGAGTGCATTGACGTATTTACATTGTATTCATATGCCAACTACAATTGCTTAAGAATTGCCGCAAGGATCATTTATAATGATATAAAACGGATGGTCGAAAAATAATTTCTGTCGGTATTTCTTGAAGCTCATCTACAACGGTTTCTCATGGTCGTAGCAGTAACCTGCAATTGTAGGAATCTAGGTCCAAACTTATGCTAATGTGAACCTGGAGGTACAACATGCAGCGTGATCAACGCCAGAGTCTTTCAACAGAAATGAGACTGAGGTTGGCACTCAGATCTGACTTCAATTTATAGATTGCAAAATACGTGCGCGAGAGTCTCGAGTTCAGCTCCTCGACCACGCTAGCGCTTTGTAAATAACTAAATTGTCGGCCTGGCCTGCTACTAGGTGGCATTCTTACTGCGCCTTTCAATAACATGCTGACTCTAAAATCCAAAGCTCAACCGACAAATGCGTTTTTCGCTGCCGAGCACTGTTTCGTTGTCTGAACTGTGCTCAACGACTTGATTACCGCGCGCTCGGCAGTAGTCGGAAGCTGGGAGGAGCCGCCGAACATTTGATTGACAGTAGCGATAAACGCATTTGTCGGTTGAGCCTTGAATTTTAGAGTCCGCATGTTATTGAAAGGCGCAGTAACATGATCTTGTTGTATTTGCAGTGTCTGTCGATTTATTTACGGTGTGCGTCCTTAACATACTAGTTCTGAATACATTGTCACTTAAAGTCATTTCTAATAACCTTATTAGGTCGTAAGTGTTTCGGCTAAATATACGAAGCTTGAATCATTAAGTTAGCTTAGAAGAAAGTTTGCCTTATTTTCTCGTTTCACTCACAGGGATTTGTCTTCAAACGGGATCTCTCTTTTACCCGATGGAATATTTGCCAAGCTGATAAATTTACAGTCCCTGTAAGTGAAACGTCGTATAGAGCGAAACATTAGTGTAGTTATGGCTTTGGCCGTCTGGTACAGTATGTCAATACATGACAATTCATTCTTCCGTAGAATTCAATAATGAAATTTAAATCAAGTCCTCTGCATTGATCGTTTGACTCAATTTGCCACTTAGAAACGAGAAGAAATCTTGCTGATTTGGGGCGAGTTTTATCTGCCAGTCTTTTTTGGGACCATTTCTAGTTACTATGTAGCTTTTCATGCTTTGCTTTGTCCCCCAGTAACGGCCCCACAAGGGATAACAAGAAGAGGTTCGTTACAGATTTCTCCTCGTTTCCTTAAGTTACAATTGAACGATTCCTTTTCACAGGTGTCTGAAGTCAAACACAATTACATTTCTATCTGACGGAGTATTTGCCAACCTGAAAAATCTACAGCACCTGTGAGTGAAACGCAGTTATTTGTACCGCGCTCGATCAGGGGAGAAAGACAAACAAAGCGTCTGAGGCAAAGAATATTTCGTGAATAGAATTGATGCGTGAAAGGCAGAGTCCATCAACCTAAATCATTGATTGTTGCTTTTTTGAATGCTACTAACAGGGATTTGTCCAAAAATGCGATATCATCTCTGCCTGACGGAGTTTTGGCTAATCTCACAAGTCTACAGCACCTGTAAGTTTATCATAACACATTCGCCACACTATGAAACGTCATTGCAATCAATTGTTTGCAGCACGTATTGTCACAAAGAGCGAGAAACTAATTCCACTACTTTACTTTAAAAATAGATATGAATTGCTAATTTCGTTATTGTTTGATTTTTTGACAGAGATTTGTCTTCAAACGCTATTTCAATCCTACCTGAGCGATTCTTTGCCAAGCTTACAAATTTGGAAATCTTGTACGTGAAATATAGCGGTTTAATATTCCGTTCACTGCCCTTAATCAATACTCGTCCAGAAACAAGAACTTTTTGGGTCCTGGAAAACCTGGAAATTCCTGGAATTTATCAGTTTTTGTTTTGGCATTTTCCAGGACTGGAAATCCTGGAATGAGGTTACTGGTCCTGGAAACGTCTGAAAATCTGTTAGACTTAATAAAAAGAAATGTATGGCAGTAAGGAGAATTAACATTGAGATCTTGGGAGCATTTTAAATTCCTGGAAAAGTCAATCTGAATCATGGAAATTTTAAAAGAACTTCCAACCCGCTTCGAAGAACTTAGCGTATTTGCTTTTTCAAAAAACATAAAACACTATTTCCTGACCAATACGCGAATTAGTTAATTATGTCCTTTTTTGTTCTTTAAAGGTCAAATGAACCAAAATTAAGACACTGTTTTCATTTGAGTTCAATGTGTTCATTAAGCATAAAATAAACATATTCTGAAGTTTCAAACGAATTGGATGAAGCATTGCGTTGATATTGGAATGTTAAAATCACTGTTTTTTATCCGTCATAATCGTAGAGCGGTTCGGAAAATTTTCAGATAATTGTCGGAAATAACGCTTGTGACGTCACTGTTGGTGAGCTCAAGAAATGCGGGAAATTTGAAACTGTTTTGGTTTCAAGTTCACTGTGAACTTCAGAGGAAAACCACTCAAAATCAAAAGTTAGCACTTTCAAGTTCCCCCAGGACCCAAAACTTAACAGAGAATGGTTTATAAAAATGAATTGAGAATCCTTCATGCCCTCGAAGCATTTCCGCGTTTGTGTAAAAACGCTTTACCGAAAACAGCTTCGAACAAAATCTTGTAGTAATGAGTTTGTTAGGACCCTCTTTCAAGCTTTGTCAACTTGCAGTCAAGAAAGACGCGGTACCGACGATTTCACTATGGAACGTTGCAAGCCGGCAATTGGACAAAAACAACTACAAACAAGCAAATAATGCCAGCCGAATAGAACAGCGGGCGAACTCAGTAAAATAAAATAAGGAAGTGAAATAAGGTTTGTATTTAGATCCAAAACCTTCCCCACGAAAGACTCACTGACGCAGAAACGCAGCAATGTTCAAGACAACAATGACGTCACAAAGCAGTCTCAGTTCCATTCCTCTATTAAAGTGCGCGGTCATTTTGGAAACGTTTCCGTGAAGCAATCGGCTGTCTTCGTACTTTTAACTTTTTTACTCCTTTTCACGGCTCAGAAAGAAAAATTTCACAAGTTTCCTTTTAAATGTTTTTTTTTTTAACATTTGGTCGCTATAAAATGGCTGAAGAAAAGATGTCTAAATTTTGGTTCATTTGACCTTTAAGCTGCAAATTCTTCCTTCATCTCTCCTGCCCTGC
Source organism: Orbicella franksi (assembly GCF_964199315.1). NCBI lineage: Eukaryota > Metazoa > Cnidaria > Anthozoa > Scleractinia > Merulinidae > Orbicella > Orbicella franksi. Next base: position 26,527,289 of record NC_138145.1, read on the forward strand.
AATTAGACATAACTAGGCTGAAGGCTAACTCGAAAGCCTAACGATTCATTTAGCCTCCAGTCTAATTTCAAACAAAATTATAACAATTACCTCATCTGAAACATACAACCTAAATTAAAAAAATGTAATAATATTCCTGTTTACATTGAGAAAAATAAAGATATTGCTGTCTATGAACTATATAATGAAGCCATTTCATAGTTTGTGCTTTATCTAAGACCTCTAGAAAGAAGGAGGGAAAAGCTTATAAAAAGAAGTCTGCAAAGGTCCACTTATTTGATACATTTGATTTCTTGTTGTCTCAGTCACGACACAATGCCTTTTTGCAGGGATCTGTATTCAAACGCCATTGCATCTCGACCTGTTGGATTCGGAGCTAATTTGTCGAGTCTCCGTGTCTTGTAAGTGAAATGTAGCGCAAACAGTTACACTGTAAGTTCAGGGTAGCTAATGATTGTGCTGCATCTCTATGAAATCATGAAATGTAAATTTCACCCGTATTTACCTTTAGGGTAGGGTAGGGTTAAGCACAAAACGTCACACACATTGCAGTCAATGTCAGTCATGACACTTACAGTACCTATTAGAAAATGTGCTAATAACTGGAGAAGTCCATGTGCTGTGTTGGCAAGAGACTTCAATCACACAATGCCTCTCTTCATGCTGGTGTATGTACTAGCGAGTGTGCAACCCTTTCGAGTGGTATTCCGTGGAATACCCCACGAGTCACTTGTATTTTCTCTTCATACAGGGTTAAGTAGGCGAGTGTGTATACCAAGAAGATACAAGCGACAAGTGGAATATCACGAGAAAGTGTTGCATAACTATTTTAATAACATGCTATAGAAGATACACTGGCCAACAGCGCGCGATGGGAAGGCTGGGTGTGGTACTGTCAAGGATACAACGGCTTTCCTGTATTCTGATTGGTTGTATTTTGTGTGGCATGCAATAAAAATGGGTATCGACGTATTTAATAACAAAGAATAAATTAAAAGTATATCAAACGCCTCAGCAGTTGAATGTAATTTTATTAAGAAATGTAATTTCCGTACATTTTTCTGGTTTTGTTAAATGTATGGTACTTTTTCACAGGGATTTGTCTTCAAACGCTATTGCACTTTTACCTCCTGGAATATTGGACAATCTGACAAATTTACAGGACTTGTAAGTGAAACATTGTGCGTTATTGCTTAGGAAATAAATATTGAAGCTACACTTCCTTTGTGATATGGTACATCAACACAACAAGTATGTAGTTAAGTCGTCGTTTGACTCAGTGAATGTTGTCTTTTACAGGACTTTGTCTTCAAATGCAATTGCATTTCTACCTGAAGGAATATTCGCCAACTTGAAAAATCTGGACTCCCTGTAAGTGATTAGAAGCTTAGCATTGGTACTCAGTTACTCGTGAAAAATAGAAGCTATTCCACTTAATTTTTCATTTGCCTCAATGAATGGTATCTTTTTACAGGGCTTTGTCTTCAAACCCAATTACATTTCTACCTGAAGGAGTATTCGCTAACTTGAAAAATCTGGACTCCCTGTAAGTGAAGCCTAGGCCACCATTGCACGATATAATATAGCTAAACATTAATGCCGGCTGTTTTTTTATACCATGTTCTTTCAACACAAGATAACATTCAGTGGAATTTAATCATCAAAAGTAAAAGCAAATCAACTACACTTTTGACTCAATGAATGGAACTTTTTCATAGGTTTCTGTACTCAAACGCAATTACATCTCTACCTGATGGAGTATTTGCCAACCTGAAGAATCTCCGAACCCTGTAAGTGAAACTCGGTGATCTGTTATTTGTAAAGCGAAAAACGTTGGAATGTTACTAAAAGTTGTTGAAGAGCTGAGGCATACTCGATTCTTGGACGCCACTTTCGTTTGTTCCAGAGACTCTCAAAAGTAGGCTTTAGTTGTAAACTTGTTTACGCTTTCCTTGCGGCCTTGGCTCACTTAATCAGACTGAAGGTTAATTCCTTGAAATTAGTTTTACCTAGTTTTGATTGGCTAGACCTTATTTGCTCTACTTTGTCAGCTGGGTATGTGTAGGTTCACATCCGAGTACCTAGTTTTATATACCTGCAGCTGGTTGTCTCTGGCGAGAATCTCAGGCGAGAATCTCAGGCGTGCGTTCAGTTAGCACATAAGCTTGTGCATTAAACCCTTATAAGTTAGTTCCTCCCAGGTAATGTACAACTTCGTTTGAACTCAGTTAGAACAAGCAGATTTAAGTTATTGCATGTATGACTAATTATTACTTAACTAAACTCTCAACAGGGCTTTGTCTGCCACTGCTATATCATTTCTACCTGACGGATGTTTCGCCAATCTCGGAATTCTAAGGAATCTGTAAGTAAAACGTCACACACCCACCGCATCACTGTAATCATTTGTCCATAGCATGTGCTATAGCAGGGATTTAGGTTTGGAGTCAGTCATTGCAACACCTAAAACATCACGTCAATACGTAAACTGGACTGAAAAAGCTGCAGAGTGTTGACGGACTTTTCGAACTTTTCGTTCTAATCTGTACTTTGCATTCTGACAGTGAAACATAAAAACATTTTAAAAAGACTGAATTACGGTTTGAATGTATTAAATTTAACCTTGCTCTGAGGTTAAAAGAACGAAATTGACGAATTTTTCTTTAGGTCTCGTGTTAAATTCAGATTATACAAGAGAAAGATAACTTTAAAATTAAAAAATAAGTTTGTCCAGTTAACCTTACGATCGATTCAGTGAATTGTGATATAAGTTAGCGGCTTACTAGGTATTTTATATTTGGTACCCAGTGAAGCCCATCCACCTTTATCAAGCATAAAATCTGTTTCCGTTTACGCCACCAACAGCAATATTAAAGAAAATGTTTACGTTTCACACGTTTATGACGTCATAACGTCAATGTAATTAACTTTAACGGTAATGTGAATTTTAGCATTTGTCATGCGACGCCTTATGCATTGAAACGTTCTTTAATTATTGACCTTGTCATGTCAAAACGTGCAAGCTGTTGGAAGCTACTGGTAGTACTAAACGTTCCAAATATGGTTGTGACTCAAACATTAAGGGGCCTAGCAGCTTATCTTTAGAACGTCAAACATCTATTAGTTAGGACAAACTGTTTATAAACCTCTGGGCGTTGGTTGATGAAGTGGAAAATACTGAGATCATCTGAATTTCAGCGCAATATTTTGTTTTCTGTCTCGGTCACTAGCCCGAAGTAAAAAGATGGACGCACCCTCTTAAAAAGTCCAGACATTGAACATAGTGTACTGGAAACAAACGTTCGGGATATAATTATCCCAAAACCTTGTCTCAACGTTGATACCTTCCCACAGGTTTTTGTCTTCAAACTCTTTGAAATATCTACCCAACGGAGTGTTTCACAACCTGGAAAATCTATTTGAGCTGTAAGTTAAACGCCTTGTACACACCACAAAAGCAATAGCTTAATGGACTCTTTTCTTTGTAATCTAAAAGCAAAGTCGAGTGCAATCTTTCTTTGACACAAGATGCAAAATTAACCAGAATTTTAACAACTCTTGAAGAAAAATGTAATAACGTCTTCAGGGAGAAATGTATCAACGCAAAACCTAACACTGATGCGTTATAGGAGATAGCCAGTATCTGTCTCAGCGCAAACAGATGTCATCATGGACGATCAATTTGGAGGATAGATTCGTAATTTGTTATGAGTGTCCAAATACAGAAACAACAACAAAACCGTAAAAGAAAACAATAACAAAAAAGAAGAAAGAGAGAGAGAGAGAAAGAGAGAGAAGAAAAGTGCACTGTACATCATTGGAATTGAATTTAGCAATATCACTATTGAAAGAAGGATCAGAGGAATCGTTCAATTTGTGAAGGAGTGATTTTAGGATCATAGATAGTAATTTTCTCAGTCTTCTAATAAGATTAGGTATTATTATGATAAGCCATTATCACTTTCATGAGGACAAAAAAGAAGACATTGTCTATTCATGTACCAGTTCCACTTATAGTGCTACAAACCATGTAGAAGTAGTTGGGGTGTAGAGGAGGGGAGAGAAGGAAAAGGACAGACTTTCTCAAACTCATTAATAAATCATCAAGTTTGAACAAAGGAAATCATGACCGTGACCGTGTTTGGATAACTGATCTTAATTAGCATAGATTTTTACGATTTTATTTCTCTGTTTTCTCCTTAGTTTTGGTTTCGATTGAGAAGATATATCAAACAATCAAGACAGTGTTTAACCACATTTCCAAACACCTCGAAGTTCTTCAAAAATAGTCCGCTGCGCGTCATATTTTCAATTTTTTTCTCGGTGTTTGGAAATGTGGTCAAGCACAGTCTTTCGTGTTTGATATATTACTTCTGTCTTCCGTGACATTTTGTAAAATGCGATTTTTTCGGTACATGTGTGTGCAGGCTTATCAAGGAAGGTGTAAGATTAAAGGCAGTACTTTAAATTGATATTCTTATTTTGGGTTATTGTTACATTTTACGTTAGCGGTTACGTTTTGCGTCGCACCGATGCTTTTTTTACTGGAGTGATATTTTTTATTGTTGTACATACGTTTTGATATCATTTATAGGGATTTGGCTTCAAACGCTATTGAATGTCTTACTGCGGATGTGTTTTCGACGCTTGAGGACCTCTTTAATCTGTGAGTACATTGAAACGCATTGCACCCACCATGAAGTGAAATAGTGTAGTTATATGAACATACAGCTACTGCACCATATCGTAAGCAACGGATTAGAGCTAAGAGGAACGTTTCTTATGCAAAAATAGGAAAACCACGCCAAAGTTGCATCTTAGGAACGTGCTCATTTCAATATCAACGTTGTACTCAACAGGAGATTTTTCCTTTGTTTCAGTGGCATACCTATAAACTAGCTAAGCTTAGTGCTTGTATAGCTAAGTGCATGACCACTGTTTTTTTTAGGAATTTGTCTTCAAATGCTATTACATCTCTACCTGACGGAGTGTTTGACAATCTGGCAAATCTTCGGTTATTGTAAGCGAATTCTGAATTCATTAACATTTTTTTTAAAGTACATGTGTGAAACGTGTGTATAGTGTATGAGTTAGAAATAAAGCATGTTTTTATCTTGTTTCTTATTGGTGAAACCTCGTTGCAGGGATTTGTCTTTCAATGCTATTACATTTTTACCTGATAGAGCGTTTGCAAATCTAACAGCATTGTGGAAACTGTAAGTGTAACTGTAGTGTAACTGTAGTGAAATGTAAGACCACACGCCCATAAAATGGGGTGTTTGGAAAACCCGATTAGGGAATAGGGAATAGTCGCGAATAGCGAATAGCGAATAGTACGAATAATGCGAACAGTCGCGAATAGTGCGGACAGTGGCGAACAGTCGCGAATAGTCGCGAATAGCCGCGAATAGTGGCAAATAGGGGTGGGGAATAGTGACGAATGACAGAAATTTGATACTTAGTACCTCGCGGTCAACCACGAAGCAACGTGTGATGGGATTTTTCCGCTAAAAAGCATAGACGCTCATCAGCACAAAAGGTGTTTCTTAACGTAATTTCTTCTGTTTTCACCGCTGCAAAAGCGTAATTACGTCTTTGTTAGGTTATCCCAGGAACTGGACTCCTGGTTATCCTTGTGTTTTCTGTTTTCTTAATGTCGGCGATGGACAGCCCTAGCCTAAGTCCTGAGAAGAAAATTTAATAAATTCACTGAAATTCAGTCGCTTATTTGGATAGTTAATTAACCTGAGATATAGCTTAGATGTTGTTTTTATAACCGGTTATCAGAGCAGCTCTTTTGTGTCACATACGTATTTTACTGTTTTTTTTTTTTTTTTTCACAGAACGTGCTTGGTCGAATATAATCTACCAGCGTCCGCGCGGATAAAAGCTTTTACTCCACGTGATCAATTTCAACGGATCCAGATCATTGCTGAACTAAAGCGGTGGCTATTGACGACTATTCGTCCCTATTCGCGACACTTCGCCACTATTCGCACTATTTGAGACTATTCGCACTATTCGTACTATTCGCTATTTGCTATTCGCGACTATTCGCTGTTCCCTATTAAGGTTTTCCAGATACCCCATAAAATGAGTAGGGCACCAACTGAATGTTTATTAGAGAATTATCAAAGAACTAATGAAACAAGAAACGCAACCGGTGCGTTCATTTAATTTTGATGTCTATTGGAGCTAATCTAAGAAATCAAAGACTATTTTTGCCTTAAACCTGTTACCAAAAAAATTTATTTTCAATTTCTGGGGATAACATAATAATGCAGCTGATCATAGTATAATATCACATCACACTCGTTTTCTATGAGCGTAAGTTGAAGGTTTCCGCTGGGATTCTATAACTTCTGGTTTATTAAATATGTTGACATCCATGCGCTTTATACCACAGTTGTGCCGAGTCCGGTGACTATTGGATCGCTATGCCTACGAATTGTATTTAAGAGTTTTGTTGTTCTTAAAATATTTGACGAGGTTCCAAGCTATCCTGCACATGTAAATATTGTGTCCAAGATTAATCACAGGCGGCCCAAGCTCATCATGCGAGGAGTGTGTGTTTTCTTTCTTTCTTTTTTTTTTTTTTCACGTCTTAGCGAGCATTCAGCGAAACGTCACATATTCTATTACACAACAACTGAGTTTGCCTGGAATACGCGAAACATGACTCTCGCCATGCTTAGAATATGTCACGTTTCGCTGAACGTTCGATAAAAAGTAAACAACAACAACAACAAAAAAAAGCAGAAAAAAAAAAAAAACACTCCTCGCATCATGAGCTTGGGTCGTCGCCTGTGGATTAATTAGATAACACATTAATTCTAAATTTCTGATTTACAGCTTTATTTCTAACAACGAAATTCAATACTTACCGAAAGACTTTTTCTGTTGTACAACACGGTTGTTGCATCTGTAAGTACTTACAGGGTCTTGTAGTTATAGTATTGGAATATGGTTCTTGGCAGCTAACAAAACGCTTTTAATTACAGCCGATGAAACGACCAAGCGCTCATAACTGGTAGCTAGGGGGGTGTATGTCAAGGTTCTCTGTTGTAATGTCCTGAAACTGTTTTCACCCATTTTCTAACTTCCTTGCTCTCTCATCGTAAGTGATTACTTTTCTGTGGATATTAAAAAAAACACGTATAAGCCTTCGTCAAATTGCCGATATTTTTTCTATTAACACTGAGCTCTTTTCAGTGGCTAAACAGAAAGGAGTGTTGTAAAAAGTCGCATAAGGCATGGACGTTAACAATATTACCATTTGATAGAAGAAATACCGTGGTTTTAAAAACGTCTAGTGAGTAACGAGAGTCCCAACATAATCCACACAATAAGTCATTACGTCTACCAAACGTCTAAAGACCAAAGCATTTCTAACAGTGGAATGGTTTTCCGTGCGGCAGTCATCTTTTATTATCTTCCAGATTTGCAAGCGGCAATCGATTGAAGAATATTCCATATCGAGCTTTCTTTAATCTGTATCCGCGGCAGAGTACCATTTTTGAAGATGAAGAGATTATGTGAGTTTCAAGAGTAAACTGACGTCATTGAAGTGTTTCAGAAAAGCTACTCGTTCGCTGCGTTTACCTGTTCGTTTTCTGAAGTAATTCAACTCGTAAACAAATGTGAAAAGCGTACGCGCATTTTCCACGGAGTAAACTCTTTTATTTTTGCTTTTTTTAAAGAATTTTATCGGATAATCCTATACAGACCATCGGCCCAGAGGCATTTAGACTCGGCACACTGAGTTTACAAGTGTAAGTTACCACTTCTACTCTAACATCGTTTATAAGCATACAAATCTTCAGTCGCACACACACATGCTTCGATGATTTTAAGTAAATATTTATTCACCCATGACAAGGTTATGGGAGGCGTGGTGGCCTCATGGTTAGTGCGCTTGTCTCCGGATCGAGCGGTCCGGGTTCGAGCCATGGCGGGGAAACATTGTGTTGTGTTCTTGGGCAAGACACTACTCTCACAGTGCCTCTCTCCACCCAGGTGTATGAATGGGTGCCGGCGAACTTAATGCTGGGGGTAACCCATCCAGGGGGGGAGTAGAAATACTCCTAGTCGCTTCATGCTACAGAACCGGGGATAAGCTCCGGCCTGGTGGGCCACTTGGCTCGTATGCAGACTTTACCTTACCTTACCCATGTCAAGGTTAATAATATAATCCATCTAAACGTTTAATTCATCTAAACGCGTCACGTGACTGAATATGCCCCAGCTAAAACTGGGTTATATTCCCGAATTTTTAAAACTGCGCGTTTTTTTTGTAATATTTTTGAAGAATAAACACAATAGCCTTCATTTGGCCCGAAAATATGCTCGGATACTTGTCCTTGGACGTTATCTATTCCTCAAAGATCACAGTTTTCCTCGAGCTACGCTCTCGGAAAACTGTTTGCTTCTCGGAACAGATAATAACCGAACATATTTTCGCGCCAAATGGAGGCTATTGTTTATGTGAAAGACAATTAAAATGTGATTTATCAGGGTGATATAGATGGCGGAGTATTTACTTTTACTGAGGTTAAACGATCAATCAAACGCGGGGAGAGGCAGTACAAAAGAGGCAACAAAGGCAATCTCGTCTTACTCAATTCGAAGTGATTTTGTGACAAAAATGGTGTCAGTATAGCACATTAAAACCGTTCTAACCAAACAGTTTCACGTGTGTTAATATAGCGTGAGTTGCACTTGTTTTCTTCAGTAACTTGTTTTTGTTGTATTTTTCTTAAGAAATAATTTTCTTTTAACTTGTCAGATATTTGCTACGGACGAAGTTGAAGATCTTTAGTCTTGATTTCTTCATTGGTGTCCACGGTTTGGATTCCAAACTGTGAAGTATCGTTTCAAATAAATAGGGATTCGTATCACTAATAAAGGCTAAAAATATATTGAAAAAAAGAAACGACACAAACAAGAAACCACTTTATTTCAGTGCTTTAAGTAAAGGCCTTCTTAAGTACCACTTTTCTCAACTGCATCATTCCTGCATTTCTCTCTTGTCTGCGCATTCCTGACTCAGCACTCAGCTACGTTTTCTTTACCTTCGCTGAATTTTGATTTTTTTTATTCCCAGCAAGGCTTTTATTGGGTCTTAATAATTTCGTGTGACGTGGTAAGGACGTCATGAATTTACGATCAACGAGTCGCCAGTTTGGATGACGTATGCTTATATTCGCGTCCGTAAGGGCAGATTCCGTCTCCCGTCTGAACATAGTTTTATAACGAAATTATTCGCGGTCGCGTTTTGCCGCATAAATTTATGCAATCGATGCTAAAGCTAGTGTTGAAATCAGTCTTCTTTCTTTTCAGAATGATAACGAACAGAACGATTAGAACACTGAAATATTCATCTGAGGACAAGACGCGCTGTAAAATATATCTGTCAGTACATTTATTTTTTTAAAAAATTAAAAAATCACAAAAACAATGCAGTAAACACCGTGGCCAAATCAGTATTCTATTTTTGTTCAAAAGTCATTAAGGATTTCGGTGTGGCCGGTTAATGTGTATGTATATCATAACTAAAACTATTTCAGTATTTTTTTGTATACATTCTATTATTTCAGTTTGTTTTAACAACATTTTCATTGCTAATCGAATGGTCAAACAGAAGATTTGTGAGAATTCCTGAGGACACATTTCAAAGATTTCTGCAATTCGTTCAAGTATTTTCGAGCATTTTTAACTGTGTTCCAGGCAACTGTCTGTCCAGAACGTGAATTTGCTTTTCTTGACGCTTGCAAGAAGATATTCTCTCACCCCCTAGAAAAAGAGAATTTGAGATCACCTGCCTGTGCGTGTACTGATTTCCAGCTTTCAAAATCGGTGCCACCGCTTTCTACACAAATATGAGTCATTTTTATCCACAAAGTTAACTTTTGCGATATAATGAAGGACTCAACAGAAGCTCTCATACACGAACAAGAATCATTTCACTCCATTCATTTTGTATCTAACTTTAACGGATGCATGTAACTGCTCTTTTCCAGGAATCCTGACAATTCCCTTACAGAAGCTATCAGAGTCAGAAACCCGCACTACAGTCCACACCTTATATCCGCTCTCTTGGTGACCGGATTCAGACGTATACCCGACAAAAGCTCAGCTGATTACGTATTTCTCCCATGTCCGTTGGGCACATTTTCAAACTCTACCTCTCGAGGAGAATGGGGATGTAGAAAATGTCCCCCAGGTATGGCACGTCACGTAGTTTATACGGTTTCTAAACTTGCCTCGAAGTGAGGAGAATTCAAACGTAAACCAAGAAATGAGTTTTAATGATCTTTGTAACTATATCAGTTCATCCCAACAATTACAGTAAACGTCCCTGCAACTATTGCCATCGTTAACTTTCCTCTTTGTAGTCCAATACAGACCCATTTTTCTATGTGTTTCAGGCGGTTTTTACTCAGACGATGTCGGTTACGTGGCTAGCAGCTGTAAGAAGTGTCCGAATGGTTCCTATGTTCCATTTGATAAAGCGCCAGGTACCCAAGCTCAGGATTGCAAGACTTGTCCCCTAGGTAAACAATGAGCATGCTCATTTTATTTTTATGAAACTCATTTCAATTCAATCCTTCTTTGGGTAATAACGGGATTACCCATGTTACGTATGGTAACCGTCATTTAACAGATTGTCACTGAATCCCACTAAAGAAAGCTTGAAAAACTCGTTACTTGCAGATGAAGCCTTATGCGCCATTTGGCGTGAAGTAGATGAGAGAGGCGTCTGTTATCACTCTCAGATAAACTGAACGTGAACATGTTTAAAAGGATTTTCATTGAATAACTAGCTTTATGCTCCTTATTATTATGAAATATAAGCAAGGAATCTGTCCTAGCTTCCAGTCAGTTGATCGTAATTGGCTACTTTCAACCAGCACCCGTCCATTTTTAAAATGCGTACAGTAACCATTTTTGTCTTTTTAAAGCTAGACTATTGGCATTTGGGCGTTCGTTACCGATACTAAGCGGCAGGGTCACTTGCCAAAAAATGCCAGACTGCGACACGTCATATCTGTTCCCAACAAACCGAGCGACACCGACGCAATCATGAAATGTAAATGTCTCTCAGGATCAATGGGGTATAAACTCTTTCCCCTTCTTTTTCAACAGGAACTGAATCAGACTTCTTTGCTGGATTACGAGCTTGCAAATGCCTGAAAGGATTTTATCGAACCCATATGTTCGAGAAATGTCATAAATGTGGACAAGGTGGGCTAGAATGCAGAGATGATTATGCAACTTTAAAATCTGGTTATTGGTGGAAATGGAGGAATGATTCTCAGAAAAATCGCTACCGCGTTTTTATAGCAAACCTCTTGGCATCGGCACCAGCGTTAGGTCATGGTGATGTCCAATACCCTTATCCGATACCAACTCCTTTCAAGTGCCTTGTAGAAGAGTCTTGCAAGGGTGGTTTAGATTCCCTGTGTAATACTGGTTACGAAGGTCCACTCTGTGGAGTTTGCAGTCCTGGTTACTATAAGCAGTTACAAACATGCAGGCCATGTCCGTCTAAAAAGTGGATGGTTATACAGCTGTCGATCATGGCGGCGGTTTTATTGATGATCATGGTAATCCTGGTGTGGATAAACAAGAGAAAGAGTAACCGGGACGAAGAACACTCTTTGGTCGACATGATTCTAGCAAAGCTTAAGATCGTGATAGGTTTTTATCAAGTGACGTATGGCTTACTGGAAACGTTCTCGCACATACAATGGCCAACCTCCCTGCGGGTGATTGGAAAGTATTCAGGACTACTCCAGGTTGATATTCTTCAGATAGCACCTGTTCACTGCTTCCTTCCGGGGTTTCACGTGGATGCGTTTGGAAACTTGATTGTGATGATGACAATAAATGCGATTGTCATCGGCATTTATGGCGTGGCATACGGAGTTCGTAAAGTGATACTCTTAAGAAATCGAAGCCTGCTTGAAGAGGAAAGGTCGAAAAAGGTATCTGAGGCAAAAGAACTTGTGTTCAGAAATTTGTTTTTCTTCCTTTACGTGACATACCTGAGCACGTGTTCAAAGACAGCCAATGTATTGCCACTTGCCTGTCGGGAACTTTGCCGAGATGAAAAGGAAAAGTTGTGTAACAAGTTCCTAACCGCAGATTACAGCATACAGTGCCAAGGGACAAAGTACAATCATTTGCTTATCGTGGCGTATATTTCTATTGCCTATATTTTTGCTCTATCTGTCACCACATTCATCACCCTTTGGAGGAAACGAAGACTGACATTAGATGCAGCAGACACCGGCGCATCTGAGGAACCAGGACCTTGTGTGGAAGTGATCACAGGATTGCGTTTTCTCTTTGAGAATTATAAAACCCAATCGTGGTATTGGGAGCTGGTTGAAATGTCACGTAAAGTAATCCTCACATCTGGTCTGATCCTTGTGGGACAAGAAAGCAGGTCCTACATTGGCTTGGCTTTGACCATTGCTGGGATGTATGGGATGCTCTTTTCCTATGTCCGTCCCATGCAAGACGCGTTTGAAAACAGACTGATGTCAACATCCCTCGCCGTTACTGTTGTCAACTTGGCCATTGGAGCCGTGAGTAAAATTCCTGCAGAAAACATACCAGACTCGACCGTGTCATTCATGAACACAGTCTTCTTTGACATATTGGTGGTTGGAGCAAACACTTTGGTGATCGGTGTACTTGTTGGTAAGAAAATACTAATAACATGCAATTGCGTGGGCAAGCTTTGTACTTTTATTGATCCTTTAAAATTTTTATGGGTTGATTATCTTCTCCAATTATTCTGCTTTATAAAATACTCAAGAAAGCTCGCACTCCATGATCAGTTCGAGTTCATTATGGTGTCATATAGCAATTCATGTACTCTACTTTCTTCTCGAACTATGTCGAATTACATAAGTAATTAAGCACTTGTGAGTGCCAAAGCATCTATCAGGCATTCAGTTGTTGCGTTTTCACTGAAGGTCTTCTCGATTTACTGACATGTATAAATAATGCCGTACAAATAAATGAATGCCCATGCATTGCTGATAATCTAATGTATGCTACTCGATGGACACCTTGTCTTGATCAGGTCACGAAGGTGTGACGCTGCTTTTGCTGTTTGTCATCTTGGTTATGTGTTCTACAGCTTTTTTATGGTTCTTTGTTTTAAATGAAAACTATTTGTTTCTGGTTCCTTTTTAGTTCAGTACGCAATGTTTCTTTATGGCTACTTCAAGGAATGGCGCAAAAATCCACATTGGTCATGTTCTTGCTGCTTGGCTTTTCTTCTTCCTCTCAACGATTTGCGGGGAGAAATTGGTGGTCTAGTTGAAACCAACGTCCTTAAAAACCCCTTAAACACTGGGAACGTGGAAATACCCACCTTGTTCGCGACAGTGAAAGACACGGGGGTAATTGATGTCAGTTTTGATGAAGGCGAACAACATGATGTCAATATGAGGGACTCGCTGGCAGATAGTTGCGAGGCTACCACCTGCATAAACAGGAAGTGTAATCGAGATACACAAACAGAGATACAGTCGCGTTTCTCCATCTTTGATGCTGTGGAATATGACGCAGTGGAAACGACACACTTTTGAATCCCTGTGAGTACAACTTATGTATTTGTTTACCTTGCATGCGGGCGGTGCACCTGAAATTTGTATTGGCCAATCAGAATTCAGCAGGCGGGAGAAACTCTGCTGTCCTGACGTCAATGTATGTTGACAGGAAAGGTATTGAAGTCTCTGAGCTTTTAATTTGGCGCCAAAAATGGGTTGCCCACGTTCGGCAATTCGCTCTTCGAACGCTGTCCCAGATAGGATAATAGTTGTGTCATTTGAACAAAATATGCTATTCCTCGTCAAATTAAACCAAGAATTCTCGAGTTAAGCATTAGAAGAGGCCAAAGCAACTTAAGAATTGTCTTTATTTTTTGTTAGCTGCGAAGAAAAAGACTAAATTATAGTGTCGTTTCGGAATAACAGCTAAGTTTTGACTGCCCCTCGTACTGCGGGCGCAGCCACCCTATGCAAGGCAACATGCCACGTAGCTTAATCTCACCCAAGTATCTGGGGCATTTGCGATTTACAGTTATAAAATCACATTTTTTTTTTCCACTATGACAATTTTATGGACTGTTCAACAGTTTACACCACGTAGTAAAATCTCTGGAAACGTGTTAGTTGTTAAAGGGTGCCGAAGAAACGCGGCTTCTAAAAAAAGAATTTATGACAAGAACAGAATAACACTTAGAATAATAAAGCCACAGATTTCAATCCAATCCTATCCAAATTTATTATGAAAAAGAAACCATGAGAGATTATCCCTATCGAGGACGTTTCCTACTTAATATATAAGCTAACCGTAGCGATAATAAAAGTGTGACAAAAAACAATGAAAACTACAATTAAAAGCTGAAGACTTAAACTTATGAACTTCGAAAACTTCAAATCACAAAGGCATCAACATAACCAGTGTAAATCTTAACAAAGCTGTCATATAGAATGTGACTCGGGCCTATTCGTCTGTTACCGTAATGGGAACTGATATTTTAAGAACCTAGGATAATAATAGAATACGCGGCCGTCTCAAATTTTCCTATAAAAGACGACTGAAGACATCTTAAAATAGTTTCTTTTGACAAATGAAATGTTTGAAATGTGGCATACAACTGCACCTCACCCTGCAATCAACCGCTAAAGGGATTGTTTAAATGAAGAAAAATAAATGATGGGTGGAAGTGATAGCACATACCACTTGCCACTGTTTACCGAGCGACTGTTTTGAAAACGTTGTGCCTAGACTTTTTCAAAGCCCGTTTCCGTTGAGACTCGCTCGCTTTCGCATTTTCGCAGTCGACTTGTGGCAAGTCTACGTTGTGCCTGGTAACCCATCCAAAAAATTGGTCCTACAGATTTCACGCATGCTTCACTTGTCGCGACGTGGCTCTTGAAGGCGAATCAATAATAGCTCACCTCCCTCTCCCCCCTAAGGCCATGTTTCTTTTGAAGCAAATACCCTCCAACTTGCCCCTCCACTCCCAGCTTTGAGATTCATCGTATAAAAGGATCGGTGCTATAAGGAAATGTATCAAGAGTTATCTCACCCAGGGAGACAGTATGGAGGGTGATACAGTGCTACCAGGAAAACGTCTCCTCCATCTAAAAAAGCCTACAGTGTAATAGAGTAATTGATACGGTATTGTAGACAGTTCCCTAACTCACATAATTGTGCCCTTGAATTAACTAGCTTAATGGCAGAGCTTCCTGTGTATTTATCTCAATGTAGCCTTTTTATAGCAAAGATTATCTTCTTTTCTGTAACAGTTCCCAGTTGGCGACTTCAGACGACATGGGCTTAAACCAGAAGTGTTGTATCAGAAAAAGAAGAATGTATTAACACAGAAAATGAACTAAGTCACACATACTACTTCCAAAACATACTGTATTTATCTGTAGTGCTTGCTTTAAAGTGTTTAGCTTTGTGAAAAACTTTTTGGTTTACCAAAACGAGAGCAGAAAAAACAACCAACGGAATTATATATCCAATGAGTGTTTTTCATTTATACGTGCTGTTAATGAAATATACAGACTATTTAATCTTTTAAAAACATGGTAACCTTCGCCACGTTTTACCATTAGACTAATCATGCTACGTAATTTTGAAAATATAAATTTTAGTGACTGGGTAAAGGTGTAAACTTGATTACCCATCAAAAAACATTTTAGTTACTACTTAATTATGCTGCGGTGGAATAAATTAAAAACATATAGTTTAGAAAAAGTAAAGAGTTCACCGCAATAACTATCGTGATCTTAAACAACATTTTGAAATTAAACATAAGAAAGGTATGTCTAAATAATAAAGAATAATCTGTGGGGTAAAATAGTGGCTTAGCCTGCAGATATTTCTTGATCAGTAGGGAGCTTGAACAGTCACATGCCACCGGGTCACAGGGCACAATGCCCGGCCGATAGGAAAAATAGATTTTACCCAGGGATTTCGGGATCTGTTCGTTAGGGACGGTGTAATTCTCCTACTTCTATTTGGAGTTCAACGCTTCCCTTACATCCTCAGCTGCAACTAGGTTTAAAACTAGTAGAGCTACTGAACAGCCATATGTAATTTTGGGATTCTTTGGTAAATGTAAATTCATTTTTTACTTGGTGTTGCACGTGGCATCGCCGTTGCCATTGCTGTTGCCAGGTCTACCATCGAATGAAAGGGGGAGGGGGTTAGTTATGTATCAATGTCTAAGTTTAAAACGAACAAAAATTGTCTTGCTGATCATCAGCCAGCCACGCCTGCTTTATATTGCTAAACCATGCCGGTCTCTCCGTATTCTGCTGTGATGTCTTCGTTTCGCTTGGGCCTCTGCCTTTCAAGTTTTTCTGTGTAGATCTTCTACGTTTCGAGAGTCTGTAAGTTTTAACGCGATTTGCAAGCGTAGAGAACGATGCTATCTTAAAGTCTATTCCGATTATTGACGAGAAAATCGGAATCGTCACGAGGTAGCTACGAATGACTCTCGCCCATACTCGGCTCTTCGCTGCGTATATTATGGGCTTGACTACACAATGGCACCACATGATCCATTTGACGGCTGTTTCGAAATCGTGTGGAAAAGAACCGACGCCCAGTCCGTCTAAAAGTAGGATAAAACACGCGGGAAACACTTGAAATAAACTTGTACCTATCACGACTTTGGACGTTGAGGCAGATTTCGCGTAAACGTTGATCGCCAGCTTCTGAGCGTTCGACAAGGACACAGGAGACACTCTGTGCCTATTTCGATGAATAACCTTGTTAATGTGGTAGTAGTTGTAAAATATCAGGACCAATGGTAAAACCGCAAAGACACCAATAGTGACAGTAACAGAAAATAATTCCAAACCGTTCAAAGGTTTCTGTAGGTACCGTTGTGCGCACACGTAAAAACCTTGGAAGAACAGGACTTCCACTCGATTGGTCAGCAACGGTAGCCATGGAAATGATCCTACAAAACTCACACACCAAGCTATTCCAGCTAATTTCATGGCATCCTTAATATCGATAGCACGTCTTGACGGTCTCACGATCACTAAATATCTATCAAATGCGATTATTACTAGCTGCAAGACAGTAATCTGCGTGAAGAACAGGTTAAAGAATCCGTTTGCAGTGCAGAATTTATCTCCAAAAATCCACCCGTCGCAACCGACGGAAATCAGAGCGAATGGAATCACAAGAACACTCGTCCCAAGATCGACAATACTTTGACTCATAATGAGAATGTTCGTTGCTGTTTGCATGCGTATGTCCGCGTAGACCGCATGGATCACAATGGAATTGCCGGCTATTGACGCGAGCATCACCAAGGCCAGTGGAATTATTTTTAAGACTTTGGAAGCTGTCGACGAAGCCATCGCAACATCAGTCGCCAAGGAGAGCATTTCTTCTTTTGAATCATTGCCTATCGTGGCGTTTAAAGAGGTCATTGTCCCAGAAAAATGAATCACGTCTTTGCACTTGTGTCTTCGTGGTTGCTTGGAGGCTCACAATGTGTGTTCAGCCCTTCAACTCTGCCACCTATAAAGGAGACAAATTCATTCGTTTCACAGCTTTTTTTAATTTAAGCCGCTTTCCGGAATAATAGCCAAAGTTATTTTGGCGACTAATCCGTCTTAAATTAATATTCGCCTGAAAGGAATTAGTCACCAGGAAGAATTCATTCTTTAAGGTATTACATACCGAACACGATTTAGGCGCGTTAATGCTGTCTCAAAGGTGCATTGGAAAAAAAAATACCGGAATTATCTGACTCAGACGAATAATGCATTAAAAGTGTATGGTACTTATGGCACTTTTCTTTGTTACCCCTGAAACAAAAGTCCGCAATCTGTCATTTCCTTTTTTCATTATTGTTTTGTAAACTTACGGAGACAGAGCCTTCTCAGTTGCCGCCCCCAAACTATGGAATGATCTGCCTCTTGAAATTAAGTTAAGTCCATCGGTCGCCGTCTTTAAATCGCGTTTAAAAAACTCATCTTTTCAGAATTGCTTTTAGATAATTTCTAACTTAAAGTTTATACTTAAGTTAGTTTAAATTATTATATTTAGTTTTACTTTCATGACTGTAAAGCGATATAGAGCTTTGCATATACTCGCTATATAAAAAAATATTGTATTGTATTGTATTGTATTGTATTTTATTGTAAAGGTGGCAATGAAATCTCATGGAAAAACAAAACCAAAGAAAACATAACAAAGCAAAATGTAAATGATGTAGTTTGAAAAATAACAATTAAATCCAGTGTTCTCGTAATTTTAGAATGTATTAGGACTTTTAACTTGTAATTTTAGCAATATCAAACCTTTTTGTTGTATGACACGAGCTCATCAGCTGTGCTGCTTATTAACCTATCGTTCAAAAATAAGTGCTTTTATTATATCTCAGTTACCATGCTTACCTGTGATTGGTCAATTTAGCAGGCCGTATTATACTGAATTTGCAGCTGCTGTCTCGTGATTTGCGCCGAGTTTCGTAACGTTCGTGGCAAATGTAAATTTCAAAACCTTCTGTTTTTCTAAAATTTTGACAGGTATTGAAACTAGCAACGATTTCGAATTGACTCGCTTTGCTTTTCACGTATGTCAGTCATTTGAACCTCGGTTAGTAAGAGGTATTTATTATTTATTTAACTGATTAATTTGGAGCGATTTTCAAATGAGTGTCGTAAAACCAAAACCAAACCAATTACTTACCAACTGGACTTCTCAGCTAATTTCAAACCGTAGTAAAACCAAAACCAAAACTAAAGTAATTGCCTGATTACTTTCAACACTCAACTTAAAACCACTCTGTTTATTAATTTATCTATTTGATTAAAGAAACAAACCAAACTACAAAGAAGTGGAGTCCATCATGTACAAGATCAAATCTGTAGGGTATTCTTATCTGATCAATATAGAACTGAAGGTCCTGAATCACCAAAATACTTTTTCAAGTTCTTCTGACTCAATTATAGCTTTTCCTGTTATAGATATCTTACTCACAGATCTGAGGCCAAAACCCACAGATTATGGCTAAAAAAACTTAATTCGAGTAATACAATGATTGCGGTTATTACCTTGACCTAAGAGCTGCAAAACGTGTGCTTGTTTGTTTTATTTTTCGCTAACAGCAAGCGTCCCGCTCTTTGTAGTCTACAGATGTTACGCTTTTTCGCAAACATGAGTAGTTTTGCGTTTGCTGTAAAAGTAATTTCGTCTGTTGTCTTAATTGTTACTTTGAAGAGAGGAGTAAAGCGCTGTCGTCTTTTGCCCCAGAAGGTGTGTTCAGAGACTAGAAGCTTGTTTGTTTGTTTTTTTGTTTGTTTTCTACAGACAGCAAAAAATCCTACCATTTGCGTTCAATCACTTGCTTTTCTCTTCGTAAAAAGTGAGTAATTTACTGAGTGTGGGATCGTAACGTGAAATTTTATTTTGATCTTTAATTTTTTCTGATTAACAAGGAAAAGTAGTCAGTCGTGACGTTTGCCATTTAAGTTGGATGTGATGGATGCATAATTATTTTTAATCTCTTTACACTGGATGCCAGTCGAGCAACCTATTTATGTTTTCTAACATAATAGACTTTTTAATCTTGGGTCAGTTTTAATGCAAGCAGTGCTCGTTTTTCGTGACCGTGCCCTGGAAAACAAAACCAGAATGCATGCCAAACATATGGCACACTCAAAGCACTACTGTGGTGTTGTTTCTTTGAAGGGTAGTCGCCAATAAATATCACGTCTTGCTCTTTATATTACCCATGGTGGAATTATGAAAGTTAAATTAGCAATATTTTCCATTATTATATGGCTAGCTCCGTGAGCGGGCAAGATGAATCAAGTCCTGCACTGTGTTTGGCTACGCGAGCGGGCAAGATGGAGCTATCTTGCCTGCTCGGGACTATCCGCCGTGTCCCGCAAGAAAAATTTTCCCGAAAACCATATAATAAATCCTTTATTGACCAAGCTTGTTCGGTCAAGATTGCTGGATATTGGCCTTGGCCAATATCCAGCCATCTTGACCGAACAAGCTTGGTCAATAACCCATACGTTTTGTATCTAAGCTGAAATTTCTACGCGATTTTTGGATTAAAATTTCAACGAAACCTGCACATGACAATTATCTGAGAAATTTCGTACATAATCGACCGAACACGAATCTTACAAAACTGAATGCGGAAGGTTCAGTAAAATAAATTTCTTGCTATGTCATGATAAGGGTGATCCTCAAAGTAAATGGTGTTGTGCATTGCCTTCTTTTATATCGGTCAACCCAGACCTTTGTTATTCTAATCCTGGCGTTGCTTAGCTTTCGTTCGAATTTAAACACGTCTGGTTGTAATAGGTAACTACACGACGTACGTGTTGTCTGAATTTGAAAGCTTGGCTTTCGAAAAAGTTTCCGCCACTGTAGGTACTGCAAGGGAGATCAAACGTCCCGACCAGACAAGTGTCACGAAGAACATGGCTGGTTATCGTCTATGATGGTTCGGGAGATCGACCAATAGCATTTCGATTATTATTATTTTTTTGTATATATTTAGGATTGAAAGCTAGCGAGATTGCGCTTTTCATAAATGCATCGAAAACTGGAAACAAACCTCAAACTGAAGAGGTATCTTTGGGTTTATATTTCACCAGACAGGACGATCATTATGTCTTGTAATTCACTGATATTGTGCCAGGTTTTGCTATTGACCCAATCATCGTAGACAAGCATGTAAACCTTCTTGTATGCGTGTAGCGCGCCTACGCTTATGAGACTATCCAGAGTGATAAACATTTTAGTTTATTTAATTAATTTACCTGTATTGAAATTTAAATTTTGTGTATTATACCGCTTCTTTTCACCGGAACCTTTTTCTGCGTCATCAAATGTTTGTACGTTATTAACAAAAAAAGCAAGACAGACGGGAAAAAATGGAAAAAACACTGCTGATAATGGCACATCCTCTTTCGTTTCGTGTAAAGCAAAAGAGACGTTTGCTTTGCTGATATTTGCTTTGGAAGAGGATTTCAACTGAGTCGAGACATTACAACCTTTGTTTACCAGTTTTGTAAGATTTTGACGGTTCAACTGTATATAAAAGTCTGATTACTTAAAAGCATTGAAGATCTATAAAAACTGTAAAAAGTTGTATAAATCTGACTATATTTCAACGTTGGTTTAATCATGATTATTGTGAAGATAAATTTGGTTCTGGGTTGTGTTTTTGAAAAATCTTTTCATTTGCTTGTTATCCCAGACGACGTAAAAAAATATCGCATTAAAACTTTATAATGTACAGAAATAACTTAGTGTACGACAGAGAATAAATAGTTTGCATGTAAGTAAGCTTGAGTACAATTGTTTATTGGTGTTGTGCGCGTAATTTACAGGCCGGGGCAGTTAAAAGGCGCTAGAAATATAATATTAGTTCTTTTAAGTCATTTTGATTTTCAGTTGGGAACAGAGAAAATTTTAAAGAAAATATCGAGGTTATGCAATAGTCAAGTTCTGAGGGTCATTGTCACTAAACAAACACTCGAGAAACCTTTTTTCGCCTAGTGACAGTATTGCAGGCTTTTTTCAAGTGTTTCTAAACATTTTGCACAGCGTGCTACAGCAACAAAATTTTGCGACAAAATTTGCAACAAAATGTTGCGACAGCGCGCCATGTTAAACGATCGATTTTAATTACTTTTCAACGCAAGAATGTCAAGTTAAAATTCTTCTCGTCAAAGAATCGTCAATTGGTGTTCAACTAAAAAAATCAAGGAGTTTGGCATCTTACCTCGACGGCGTCCTTCACCAGCCAACCTTGCTGACGACTGATTGCGGAACTCTGGCGGCAAGATGTCTTATTTAATAATTTATTCTGTTTTTTTTTTTTTCTTCTCGTCCTTATTTTTGAGTTGACGTCAAAAGGAAGTTGCATGGAAGAAGAACAAAAGCAAATCATCATCAAGGCAGCTGCGATCACCTTAGCTAGATATAAACGAAATTACCTAAAGAAAAAAAAAACATGTTCTGATGTCGTTTTGATATATGTATGTCAGATTTCGTTTAATACTTTTCTCCTCGTGATCAGGACGTGAAATCCTCGGGAAAACTACTTAAAGTAGGCAAATTTGCTCTGCGGTGTCGCGTTCCTACTACAAGATCTCTGAATGGCATTTTTTTTTCATTAAACAATTTCAAAATATACGTTATATCCGGTCCCCGCTTTTATTGCTTTTCGTTTTCGTAAATACAAGACAGATTTTACGAACTTTTGACGTTCTATGGAGAGTGTTTCAACTGCCTTCACAGACTAGAGATTTCACGACATATTAGAGCTGTATTTTGCTAGATCTAATTTAAACGCGTATAAAATGGTAAATATAACAATTTTTATCTCGCTTTCTATCCTGCGATTAGGATTTGACAGCAAAAAACATTATGTACAACTGGTTTGCAAACTTCTTCGAGGTGTTCTACTTCAAAGGTAAACAAACATAAGGTTTACTCCTATTTTAAAAGTGAACAACATTTTGAGTAAATTGCATTCAAAAATAGTCATTTTGTATGATGAATAATATAAATCTAAATAATACACACTCAAAAATATTGTCTTCCTTCTCTGGAATCATGAGTAAAATATAAAATAGTTTTCTGTACTCAGAGCGCAATATGGATGATACAGTTACCAAGGTGCTAGCCAGCATGGGAGTATTTAGGTAACAAGGGGAAGGAAAGTATATTTACGACCGATTGAAAGTTGCCGATTCTATTTCGGGCTAATGGGTGACAACAAAGGTCTTATTGTATTTCGCAACTGCGTCTGCGTGAGAGACGACTTATAACTCAGTTGCTAACCATAGTGAAAAGCTGTAAATGCACACAGTCTGATCCAAGGCGATAAGTGAATGTAAACGTTGATGGTCATTGCCCAAAGGACAAAGTTCTGATAAACATAGTGCTCAATGAGTGGCTCACTTGCTTGTAATTTTTTTTCTTTGTCTAATTTGGAGAAAGCAATATTCTTTTTCAACTATATGAGTCTCGCTGAAATACTTGTCTGATAATCTGAGATGTTTGCCTTGCGAATAAGAGAATCCTGACTTCCTAAATTTATTCATAGACTTGGAAATCGGAATAAAATTTTATCCAGACTGACATTTTTGATGATGAGTCCAAATTCGCTATAACGCTGGAACTCTCGAATGGACATGTAAACCTCTTATGAGGTTTAAACAAGCGTTTTAGATCAAGGTGGGCCATCGACGCCAGTATTTGGCCATGGTCTCCCACCGTGTAAAGGTTTCTTATTGTTACTAAGCCTTATTTTTATATGATTTGTCTTCGTCCGCTTTGGCCAAGGTGAAATGAGAGGCAAAACAGACGACCACAAAATGTTAAAACACACTTAGGTTACCTTACTGTCCTTATTGAATTCCGTAGCGTGAGAGTTGAGGAAAAATATAACTCATCGAAGATTCCGCCCGACAAATTATTTACCGGTGACGTAGTATACACTGAGAAATTCGTGCAATGCTTCTCATTGGTTGATTGGAAGATAAAAGGCGAGAAGCGACCAATCAAAGATCGTGGTATCGTTGTAGACATCCGCATGGAAATTGGGAATCAAATTCACTGATATCATGTGTCTCTATCTCGAAGGATTTGATGAGGGTGCGATGTGAAACTTCTGTTATAATTTATTGAACTGCGATCAGGTGAATTTCTTCAAGCTCCTTACTTTATTTACTATGCTTACTAGTGGTCGCGCAACTCTTGTTATGAGAATGTTAATTAGAATGCAGAAAAATAATCCTGATCGCAATTTCTCAGATAATGCTTTGGCGTCTGAGTGTACATTTCCCGCGGACGAGTTTTGTTTGTTTCCTTCTTGAGCGCCAATTAGCGACCATTGCCAACAAGTTTATCATATTTTCTACAATATTGTCTTGACAATTATTTAAGAAGTGCAGCGCTTTTCTAGTTATGACAAGGATGACAATATATACAATTTTAAGGTACCTTTCAAAACAACCAAATATCATAGCGTGTTTGTCTTTACCCTATTTTGATAAAACTTATCCAAAAAAATATGATAAAATGTGATGGAGACCTCTTTTTATGAAAATGAGTCAGTTACTTAATTGATTTTTCTCAATGTGTCAGTTGGCTTCCTAGGTCTTTTGTTAAGAAATGCGCCATAATTTCTTGAAGAAATAAAAAGAAAGAAGAAAATTAATAAAAAAGTATTTCCGACAGCTGTGCTTGTTATTGTTAAATTCACATCGGACAACAAATCCAGCGATCTGCATACGATTTCAATTTAGCATATGCTTTAAAACTTGAGAAGTGGGCACTTGGGAAATATTGATTATAAATGGCGCGTGAGGAGAAGGGATAGAAATAATAATATTGTGCTAATTTGACTGTTTATTTCTCATGCACTTTCATATATTGACGACCTCAGTGAAACTGTGCACATGTATAGTAGCTATAAACTCTTATTTGCTTCGGTGTTAATTCTGTCTTTTATTACTAATTACAGCCATTCTCTTTTAAATTGGAAGCGATTAAAGCGAGAACAATGAACAAATGAATGAATAGAAAAACAAATAAATTATGCAAGAGAACACGTGTCTTTACACCTCTCCCTTGTGCTTATGTGGCTATATAACTATAAAACAATACAATCAGTACAAATTTAAACTGGCATTAGTATTTGAAAATACATGTGCACGCCAATCAAAACCGTATGCAACTTAACCTCAGAGGGCATATTCTCTATAACAGTCAATAACCTTGAAGCGTTGCAACAAAAGGGTACATTCTTCTTGTCTAAATTTAAGAGAATACCCTGGTATAAGTGCTATATTTCGTATAACAGTATAGCTGGAAGAAATCGATTATCGATTAAGGAAATATTCTCAGTCAGTGATTTGAAGTTTCCTCGTCATCTGCATGTCTTACGCTTATTTTTATTGATATCGTAATAAGAAGCAATGACCTGGTAAAGCTTAAAAGGACAACTGGAGAAGCTTTGTTACGATTTATCCGCACATTGATGGCGCTATTCCCAAGGAAACCTTGAAATATATAATTTGCATTGTTTTCCTAAGGTAAAAGGATATGAAGGAGATGACACTAAACCATAAGGGAATTATACATTGATGAACCGTACTTGTACATGGATGTGTTCAATCTGAAAATGACGCACTGTTTAATCTTACGTGCAATTAGCGTTAAACAGTATTTGAAAAGAGCGTAAATGAGACCTAACAAAGACACGATATAATACAAGAAATATATAGACAATTACAACGTCGTTTTTTCAGTTGGTCTACACGTTGAAGTCCTCTGTCGGGTTAGAAGCTGCTGGTGTATAACCTGGAACTCTAGAACTTCGTCTCGGCGTGGCTGGGCTGTCAAAGTTGAAGAAACAAATATTGGATTAGAGTTATGCGACAAACCCCAAAAACACGGACTACCCACCGACACAGTAGAAGGGGTTCCAATGGGGGGGGTCTCTTTGACGGTTGACGGTTAAAAATAAGCCGTTTTGACGGTTGGCGATTGTATTTTAGGTCATTTGACGGTTTACGGTTAATTTTTCGGAATGATGTACGTTTATAACACGAAATTTCAGTTATTTTTCATAAAAGGATACAGGTCAATTCAGATCATGTGATGACTCATTTGGGAGGTTACAATTGTTCTGTTTGTACATACACCCATGCAATCAGTTGCGAGACGCAAATTGCACAATCTACGGTAGGAAAAAAGATCGCCGCTGTACATTTTACCACAATGCCTTGCGAACCTAACACAGCCTATAAGGCACAAAGAAAGCCAAAATTTTAAAATATTTGTCCCTGTACTAAAGACATTAAGTAGCCTAGGTTTGGAGATTTTTGACGTTTCCGTACGTTTTTATGAACGTTTTTAAGGTTTTCATGCGGTAAGAATTATGGGTAAATGTACCAGTCGCCATTTTTTTTTCCTACGGAGGATTGTAACCTCCCTGATGAATCATCACGTGGTCTGAATTGGGTGGCAACAAGGATGTAAACACGTCGGCCGAATCCGTCTATTACATAAAGGGTCTATTAAAATAACTTTTGCTGTCGGAGAATGCATTTCACGTGAAAAACTGTTTTCAAAATGGCACTGTGGATTAGAGAGTTTTTTGGTTTTTCTTATCATGTATACTGTATGTTTCTACTCACAGTTCTCTTGATGGAAAGCTTGCTGGAGTATTTTTTAAATCCTCTACCATTGACGCCAAGTAAATTGTCTTGCAACGGCGTTGTATATGATTTACCAGCCAGCCACGATAGTTTAATTAAAGGAGCTACGTCACAGTTTGTGCATCTTGAAGAGTTTAGCCTAAATTTTTCATGTTCTTCGTTCGCAATCCGTGTTGATCTTCTCCGACCTTAACCATACTTGTTCCGTTATGATTTATTATTATCTCTTTGGTGTTTTTCTCTCTTAATAAACTACTATTTTCAGCTTTCCTTCAATTTAATTGTAATTTTGTACGTAGCCAAAATATATCAAAATACCGCGACTGAGCTCCTCTAATACTGAAAGCTTTTACGAACTTGTACAAGTAGCCTTTTATTTCGACTGCCCAATAGGGGCCGCACTTGTAGTCTATAAATTGCAGCTGTACGTTAATGCAGAAAATCAGCTTACCTCCTCGACGTGAACATAAGGAGATACGTTGACATTTGAAGGCTCTTGTTCAGTGGTTTGTAGTTTTTTCTCTTCTCCAATAAACTCCTGTGTTTGGTTAGCTTCGCCGTTACGCTTTCGTCTTTTTCGATCCTTGATCAAGTACTATTGGATGAATAAATAAAAAACTAATCAAGTAAGCAAAGAAAGACAGAAAGGAGGGGAGGGAGGAAAAAGGAAAGTGAATTCTCTTTTTCAGAGGAAGGGATTTTATCAGTCATATATATATGCCAAGAAAACGTAACAGAACGGTTAGTAAAAAAAGTGGTAAAACTGATGAAGTTTATCCCCGTCTATTCAAGTTAATTTGTCGCATTGCTGGAGGTGAAGGATTAAGAGAATGGGAGGAGAAGGAATGGGGAGGAGGAGGGGAAGTAGAAGGAGTAGGAGTAGTAGCACTAGCACTAGCGGGAGGAGGGGGAGGAGGAGGAGGAGGAGGAGGAGGAGGAGGAGGAGGCGGCGGCGGCGGCGGAGGCGGCAGTGATAATCAGTTGCACTTACCACTACAACCAAAATGGTGATGATGACGATCAAGATACCGACTGCTATTCCGATGGCGATGTAGGTTCTTTCCATCTCTGTGAAGCCGGTAGGCTTAGCTGGAGCGTCCTCGCCTTTTGCTGAAACTTTTTCGATCTATAAATAAAGGCATAATGAATCGTGCGCAATGCCAAATATGTAAAACTATTTTTTTTATCATTTTGTCCAAAACTATCATCTCTTTGTGTGTCTGCTTCGAGGACAGCTTCTGTGTCCGTGATCATTTTTTTCACACCTACTGTTAGAAATAAGTAAATGCACAGTGATAGCCAGGAAATTAACCATGTTACCTTTAATTCAAATACTGGTCCAAAAAGTCGCCCGAGATTATTTTCAACCAAGTAATAAAGGACATTGAACGCTTGTTTAGTCATGTCTTTATCAACAGTGCCGTCAGCTTTAATCACGTAAAACAACAGTGATGCCTTGTCCACGTTGTTCTTCGTAGGGCAGTTATCGTCAAAATTAATGAGGTATATCTGTGTTGCGTTAATAGGTTCGCCGTTGTCCTGAAGGAGTAATTCGGCAAGTTTTGTCTTGAAATATGTTTCCATAAGACAGAATTCTGACCAGGTGAATTTAAAGTCCATTTGGAGGTACACTGACGGCAAAGGTTTAGTAGCTCCTGCGGTGGAGAAAAAGAAATAGAGTCTTTAAGCATATCTGAGATATGCTGTATAATTGTAATAGAACTGAGCAAGTCCAATTCGGGCTGTAATCATATCAGTGATTAACAAAATCGGACGACCGCGAAGCGGAGTCCGATTTGTTAATCACGAGTATAAGAATTGGACGACAAGGTGTCCCGTTACAAATAAATCATAACTATTACAATTTCTCAAAAACTGAGTAAAAGTTTCATATGAATTAAATATGGTGATTACAAATATGGAGAATAGCTTGCAAAATGGCTGTTAAGTTTCTTTGAAAATAGTCGCCGGAGATAACAATTTCAAAGTCACTCATTTGAATTGGTTACTACAGTGACTGTAATCAATGTTGTGATTGGTGGATTTAGTTGAGAGGACTTAAAATGATTGGCTCGTGTAACTGTCTGATTACAGGTGTCCGATTACAGTCAATTGTCCGATTACACTGTCCGAATACAACTTTGCTCATTAATTAGTGCAAAATACTGCAGTTTATGCACCAAACACATTTGAGGAAATTGTTATTGTTATGAATAAGCCAGCAATATGACTTAGGTTTCAGTTACTTCCTTCAAGCTTATAGTCGCTCGAGGCAGTTTTTCCGTTCACTGTCTGTTTTCAAAGAAATGACTGGTTTGTTGGGGGGTTTTTCACGTTCTATTGCGAAAAAATGTCTGGATCAAATAATTAAAAATTAAATTCAGTTTTAAGCACATCCTTACCTGTCACAAGAGATGGAGCGCAAATCAAAACTACGAAGCCTAATGACAGAAAGGTCATGATTTTCAAAGCTGAAAAAAAAAGTTTACAGGTAATGAGTTGGCCTGGACTTAACATAAACTTCAACTTCAGTCTTCTTTTCCCTCCAAGGTCAATATACCCTTTTAGCTTGGAAGGTTCATTGTCCCATTACAGACCACGTGGTTTTCTCTAGAGAATTTTTCTTTTATTCATTTAGAAATAATCCATTCATATACACGCGACTATTTGAAAATTTGAAAGCAAGAATTCTCAAGAGTATCATCACATGGTCTGAAATGGGGCAACAAACCACCCACTTTATCACTTGCACTGGCGGTTGCCTCCAAACGAATTGTTGTCGCCCCAGGCACCCTAAACTAGTCTACATGAGTTAACAACTGTAGTGCGCCGCCTTTGATGCAGGCATTATTAAGAAATCGACCCAACTTACGCATAGGATAGGAGAGCATGTGTGCATATATTTCTCGAAGTTACGAGTATCAAATTTAGCATTCATCTTTACCATATCTCTATTGTGATTACCAATTTGCTGAGGCAATACCGGCCATGCCATTTTCAATTAATTGACTTGTAAATAGTGGAAAAATTAAATCTCATGATCAGTCAAAAAAAATAATTACGTTTCAAAGTCGTGTGCATTAACCTCTTGTTGAAAGTTATTCAAGTCCTCGCTGTCGAAAAAATTATTATTTTTATATAAAAGACCTCAGTAAATGACCCTTGAAAAGCATGAACCGTGACAAACATAATTAATTCTCTTTCGAGGGTGACTTCATAGCTTAACACAATAAATAGAAAATCTGAATAATTTTCAAGAGTAGGCAGATCGTGTTGTTGGAAGAATTAAGGCAAACGTTTACAATAACAATTCAACTCAGAATTCCACTTGGAATTTTTTAATTTAACCCGTTGAACACGTGCCGTTTTCAAAAGGTAATACCCACTTAAGACTCCAGGGGCCCGTTTCTCGAAAGCCCCGGAAACTTTTCGGACCCGTCAAGCCATTTTTAGTTCATCTGTATCTAAAAACAGAGAGGTGTATACGCCTGGAACTTCTTGTATGAAGAGAACCTCGGTTCATATTTAGAATATGTGAATAAAACAGCTCTGTAATCAAAAGGTTTGATTTTTTCATCTACGGCTTTCCGGGTGGGAAACCTTTTCGGGACTTTCGAGAAACGGGCTCCTGAATTTCATATTCGCAGTTAACATTTATTATCTCACTAAATGAGCAGATAAGCTAATTAGATAAAGCAGTCACGGATTTACTGTTCAGCTCATCAGTAAATTTGGAAACTTAAAACAATCAATTTTGTCAAATGCCTTCAAAATCGATGATTAATTTTGCCTCCCAAATGTGAAAATAATGTGTAATGTCCCTTTCCTTTTAGGTGAAGGACTCACGTACGTTGCGGCGTTTGACGTGGTTTAGCATGGTGGATTGCGAAATCTAAATAACTGAAACACCCCTTTCAGGTAGAAAGCTTCATGTTTCTTTCTTAACCCGCTATTTCGACAACATCGTTTTAAAATACATGTACACAACAAAAAGAAAACTGTAAATCTGAATTACGAAAAGTGCAACCGAGTTTTGGTGGTCATGTGCACTAACCGCGAACGCGATAATTTTAAATCCTGGTAAATACATGGACAACAGTTTTGCCGGCTACGAATAACTTTCAGCTTACAGCATCGTTCTCTTATTGATAAATCTGTCCATAGCAGTATCGAGAGATGATCACAGATTTAAAGCTCGAGATGGAACTTGACAACGAAGCCGACATTAGTGATCTCTTCAAACTTCTCTATTTTTAACTTAATAAATCGCCTGGAGCACTCGTAGTCTGACTGCTTCTATAATAAACCCAAATATTTGGCAAACCTTTTGCCTCGCTTCGTGAGGCAATTGAAACTCCGGTATCTGATTCGTTTGAAGCGTTGCTACCTTGTCCCAAAGATTAACTAACACAGTCGACGGGCAGTCTTGTTGTGAAGGAATTTAACCGTGGGAAGATTTCGTATTGTGATCAAATATATTCATATTCCGTTGTTCACAATGACAACGTCAAAGGTCTAACTTTAGTTGTTATGCAAAAGTAGTTTCAACGGAAATAAGTACGTGAAAAAAACCCCTGACAAATATACATGAAAAACTTTAATAACTATCGGAGAACTATTTGAAGCATTTACGCGGCATTTAAGATTCCATAAAGACTTTATGACAATAAGTCATAGTTTAACAACTTCGACAAAGTATAAATGAAAGTTCGAGATGTTTGATTATCATAACAAAGCAATTAAGTTGCTTTCAGTTACGCCAGTACAACACCTACACAAAATTTAAGTGACTCAGTACGTGGTGATGTCAACGTCAGACTCCTCAGTGTGTTTCTGATACGCTCCATACATTCGTATGTGCAGTTTGTAAGAACTTAGCCCCAACGGGCTCCAACACCTGACTCGAACTCAGTTTTTATGGGATGTAAGTCCGCTTCAACGCATGCAACACTTTTCCGTGCATGATTAGTTTTACCATTATTTGCTTGCTTGAATGTGTCCAGCAAGGTAGGTTGTTTGACAGGATGGTAACCGAGTTAATTCCGAAATATTTGAATCTCCATGAAGATGTGTCCCTTTTGTGAGCTGGCCTATTTCTGAGAGAAATTTGGATTTTTAGTTAAAACAGCGATAGCGTAGCTTTTAACAAGCCAGCCAACTGTTGCATACTGTCAGATCAACGTGTTCATTGGTCCATTTTCAAAGACTGGGACAGGCTCAAACAAGTTGTGAAGGGTCTTAAGCTAATACATATAAGATCAAGTCAAGTGTTAGCAGGTTTACATTTGATTTCCGTTCAGTAACGCATTCAAAGATGTTTTTATTCGCAGCATGTGCCCTTTAAAATCGTGTACTTTTCTTTAGTGAACGTCAAAAAGAAAACGTTTTATACATCTACGAGCCCTATAAACAAGAACCTCAACTGAACTGGTTTTAAGTTCTTTAGTCAACTTCGTCAAAATCGGTTTGAGTTTGGAGTGGATGCATGACAAAGACTGAAGATTGACGTGTCAATTAAAAACGCTTTGTTAAACACTTGGCCATACGCTACCAATAGTTTTACGAAGCTGCCCTGCCTGCTCTTCCCGAGTTTTCATGAGTTTTGGATTGAAAAGTTTGGTTTGCACAAGAGCGAATCGAGTTAAGGAGTTTTGATTGTTTTTGCAAAATGAAAGTTGCAGATTGTATAAACAATTGTTTATCAAAGTGATATTAACTGGAAAAATTACAATGGTGCCTATTGATATTGAAATAAAATGAAGCCAAAATTAAAGGATCTTTTGTGAAAAAGGCTCGGATGATTGCAAATAAACAGGGCCGTAATTTTCTGGGGCTGGCCAATTTGAAACTTACTACCAGGCCTCCTTCCAGCGTCCATTGCTAACATTATCGTGGAAACATGACTCCAGAGGAACAAATTTGCATGGTTGCAACCTATACTAACCAACATCCCAGATGGGTCATTCTGGATCCAAACTCCCGCATCAGCGTTTACAAAATTTTAATTATCTTGGTTCGGAGCAGTGGCTAATGGCCATGAAACGTCCGTTTGCAAAAGAGGCTTCTATGCCGAAAGCTTGACCGAACTCAGTGAATTTACTGTTATCAGTTTTGCTTCATGTAGCAATGTCGCCGGTAGTTAACCTTTTTAATTTTGTATAGTTGTAGCTAGTGCGTAAGGTAATTGTGCACCGCCAAGATATATGGGT
Organism: Orbicella franksi; assembly: GCF_964199315.1. NCBI lineage: Eukaryota > Metazoa > Cnidaria > Anthozoa > Scleractinia > Merulinidae > Orbicella > Orbicella franksi. The sequence goes on from NC_138145.1 coordinate 26,559,759, forward strand.
TATTGACCAAGTGTGAGGTCACGATGGCTGGATATTGGTTAAGTTCTTTTTTTTTGCGAGTTTGTGGACCTAGACGGAGTCGAGGTCCATAAACTCGCAAAAAAAGAACAAGGCCAATATCTAGCCATCTTGACTGAACCAGCTTGGTCAATAAAGGATTTATATGGCTTTCGGGGAAATTTTTCTTGAGGGACACGGCGGGTAGTCCCGAGCGGGCAAGATAGCTCTATCTTGCCCGCTTGGGTAGCCAATCACAGCGCAGGATTTGATTCATCTTGCCCGCTCACGGAGCTAGCCATATAATAAAATTCGATCTTCCACTGATGATCCTCGGAAGTCTCTCCACATCTCACTTGAACAAGTACACCTATCTTGGATCACGATAAACATTTCTTGATCACCAAGAACTATAAATATTTTATCCAAAATGTCATTGCCATTAAGGACATTAAGAGCTTTGTCTCACTTACTTTTTCTTTAGCAAAATATTTTTTCACTCCTTTCCAACTAGCTACAAGTCGACCCTACTAAACTATGCCGCGAAAACGAGCATGCTTCAAATAACCCTTGCAAGATCTGCTCTTGATCTGAAAATTACCATATATAATTCATCTGCGTGATTCAAAACATTGTTAATAGGTCAGCAACACTTTACCTCATTTAAACTTCAAAGAAGGGATCTTTTAGATGCAGTCCTTTTCTTGTACATGAAGTTTCACTGAAATATTAGTCTAATGACGGCTTGCACCTACGAAGTCCATTTGTTAGAAGTTTTAAATTTATAAATAGAGGACAAAAGTAGCGTATCCCGAATCAACAAAGCAAAGATGGTCTTTGTTAAATGACTACGTCATTAAAAATTAAACACACTGAGTAAACATGATGACAGTTCGGGCTAGAACGATAAAATGAAAAAGAAAACAACTTTTGAACCTACGTGTAGACCTGCTTTATCGCACTGGTGTAGTAAAGGAAAAAATACTATTGTTCATTTACAAGGGGAGGTTGCAAAATTTCCAAGCAATATTTGGTCTTTGTGTTTAACTTCAGTTTGCAATTGGAGAATATTTTACTTACTTACTGAAAAAAAAAACATCCTAGCTGCCATAATTTCGACCTGCTTGAATTATAATAGATCACAATAGCGTCGATCTTTTACGTGCTTGGTTTGAGCTTGTTTCCGGCGAATTAAAACGCCGCGAATGGCGCAGTTGGTTTGGGCACATAAAGAGCGCAACGGTTTGTTCAGGCAGAGATGCTATCGAACTGCTTGCGTGAATCGGGGCCAAAAAGTCGAGATTTTTCCAGTGAATTATGCCAGCCGCAGATGTGAACTTTCAAAGGAATATATATATATAGCTGAAGTGTACTTGTACAGCGCGGTCCTCTTCGTATAGTCCAAGGAAATAAACAACTAATGATAAATGATGTAGAAAAATAATAGATTTTGTGATAAAAGCTGGTTTTATCATACCTGACAGTTTCCTCGTGATTTTGAAGATCGATGTCACCTCCAGAGACTCAATCACGTAATCTTCGTCTTGTCACTGCTTGTAAAAGCGAAAAGGCTGAGACGAGTACAGAACACGTACCGCGCATGACTGGGTTAGTTGGACTTATAACAAGCGCTGTTATTGTTTGTTTCACCGTCACGTGTTAATTTTCCGCGAGATATACGATGACATGATTCTAGGTGCGCAGGCCAGTAGTGAGCCTATTACCCAGACGCTTCCTTTTTTCCAACACTTTCTGACGCGAAATTCTTCACCACGGAACTTACTCGTTAATTTCCAGGCCCTCACGTGTACTTCGAAGCACAAAACGCCTATGGATTAGGCTGTTTCAGTCTGTGGAAGGGAGACTTCCGTGACAAGAAAACTGCACCCTACTGCTTCTTTGTTTATTTGTCGAGATTACTGTATAATAAGAATTTATCGGCATTAAAAAAAAAAAAAAAAAAAAAAAAAAAAACAGACCAAAATGAAAAAGCTTCATGCTCAGTTTATTTAAAAAATTGAAACATAATTACACACAGACATTTATCTACATTTTAAGGCTGCGTGCTAGCGAGTATATCTTCCCCATCTTTGATAGATATTTATTAATTCCGTTACAGAAAAAAAGATATCATGTAAAAAAAATGCAAATACAGAGAATATATCCTGGTAATCAAGAAGGAACACTTGCAAAAAATAGCATTCGTATTGTACCTCAATATTAAACAAAAACTGAGTCTGCTTGCTTAGTTACATGTAATACCCACTACATTTCTTTTATCACTTCTACGTTTACTCTTGTTTGCAAGGACCGCATTATATATATTCCAATATTATAATCTCCATAGTATATTTATGATATCGATTTTACAGCTTCAAGGTCTGTTCGGCTGGGTGGAAGACGTTAGGCATCAGGTAAATAACTATCTAGTGAAGAAGCCAGCTTTAACTCCGTTATATATTATGGATTTATCCTGCTGCTCGATAGCAGAACTCATCAGTTTCGAGAACTCTACAGGTTCTTATACTGGGCTTACACCGTTCCTGTGGTTCTAATTGATAAGGAGTGTATCTACTCCTCCCTCACCTTCCCGGCCGGATGCTAACCCATCGCAGGGTTACCCCTGGTATTATATTCACCGGTATACCCATTTAGAGAGAGTGGCATGCGTCTCTTGCTCCGGCCAGGGCTCGAACCGGGACCGCTCGATCCGAGGTGAGGGATACCCATTAGGCCCCTGCTTATCCATATTCATATAACCGGTTCTCATCCGACTTTGCAGTCGCACGAATTCCAAGCTGCACTGCAGTCATAGATGACTTTGGCGTTGTCCAAGAGCCCTGCAAGTCAGCTGTGCGTATTTGTCCAAAATAAGTGAAAAAGCATTCCAATAATTGCTAGTTTATTGAGCGCATGCGCCCAGCGGACGTATGTCGTGCAGAAGAATTGTTTGAAGTGCTCGTACATATATGTCTTCTGCTGAAGAAAACAGACAAGTTGCGCGAGAAATGTTTCTGTCTCTAAAAGTAGTAATTTCATGAGTACAAAAGGTCTCTTCGAGGAGCTCAGATGCAAAGTGAGTTATATGTGAATTCAAATGAAAAACTGGAAATGATCTGTTTTGCTAAACAATGCGCGAAAAATTGATCCCCTACTGAAATTGATCGATGAACTTCAGGTTTTAAAGCATACTTTGGCAGTGTAGTTTTGATTGTTTGCATTTTTGGTGGGTTGTCCCACTTCGACATATTTGTAAAAGTCATCTCCACTTTCTTCTGCTTTGTACGTCCGAAGGGTGACTAAGAAATAGCATTTGCGTAAAAATACATTTTTAGAAAGTCGTCAGCCTATTTGAAACTGGCTCATGGCCTCCTAACATTTCCAGGGTGAGCTTCTATTAAAATTTTTAAAATTTCGTCTCCTGCAAAAGGAAAATATATAAAAGACTATTTAAGCATCGTGCAGTACTGTGGGATTTGGGTACACTATTTACATTAACCTCGGGCCTTGCAGTCACCGGGGGAACTCATTATTCGTTGAGATTCCGCTCGAAAGTGGTTCCTCTTCAGGCTGAAGGTGTATAAAAGAGTACGAATTTCACAGAGCGAAGTATAGGGTCCTTTCAAAATATCTCGAACAGACTGGCATCATGTAGTGGGTACTCAGTCAGGGGAAAAGATATCGAAGGTAAATGAAAGGGTTACATTTTTTCTTTAATTGTATTAAAAGGGAAAGGGTTTGGACCTCGAGAAAGAGACTGCCCGTATTATGCTTTGATGAGCATTCACCCCTCTCCCCTTCCGGTTACATTAAGCACTTAATGACTGGTCCCAAGGGAAACAGTAAGTTTTGTTTCCCCGAGACCCTCAATGTTCCCCGAGGCGAAGAGGTCGAGGGGAAACAAAACACAATGTTTCACGCTCTCAACTCAAAAGTAGAAAAAAACTGAAGAAATCGTTTGCTTTGCGCCGGCTGGCTCACAAATTTGCCGTGGTTTCAAGGTGCACGACCTGTTCACGTGCAAGTCGAAAGTTCATGCTGTTGTTTCCCTAGGGAGTTAGTGAGTTTTGTTCGCCCTAGGGAGTTAGTGAGTTTTGACCCACGACACGTGAGACGTTTTCCTCCAATCGGAAAACGTATTTGAGTTGGGAGGTATAACAACCCGGGTTTTGTCTTTCACTCAGAGGAAATCAGTAAAAGTGATTTGAAAAGTAACGTGATGTTGATACCAAATAGAATAAGGGAGTTTGAGAGTGACTGATTCTCATTAGTATCCGTCATTCATTTCTTTAAATGTTAGTTCGGGGAATTTGGAGGTATATCAAGAAAGTATCTGCTCTCACATCTGCTGCTGCCTTCCGCTGTCAGCAAAGCAACTGAACCTTCGGGCGTGGGTTGGACTGATCGGTAATATCCGGGCTAATAGTTTTTGCACAGCCCTTGCCCCAGCACTAACTAAGCGCTGTTCCTCGCCCTATCAACGGTCGAAAATATTTTTCCATCCACGCGAAGCTAGCATATTAAAGTTATGTAAATAAGTTTCACTGCCATTATAAATATAAATTTTAACTAACCTCATCTTCTTCTTCTTCTCCTTCATCTGGTGCCTCATCCTTGTCGTCAAATGCCATGTTAATGGCCCCCTGGTTAGGACCTACGTCAATGTTGTCTGATTGGCCGAAGTCAGGCTTGTCGTCATCATCTTCTTTCGCTGGCTCGGGTGCAGGTTCTGGGGCAGGGAATTCAACTGTCGCTGGACTTGATTCCGGGGTAATCTAATAATTAAATGAAAACGTAAAGAGCTTGCAAATGCGTGGTACTTTAATGTAGGTTTTTTTCGTCAGAAAGTACTTTGAAGCCTACAAAAACAATTCTTTTTCTTGTGGGGGAGACAATTATCACTTAAAAACTAGCGTATTCATGCTACGAAACTGTCAGTTAATGCGTTGTTTAGAATTGGTACCTATTAGGGGTTAAAAATAAATTTCAAGCGAGGTCCACAAAACAGGATCTGGGTACCTCTTAGGGGTTATTTTCAAAATTTCCGACGAGCACCCCGGTCCTTTTTATAGGGGAGTACCCCCGGAAGTTCCCTTTGAATTTTTGAAAACCCGCCGGCATTCAGTGCGTGAATACAGTAGACACTCAGTAAACGTTCACACACGTTCCTTAATTCACTGTGTATGTGCCAGCAATTTGAGACTACACAGAAGTAACATCTCCTAGAAATCGAACATCTTAGAACATCTCTTAGAAAAGTAAACCGTAATACTGGTTCTCTTTGAATTACTGAAGTTAGCTTGAGCCGACTCTATGAGCAGACAGTTGATACTGGTCGCGATTAATCTTGTCAGTATCTTCGAGACAACTGTCATTGGACCCATCTGTTTTTCGTGCTTCAGTTAACAAAGTGTGATTTGCACCAATCGGAGTGACAAAAATTGTCAGGGATTCATGTACCACGAAAAGGAAGGAAAAATATAAAACAAAAAAAATTACAAAGTACACAACTCACGACTATAGTCACAGACGAAGTGACGGTGTCTTCTCCTGTCTCGGGAGGCTTCTCTGTAACTGGCGGTTCACTGATTGGAGGAGCATCTTCCGAGCCATCCTTACCAATAAAAAATAGCACTCACTGTCACTACTATACGTCAATCGAGAGCACCAGAATATCTGCATTTTGGGAAGGAAGTTGTCAAAGATTACCTAAAGACCTATCGATCGAAATGTCAAATTTCCTGTCCGCACTTGTTTTGGGCCGAAATTTTGCTAGCCATCCGCGTGAAACTAAAACGTTTCCGGCCTACGGCCCAAGCTAGAGTCAACGCCGTTCAGTTTGAAAAAGAGAGTTACTTACAACAACCTCGTATTCATTTGAGGGCTCTCCTGCCGGCTCATCCGGTGATTTGATTGGCTTCGGTTCTGGTTCATCTATTGATTTTATTGGCTCACCCTCGGATTCGTTATCGGGCTCAGGTTTGGCCAGCGGCGCTTTTTCAGTATTGGGCTTTCCATCAGATTCGGCTGCAAAACAATTTGTTAAACTACTTAATGAGTGTATGCAGCCTTAATTATTTTCCTTAGTAATTCATAATCTTAGATGTCTGCAGCAGAGCACGAGAGTATACGTGTCTGGAGTGAATGTGACCTTTAGTTGATGTTAGGACTAGAAACTGCACTCATTACAAACGAGTTCATTTCACTCGTAAAAACGTCTGGCCATCCTCTTTAGAAATGATTAGTATCAAAACATTAGATTAATTCTCGGTATCCTAGTTCCTTAAACCGGGTTCACACTTTAAGCGATTACAACAAAAAGAGATTTGCATCATGTTGAGTTTTTTGATCTCTAAGATCAGCTTCACTCACTTTGATCTACTTTTTGACCGTCCTCAAAATCCTTGATTGCAGACAGAAGCGGCATTTCATCCTGAGTTTGTTTATGTATGACCACTTCCTCTGGTTCGTCTGTCTGCTTATCGTCCGACCGAGGAGTATCTGTATTCTCACCATCAGCGTCTGTTGTGGCTTCTTTATTTATTGCGACTGTATTGGTGAAAATCATCCGGGGCTCCTCTGTAGAATGGCCGACACTCTTAACGTTTCTGCAACATCTCTATCGAACAACAGTACAAGTCAATGAGTCAGTCGTTGAGATAAAACCCGCTCCAAGCTCAATCATCTTGGACAGTGTCTGGCGTAGTAAATCTACGATACAACCATTGTTCAGATCCACCTTCAAATGCTTATTTAAAGAACAACCTCAGACGTACACACAAATGCACTCATTTTTCGGCGAAGCTCAGGGTATCAGTTAAATGTCGTCGAAAATATCCTCGCACACTGATCTATCTATTTCTTTTGAGACTCTTTTGAAGGCCACTGCGCTCCCCTTACGCATCGCATAGCCCCCACCTCTCACCCTCCACCCACGAATTAAAATATCTAGAGGGAACTAACACAGCAGAGCAGAGCACAACATAACTTAGACCCTCAATTTTCCTTTATTGTATAAATAATTTCCATTTAATGTTTCCGAAAAGTAGCTAACAAGAAGAAAAATCCTTCCTAAAAAATAGATATCCAAATAAAATATAGCATGCCGCGGAGTACTTCGGTCGATGTTTGTGTCAAAAACACATTTCCTTGTCTTAGGACTCTTAACTCACCACACAGTAGAATATAAGTAAAATGAGGACTACCACAGCTAGGCCAACTCCGATACCAATACCGATGCGCTGAGCTTCTGTGTATTTTTCAACGTATGCATCTTGATCAGTTCCTATTAGTTCCACTTTTTCAACCTAGAGATAAAGTACAAAAGAAAAAAAAAAAAGCGATTTTGTAACAAGGAAGGCAAGTTACACGACACCGTGTACTGCCACCGGTTTACGGCGGGTGAACAAGTGGATTCGAGAACTACATGCACAAAGTTCGCTTCCACTGAGGATATAGTAGCCTGAGTATCAGGCTTTTCCTACTCGCGGTGTAGGAGGAGGAAACACCCGGCAAAGAAGGCTCTGCAATTTCCCCCTACCCCTACCCTCTTGCTAAGAAAGGTCTGATACTCAGGTTAAAGATATGGAAAATAAGCTACTACGATTACCAGTTGAGTAAGGCGCGACGAAAGTTTGGTGACCAGGTTTTGACGTTCAACTTGTGTTGTTGTCACGGCAACTGGCTCCGATACAGTGGCAGCTTGTCTGCATTGACGTCATTAGCAGCAAAACGCGCGAAATTGCAGGCGACGATATTGTTGCCATTGGAAACGTGGAAGTTGCCCGTGGCAACACCGTAATTTTAACTCCAGAACTTCATCCCCAAAGCTCGTTCGCGCCTTACTCAATTGCAACTGATAATCGTAGTACTCGGGTCCCGGATGTTGTTTCGTATGAATTTTACAAGTGGTGTATTTTCCAGTAAAACGCTCGTGTCTATATAATAATATGTACTTATTGACTGCGTGGGAGGGCCGGACGGAAAAATATTTGGCTCGGGGTCCGTACGTCCTGAACTCGAGCCAAATACATATATTTTCCCGTCCGGCCTCCCCACTTAGTCAATAATTACATAATATCCAATATGTTCGGTTTTCGCGTAACCCATCAAAACATTTGTGATATCCGCTGTGTCCAACTGCTGCTAAGCTCGGAACTGCATGTTGCATTAGGGTGACGTTTTAAATACACTTCACAAACTTGATAACGTCGAAAAGAAAACCCCTTGCCTCCGTGTGTTGTTAGAGGTCTGCATCAAAGGATAAGGCCCGGGTCAAACGCCGTATTTCACAAGAGCCGAACCCAGTTAAACCAATTAGGCTCATGTGAAGTTCGGCGTTTGACCCAATTAAGTTCGACTGATTTTATTTGGAGAGGCTGAGGCGTTCTTCACGCCTGGCCAGCCGTGAATAGCGCCTGAAGACCGACTTTGGGTCAAACGCCGATCGTCACATGAGTCGGATCAAATGCATAATGCCTAAAGGTGCCATTTTGACTTTACCTTGAAAAACCACGGACCAACAAGACCGCTTTTGTTATTTGTTTGGTGTAGCAGTTCTGGCATTCGGTTCGACTGAATTAAGTGTGACATTTGACTCAAAAAGGCGTTTTTTTAAATTATTTGAGTCGACCTAAACTGTCATTAAGTTCGGCTCATGTGAAGTACGGCGTTTGATGACCGGGCCTAAGATAACTTCCGATAAAACTAAAATTCGAGGTTTCAGTGTCAACTGAATTCCAAATTTCGAGCGAATTTTTTTCTTTTAAACAGGAATTGGTTCTTATTAGAGTCATTGTGTAAGTGGATTATTTCAAGACCACAAGTTAAATTCTACTCATTAATTAAAAAGTTTTTTTTTTTCCGGCGGCTACTTACTTTTCTCTCAAACACTTCATCGAGGAGTATCATTTTTTTGTTCACCCAATAATCGTACAGAATTTGGAAAGCCTTGATAGTCATCTCCTTATCCAATGTGTCGAAATCCTCCGTGCTGTTGGAAATATAGAACTTTAAAACGGCTTTGTCGTTATAATACGTCTTGTTCTCGCACTTTGCATTGTTGTTCATAAGCTTAATTCTTGCCGGGTTGACACGTTCATACTCCAAGTCTTTCATTTCAATCAAGTCATCTGACAGCGCCTTTTTAAACAGAGTTAGCAAGAAACACAATCTTCCCCACGACATCTTGAAGGTCATCTCGATGTAGACTGACTCTTGCTGAGGCGCTGATGTGGCATTGATGAAGACAGAGGATGTGAACGAAGTTGTGATCGACGTTTGAGGAGAGGGAACCGCGGCTACGGTTGTTGTATGTTCCTGAGTCAAAGGTGTGACTGTTACTGAGACAGAGGATGTGAACGAAGTTGTGATTGACGTTTGAGGAGAGGGGACCGCGGCTACGGTTGTTATATGGTCCTGAGTCGAAGGTTTGACTGTTACTGAGACAGGGGAGGTGGACGAAGTTGTAATTGACGTTTGAGGAGAGGGAACCGCGGCTACGGTTGTTGTATGGTCCTGAGTCAAAGGTGTGACTGTTACTGAGACAGGGGAGGTGGATGAAGTTGTAATTGACGTTTGAGGAGAGGGGACCGCGGCTACGGTTGTTATATGGTCCTGAGTCAAAGGTGTGACTGTTACTGAGACAGGGGAGGTGGACGAAGTTGTGATTGACGTTTGAGGAGAGGGGACCGCGGCTACGGTTGTTATATGGTCCTGAGTCGAAGGTTTGACTGTTACTGAGACAGGGGAGGTGGACGAAGTTGTAATTGACGTTTGAGGAGAGGGAACCGCGGCTACGGTTGTTGTATGGTCCTGAGTCAAAGGTGTGACTGTTACTGAGACAGGGGAGGTGGATGAAGTTGTAATTGACGTTTGAGGAGACGAATTCATGACTACAATTGTAACAGCCTGAGAAGAAGTTTGAATTACAGGTGTACTAGAAGATGCACGTGATGAAACCTGAGTTTCAATTACCGCTGAACTTTGGGCTAGAGAAGAAATGGGTCGGCTTTTTATTGAAGCAGATACAGGCACAGAGGTCTCCACTGATTCAACAAAGCTGCTTAATGGAGACGAGCTGGCCACGACTGTTGAGCTCTCTGCCCCATCTAAAACGAAACGGACCATTAAAGGTTAAAAAGATTAACAAATCAAAGTCCTCTAAGTTTACTAAAAGGCTACCAATATCGGGTCAAGTTACATAACGAGACCGGCTGTATTGTAGGGGTTGTTAAATAACACCTGAGCTGAAAGGCTCGACAGGTCCGGCCAGGAGCGTGGGCTCCTTTCCAGAACAGCGGTTGGTAATCGAATCTACTGCTTTCCAAACTGAACCCCTAAATAAAGTTTAAGCAATAAAGTTATTTCGTACCAACCCTAGTCATGATCAAAACTTTTTGGTGGCTCCTGGGACCCGGGACGTTGGGAACAGTGGGTAAATTTCTTGGCGCTGGATTCACAATCAAAAAGGCTGCATATTTTAGGTCTAAAATGGGCTTTAATTTAATCATAAGTTGTTCGCGATGTTGCAGTCAATTCGTGTTGTTCTCTACTGAGCTCAATTTCTTCCAACAATTGTTCATAGATACTAGGGAAATCGGACGGTTGAGCTAGGGAAAGGGGGAATATCGTGAATTCCAAAAAGAGCCCTAGTCTACTAGTTTGTTTTATTCTCATACCTCCATTGATAATGAAGAGTGTCTGTACCATGAAAGTCATCAAGATAATCGCACTTCGTCCTTCGTATTTCCACGTAGCCATCATTAAAATCCTTGTCAAAAGACACAAAGAACAAAATCACAAGGAAAAAATCACAAAACTTCAGAAAGCTTCTAATCTTTTTTTATCTACATTTAAGAGATACTAAGAGATTTGCCTAAACACGGCTAGAGAATTTTAACTGTAAAAAGCTGCGAGTACATCGAATGCATGCATGCGTAGAAGTGGTGATCATGAGATGCCCTGCCAACAGATTAGGAGGCTCCTGATTTCACTGTGCAAGTCTAACCATTTCTGTTCTTTCTACTGGCAGACTTGCGACTGTATCTCACCACTACTTTTTTTTTGGAGGTGAAGGGGTAGAAGGGAAGAGTGGAATTACGTGTAGGATACGTCGCAAAATGAATTAAGCGCGGTGGTCTGGGGGAAAGCTTTACTAGAACTAGGCAAGGTGAGCAGGTCGGCAATAACGAGTTTTGTTTTTGCGTCAAAATGTGCTTACGTAGAGAAAACAAAACAACGGAGAATGGTCTAGGTGCCAGAAACGCAATTGAAGGGTTGGGGGAGCTTGGGGAATTCTTTCCCCTGAAATTTAAATTTGCTATATTTTTATTTTACTCATTATTCCTTCATTAGAACCGAGGAGCACTGGGACTAGACCTTTTCTTTGTCATCCGCCATCTTGGGAAAGTCCGTTTGAGCGGAGATTTTATTGTGACAGCTATGGCAGTTTGTGGAAAATATTGAAGAGGTGAGTTATCTGTATGTTCTGTTTTGCCTGAACGACGAAAGCGTTGAGTTTTAAAATATATATTTAATCTTATACACAAGGTTTCTTACTTGACTGCTAATAATGTTGAAGTGAATTTTGGGTTTTTCAATACGCTGGTATATTACAAACGTGTCCATTGCCATTCCCACTAATGAGATATCCATGGAAATATTGTAATCGAATTGTAGTATTTTTAATAAAATGTGGTTACGTTTTTAGTAAGAATAATTTTATACCGTTCTTTATAATTGATAATAATCAATTCATTGCTTCATAATTATATCCATTCATAATTTGTACCGTGTTTTAATCTACTTGTATAACACTAAAATGATTACAATTTAACGTCTTTATGGGGTCACATATTCTACATGTAACAAATCTCTAAGCATGTATTGCGTGCCGTTTATTGTATCTCTTATCCGGCTCCCGTCCGGCGGAATTTTAATTGACCTTTTTGAGGAGTCAGACGCAGACATTAGGCTACAAGCGCTCTCTCTACCGCTAGGCTGGGAAACACAGCCTTTCTCTTCAAACTAACCGGAAATTTAGGACTGCGATATGCAATGACAACGTGTTCTTAAGTATTAAGAAACTGCATCCGACCGGAAATTGCGAAATTCAAAGTTTAGTACCGGGTATTAGACGCGTAAATCTACAATAAATCGATTCGTTGCCAGGGTGATTGTCTTGTGAAACTGCCCGAGGGGTAGGCCCATGCAAGGGAGTACCCCCCGGGAGGCGAAAAAATTGCGGTCACAAAACTGTAGGACTTTTGCCGGTTCAGATTGCAATATTTCGACTACGGGTCATTCTCTATAGTTTTACCATGTTTGGCTTTTAAAAACAAGGAAGGTTTTTCTCTGGGTCAATGAATAAATTTATTCACTTTTCAGGATTCAAAAACTGGGAGACCGCCTGGGCAGAAGAGTTTCAAGGGTCTCAATGCTAGATGGTCGCTCTGTACAAACTTGGAAGGGGTGGCGAATGGTCCTTTGAACTCTGGGTCTCGCAAAATTTTCGCCGAATTTCATGGGTCTCGCAGTTTCGTTTTTTAACGGTGATGTGCGTCTCACAGTCTCCATTTTTTTCAAGGGTAAGAAAGTCGAGAAGTACCAATTTGTTTATTTTTTATATATATGCTTAAATGAGTGAACATCTTATAACCTGAAAGTCTCCAGTTCGCATTTAAAACACTTTGAAGTCTCGCTCTCGTAACTGAAACAGTGAAAATGTCTCGGGCTCGCAAAGAAAAACGCTTGTCTCGCATTTACCATTCAGCATCACTAATGGAGGTCAGTGATATCTTACCAAATGGCGCCAGAGATGAAAAAGGCTGTTGATGGAGACAGTGATTGAAAAACTGGCCGGAAACTTACTTGAGAGTCTCGCGCACAAAAATAAATCGGAGTCATCAATCATTGTGTTATATTGAGAAAAATACTTCATCGCTGACTTGTTTCCAACTTATTTTACTGATCCTAGGCGGCGTGAAGAGAGTGCGAAGATATCTCATCGCTGATGAAATATGATAAATATGTTTGTTCCAGTCAAAGGTCATGTCATTTCATACCGAAGATGGGAAGGCAACAAAACTAATCAAAGGTTGCGCCTTCCTCGCTTTCGCTTTCTTGTACTAAGATGTCAACAACGAAATTGTAATCCTCAGTACAAAAATTAAGTTACGCGTACATTAAAGAAATGAACTCAGTAAATAGGAACGTACTAAAGTTTGCGTGCAGAGCGCGTAGCTTAGATTTATATACGGCCTTTACTTTGCCATCTTAGCATAAATCAAAGTAAACAGAGGATAGTAACTGAGTAAAACACATGGAAAAGCAAAATTCTGAGCCAGGTTCCTACTATAGTAAATAAGATCTAATGACTGCGAGATGGAGTACAGTCCTTCTTCAAGGAAACGCTGTTATTTCCGACAAAACGCGTTGTTAGGGATGTTGAAATGTTAAGTGCGAGTATTTGAGTATTTAGCCTGGGCGTTTGTCTATGGAAAAACCTTCGCAAGAAACAATATTAAGCTAATGCCAACATGATCTGTTTTGCCCTTACCTTCTATCTTAGGAGTAGATTTGGCTTAGCTTTCACCTTATGCAATCACAGCAACCCACCGTGCAAGACCGATGTTTATCACGCGAACAAATTCTTCAGTTCCAGACCTCAGTGCTGAGACGGAAACTTGACACTGAAGCTAAGGAAGCCAGCTATAAGCCACAGAATCCGAAGGTCAGCACTAACGTTCATAAAAAGACACAATCTTGTGAAAGTGAAACTGTGATGGAATAACTTCCTTCAGGAAGAACTTCGAAAATTTATGTATCTTTTCAATTAAGAAGAGAATTCGTGCTTTTGTCATGTATATTTGACAGGCTTGAATGATTAGTTTGGTAACGCAATAATGTCTCCATCTGGGAGGAGGGGTGAAGTGACGAAGGGAGGGGAGGGTTGACTGATCTCTATTCCGCGTGCAAACTTCCATGCCAGCCCACTGGAAGGGAATTTTAACATTGTAATTGTAACCTCACTGAAATCTCCCCGGTTCGTTTACACTAAAATCCGTTTCTAAGTGTAGCTAAGAACAGTTTACAAGTTTAGCCATTTATCAGTTATCATTCTTTTTTGCAGTCTTCCCCCCCCCGCCCCTGGAATCGTCCATAGGCGGTGTGGATGTGATTTAGGATCTTACAGAACCATTTAGCTTTTGAGAGGTACTTGTACTTTGCACAACTATGAATGGTCACGTAACTCTGTCAAGTAGATGTGCTTAGAATGTAAAGGTTCTTGCACGTAGTTACGGACAAGCAAGGTCTCTACTGCATACACTTAGGTAGTGGGATTGCCGAACTTCTGATAAAATCGTAAAATTCTGCATTTTTAAGCTCATTAGTCAGTTGTGAATTCCGGAAATCATTGAATAGTAGTTCACTACCTGGGTTAGCTTTTCAGTCTGCCCTGTTGCCATGATAGGATCACACTTTGGTCAAACAATATTCTTCGAATTTGGGAGAGCAAAGTCTGTCAATCACCTCGTGTATTGTGCTTGTCGATCCAAGTTTAAAATATACGGCAATCAACCTCCCCCAACTTTCTCTGTGTACGTTGTGGCTTCCATCAAATGCTAAAAAACGATAAAAGGCATTCTTCAAATTCCTCGTGCAGAAGAGACACGAATCATGTTACTAGCACAATAGATTACAACACGAGAAAGGTGTTCCATAAACGCGCGCAACGCGAATTATAAAACTGACTATGTAATTGATTATTCTACACCTTTTATTAAAAAAAAAGTGCGAGGTGATCGGAGTGTTGTTGTAGAATTTAGCCATGTATACGATATCTTTGTATTGCTCTTGGTATTCGTTAGATCTGAAGTATTGTCTTAGGTATAATGGACTCTCATCAGCCGCAAAAACACTTGACTGTATCTATTTTACATTTGTGATCATTTTACCCACAAATTAGGTAAATGTTGCTGCCGTGTGGCGCGGCGGCGCACGTAATCAGATTATGGTTAAAGTCACGCAAAGCCAAGATAGTCACGCACAGTTATTTGACGTTTCTCTCAAACATTGCTTCTGAGGGATTAGCCCGGAGTCGTATCATTTTCGTGTTTTTTTTGTTTTTTATTCATGAAACCACTGCTAGAGATAAACGCAGCAGACATTTCCAGCATTTTAAAAACACTTATTAAATTGACGAAATGGTAAAGTAAAGGGCTGCGGTTTAGACAAAACAAGAATACAAATTCTTTTCTGTAATAGAATAGTTTTATTTCCATAGATTTTATCAATGAAAAAGGTTTAGAACGGTTCGCCAAACAAAAACTTGTTACACATAAAAGATCCTAGACGAGTCCGCGTTCTGAACTTTTTAATGGAGCGATCTGAGTTTTAGCTGGTAACGAGTTACTTGAGCAGTCAACACGATTCAGTATAGATATGAAAGCGGTGAAGTTGAGAGTTGATAGAATCGCTTTAAAACGACCTAAACCCCCTAAAGAAACATAACTTATATGTAAAACAAGCCAAGGAAGGCGTTTTTCTGTATTGTCCCCGTATTTCTAGCTGCTAAATACGTTGGGCAAAACTTTCGAGGATTTAGATTGCAAAGTTGTCTTTGCTTCTACCTGGGTGGCTGGCCTCCCAGAAAGATCTGAATTAATGCTCTTGCGCTGGTTCTCGTTTCTATTTTTAAAAGTTTGGAGAAGTTTCATGAGCGAAAAGAGAAACTTTTTTGGAGTTAAGTCTAGCCAACAAAATATACAAAAAAAGGAAAGAGTGGAAACAAATGAGTTTTTAAAATTCACGGAGCCGAGAAGTCAATTGGGCGTTGGTCATATTGCCCAGTCTCTATTGGCAATCACAATTACCACCCTATTCGGTTGCCATAGTAACTGCAATTAATGGCAGACTGAGCTGATGGTTGAACCTCAGTTCCTTTGATTTGGTAACCGTGCGCTATGTATTTTAACCGCTACACTAGCTAGCTATTAAGACTTCTATTCTTCTAAGCACAGCAGTTCGTCACTAAGCTGATGGTTTCCTACAGCATAGGAGATCCCTGGAAAGCAAAATGAAAAATAAAAGTTTTGGTTAAGAAATGAAGTACCAGGACCACTGAATTGGTCAAGCAGAAGCAAGATTACGTCACTCGGTGAGCGGGAATACCTCGTCCCTGGATCCCAGGACTTATGCGCGTGTTTTCTCTCACTCGCTTTATTTCGCTTATTTCGGCTCATCGATTTTTAACAGTAAGAAAAGGATTACTTGTATGATTAGCACAGCCAGAGATAAGCGGCATGTATGTCTGACCAAAAATGGACCAGTCAAAGGTGCTTCAAGGACTAAATTGATCTGCTGGCAGGTTAAATAGTTTCATTCAAATTTTTCCTCTCTTTGTTCCGATGAAAATGAAACTAATGAAACCGAGAGAAGACGAGGGAGGCAACAGGTACCCCATAGATGAGCCTCATCCGTAAAAAATTATATCAAATTTCAGGGCTCGAAATTAACTTTTTCGTTTGGGAGCCAGCTGGCGACTAACGGAAAAATTTTGGTCGCCAGATCGTAAATTTTGGTCACCAACTTATTTTATATATAACTTACACAAGAACTCGATTTTATACGTTACTTTGCATGCAAGAAAAGTTACAATTGAAGAGCGAAAACAATTAGAAACAACACGAGTAACACTTAGTTATAAAGCTACCGTTGTTCTCAGGTGATATGTCTATGCTCCGAAGGTGATGGTTGTCTCCACAGTCATTTTAAATGAAGCGAAGCATAAAACGTTTTAAGTGCGTGGCTCTTATTGTGAGACAAACACGGGCCCTTGTGTATTTTCCTTTTGCTACTTCTTCGAAATGCCGTTCTTTATTTTGTACTTGCTTTTCTCGACGCATTTTGCTCACGCAATTCTTCAACTGATTGGTATCTGCCGCCATTTTCGCGGCAAATGAAAAGCACATGGCGTTGAAGTGCGCCTGCCATCCCAGTTTCGGAAGAAGCCGTTGAAACAATATGGCGCGACGTGAACGCAGTATCGACGTGTCGAAATACATTCAATTTTTTCGATTATCGTGTAATATTCAGACATTATTTAACTGGGGACGGAAAGGCGAGTTGTATACTAGCTACCATATCCGATTGATTTCCTCATATAAAGATTTAAAAACAAAAGTTGTGTCGCGGTTTTCTTTAGTTATCGGACAAAACGCGAGTCGCCAGCTGGCGACCAGTTCTGAAAATTTAGTCGCCAGTGCTCAATTTTTGGTCGCATTGGCGACCAGTGAGTCGCAATTTCGAGCCCTGAATTTAGTCTTAGTTCTGCTGTTTTAAGGTCGCTAGCTGATTGGCAAGTTCTAGAAAGACGTTATGTATCGATATGTAAATTATTTCATTGTTAGCAGGTCTCTAAAAGTGATCATATATAGATTTTAAATATTTATCATGGAGTACAGAGATCTGTTCCCTTGACTGCACGAAATGACCCACGTGATGCAAAAGAAGGCAGTTAAAAAGGAGAAACTAAATTTGTCAAGGTCGCAATTGTCTCATGCAAATAGCTAAGTTGAAGCAAGTACAGATGTATTCAAGCCGAATCCAAGTTGCACAATGTTGTAATCTCATGTCGCTTACCAAAGGTTCATCATCGTATCTCGTGTTATGATGCACAGCATACCCATGGACGCTACCGCTGTTCTGTCTGGCAAACCCATCCTGCTGGTCATACTGTTGATCATACTGTTGGTCATACTGTGGCTCATCTTGTCGGTAATACTGTTGGGCATCTTGTTTGTTTATATCATAAGCCGCTGGATCATCAACCATTGTTATCTTGGGTTCAGATGGTAGAACATTTAGTGGAATTCCATGAGGCGGTCTCTGCTTCATTTGACGCCTGGCAGACTGGAAAAAGAAAATCTGTTGAAATATCTCCTTGGAGAGGAGATTTAGATTTACTTTATGGTTAGCCTCGCGAGCAGGTAAGATGAATCAAATCCCGCGCTGTGATTGGCTATCCCAGCTTTCTTACCTGCTAAGTAGCTGTCGAGCTGTGAACTCGACCAGAACGAAGTACGTTTATTCTTGTTTCCGGCATGCCATTCTTGGTTCTTATAAAGAGCTTCATTGACAAGCATTTGACGATTAAAAGCTCAGTAACGATATAAACGAACCTCATTTCGACCTCTTTGAGGGTCATTTTTATGTTAAAAAGAAAGCTATTGAAATAAGCTAAAATAAGCAAATTTAAAACATGTCGATGTTTCCTTTAAGCCTTAAAATTATATACGACTTGTGTACTTTCTGAAATAAAGGAGCTAGGTCACGGTTTGCGCATTTTGAAAAGTTCAGCCTAAATTTTTCAAATTCGTCGTTTGTAATCCGTGTTAATCTTCTCCACCCTTAACCATCCTTGTTTATTTATGGTTTATTATCATCACGTTTAGTGTTTTTCTATCTTAGTAAATTATTACCTTCAGGTTTCCTAACCGTTAAAGGTAATTTTGATTGTGGCCAAAATAACTCAAAATACCATGACTGAGGTGAGGATGGTTTTGCGCAAGCTTTTGAAAGATACTGAATAATTAAGAGGCTCTTACCAAGCATAGGAAGACAACAGCGATTGTAAATGCTATCGCCAGACCAACAACGATTCCTATTCCGACTCTTGTTGCTTCTGAGAGACCCTCTGGAATATCTGGCTTGTCTGTTCCCATTAGTTCCACCTTGTTAACCTGTCGTGACAGTAGTTTTTCATTCAGTATGTGTAAATTGCGGTAGTAGAGTAATGACCACAAATCCAAGGGAGCGGGGGGGGGGGGGGGAACTCTCATATGACTCTCATATGAAAAGGTCGGGGACCCTTGTCGGAAAATTTGAATTAAACCGCTAAAGGAGACCAATCTGAGCGTGGCATATACCACTTAAAACGGGAGCGGCTCGATTACTAGCCGCTGTTCAGGAAAGAAGCCTGCGCTAGTAGACCGGACTCGAGAGAGCGGCGGTAATCGAGCCTAAAAATGGAAATGATAGAGTTTTTTTAATTGTTATCACTTCGAGTGCACCCTTAAAAATGTTTTGGCAGATAAAAATAGTGGCGTTTTGTCCTAAACACCCTAAGTGAGACCAAAATCCTTAATTTAGACCCCTAAGCGAGACGACGAGAATCCCCGACCTTTTCATATTGGGGTACCCCAAAACCAAAGATTAGAAATAAGGAAACATCACTTGCACTTCGGTCATGTTAAGCTGAGGATAGGTAAATATGACCGGCACACATACTAGATTGATACTGAGATTTGCCAGACTTGTTAGAAAAGTGTAGATTTATATTTTCAAATAGACTTTTTGTGATCTGGGCGTGGTTGCTTTCACAAAGTTCATAGCAAATCTTTCCCTGACATTCTTCTCATGCTATGTTCCTTTATTCCCTTCGCTACTCTGTGGAGCATAAGGCATTTACAATGTTCATTATTCTAAGCAGTGTACAGTACAACTCCACCTTTCCTAGAAAGATAGGATCCAAAAGAACCATCTTCTTGTTTCTCCAGTAGTCGTGGAGAATCTTGTAAGCACGAATCGTGATATTCCTATCCACATCTGAAGCACTGAGATCCATTTGACTTTTTGAGACGAAGAATTCGACCACTGCATCGTCACCACTGCCTTCACCTGCACAGTTGTTTTTATCGTTCATCAAGCGAACTCTGGTCTCATTGACTACTTTATAGGAATTGTCAGACTTCATTTCGATAAGCTCCCTGGACACTTCTTCACGAAATAAAGGAATAAAGAAGCAGAATCGTCTCCATGACATGTCCCACGATACCTGGATGTAAACACTTGGTTCTTCTGGCAAGAAACCCTCTGTTAAAAAAATAGAAAAGGTATTCTGATCACTATACTCATCCATAACCAACCAGCAATAAAAATCATCCCAGTGTTTTCAACAGTATCAGTGACAGCCTCAAAAAAAGATCATCATCATCATCATCATCATCATCATCATCATCATTATCAAAAATGCAAACATCTTTGAAACAACAACAGCAACACCAAAACAAAACAAAACACAAAAGAAATTAATAACAACAGAAGCATCTTCACATCATTGACAACACAAATATTTCCAACTCAGATTAACAGCAACACCAATATCGTCAGTAACAACAGTATCGTGATCAACAACAAAAGCAACCTTCAAGGAAAAGTACTAAATTACTGTGATAGATTATAATCAGAGCAACTCATTACTGACTCATTTGGCCTTAGACTGTGTTCATGCTGGATCACGTACAGACATATTTCTGGCAGGAGACTGGGATCTACATACCTAAAGAGCTGATTAATATCACGAATACGACAGCGGTTCTCATGTTAAACCTGTTGATTAAGACGTATATATGTGAAAGTTAATTCGATTTAATTAATCAGTCAGTCGAGCGATCATTCAGTCAGATCAGCCGGACAGTCTATCAGTTGGTCGTTTAGCCGGACATTTCAGTCAGCTAGTCATTCGGTCAGTTAGTCAGTCAGTCACCTCAGTCTGTCAGAAAGTCAGTCGGCCAGTCAGTCAGTCAGCTGGTCAGCCAGTCAGCCAGTCAGCCAGTCAGTCAGTCAGTCAGTCAGTCAGTCAGTCAGTCAGTCAGTCAGTCGGTCAGACAGTCAGACATTTAGTCGGTCAGTCAGTCAGCACTGTCACTCAGTTAGTCAATCAGTCAGTCAGTAATTCGAACTATCTGTCTGTCTGTCCATCAGTCCTTCTCAGGTTTGTCAGCTGGTATTCTGCTAATCGGACAGTCAGTCGGCTCAGCCAGACAGTCAGTCAGTCAGTCGGTCATTTAGCCGGACATTTCAGTCAGTTAGTCAGTCAGTCACCTCAGTCTGTCAGAAAGGCAGTCGGTCAGTCAGTCAGTCAGGCAGTCAGACAGACATTCAGTCGGTCAGTCAGTCAGCGTAGTCACTCAGTTAGTCAATCAGTCAGTCTGTCAGTAGCCATTCAGTCAGTCAGTCAGTCAGTCGGTCAGTCAGTCAGCCAGCCAGCCAGCCAGTCAGCCCGCCCGTCCGCTGGTCAGTCAGTCAGTCAGTCAGTCAGTCAGTCAGTCAGTCATCAGTCAGTCAGTAATTCTAACCATCTGTCTGTCTGTCCGTCAGTCCGTCTCAGGTTTATCAGCTAGTAGTCAGCTAGTCGGACAGTCAGTCCGTCAGTAGGAATGAGCAAAACAACTCATAAGATGCGTGACACTGCCGATAAATAGATATAAGGCTCAAAAGGCTCTTAAACGTGTCAAATATTCACTGGTAATCTAAACGTTTCAGGCTTAGCCATTCTTCAGCAGGTGGAATGATTGAGTCACGCCATACAAAAAGCTGTACGCGTACGCACGCACGGAGAGCGCGGGCATGAAGTACAAAGTAAACAAAGGCGTGCTGCAAAATATGAAAACCATTGTTTTAGCGTGCGTATGTGTAATACGCGCTAGACCCACAGTCACAAGAAATTAAACTTAATGTTCAGTCCGCTCGGTCGAAGCGTGCCCAGCTTGAAGATTATTTCATTTCATGCTGCTTGTGGCTGATGTTGCTGCCAGAGCCCTGTTTCAAGCCACAGACCATGATGTCATCCAGAGAGTGGGAGGCGGCCGAGCTACGGGAAACCCACGCGATCGATTTCGAATGCTGCGGAGGTCCTCGCTGAAACGTTCCCGTAGTCGCCTTCCAGTCTCTCCGATGTATAGGCAATTGCAGCAACGACAAGAAATGCAATACACAACATTCTCAGACTGACAGGTGAAGTGGTCACGGATGTTGTGTGCGCTCTTCGGGCCTTGTAGAAAAGTTTGAGAAGTTATGTGCTCACACGTCTGGCATCGAGGCCGTCGGCAGGGCAATGAACCGGCATCAGTGGAAGACGGCGAGGCATCAGCGGAGTGTACGAGGATATCGCCGAGTTTTCGCTCACACCGATATGATACCAGCGGAGGTTCGGGGAAAATCCGGCGTGCCTCAGGATCAGAGGACAAGATGTTGAAATTGTCAAGCATGATCCGTCAGGTGCTGGCGTTGACTGGATTATAAGTTAAAACCAACGGGACTTTGTTACTTTTGCTTTCATTGTGGCTTGTTGGTGTTGATGTGAGAGACGTGGAGCGTGCGGTTGAGCCTTTCTGACATCGTTGTTAACAGGTTTATCAGGGTAACCACGCGCCCGGAAGTATTCCTTCATCAGCATCATCAGAGCAGATCCTGCGTAGTCGAAGACGAGTAATGGAGATAGTTACGCGTGTCAGTTTCCTTGTAGTACACCGATGTCTGTAACTTGTCGCCATGGCCACGTCACCAATCTGGCGATAGTATTCCCCATTAAACGAAAAGGCGTTTAAAGTGAGGACAAGCTCAGCCAGTCGTGCAAGGGTGTGGGTAGGTGGCTCTTTGTTGGCTCGCTGGTCGAAGAAATGGGAGAGAGCTTGTAATCCACCATTGTTGGGAATCACAGTGTATAGTGATTTTATGGAAGCGGGGGTTCTCATCGGAGCCGTCGAATGTAAAGGTGTCAAAGATTCTGAGAGCATCGTTGGTATCCTTTACGTAGGTGGGAAGGCATCTAACTAACGGAGCCATTACTACATCGAGGTATGCTGCGATCTTCTCTGTAGGACAGCAACATGCAGACACA